>NW_020698591.1:0-14032 GCF_002925995.2 Terrapene triunguis
AGATATGGAGGGTCTATGTGGGGGAACAGCATTGCGGAAAGCCACAGGGAGGGGCCATACACTGGGGCCTCTGCGTCCCAAAGGCAGTGCCCCCCCACACCCCAGACACACACGAGACACATAAGCGGGAGGGATGTGTCTCCTGGGTCCCCAACGCCGGGTACCTTCATGCCGTGCTACACACTGGGCAGTGGGATCGCTCCGCGGAGCTCACGCCTGGCACGTGCCTAATGTGTAACGCTGCCCAGGCTGAGTGCACAGCCAGTATGGACTAGAGATCATCCAGCATCAAGCCACGAGGCGGGGCAGGGTCTGGAGCTGGGGGCACGGTAGGGTGGGGGAAGGGGGGGACACACACCCCTTTACGCCAAGCAGGGGACAAAGCAAAACCTAGATCCCCACGTGCCTGGACTCTGGGGACCCTGGGATCTGGGATGAGCGTCCTGAGCTCGTCTTCAATCCCGAGGCCTCATTTCAGGCTGGGTGTGGGACAGACCCCTGAGGAGGGGACTCCTGCCCTGGCTGACTCCGGCCCCACACACGGACCAACCCATTGTAGCTCCGAGCCAGGGGGCATCGGCGGGGCAGCAATCTTGCTCTGCCGCCCCCCTCGTGGCCCCTGCTGGAGTGACCCTGCGTCCACATGGCGGTAGGAGCAGGGGGTTACACGTCGGCCCCCGGCACACCGAGGCTGGCTGTGGATCCCACAGGGTTAGGCAGCACGGTAGGGAGCGGTCTGGACAGGTCTCCGAGAGGTTAAAGGTTACATACCCAGGACATCTGTACCAGGAGCAGGGGAGGAAGGAAGCAGCGCGGAGGGAAGGGGGGGGGAGGGAGAAAGAAAAAAGGGGAGGGGAAAAAAGGAGTGAATTGAACTGATCATCCCAGGAGTCAATGCGTCAGGCCCCGCCCCAGCCCAGCCCAGTGGGGTCAGCAGCCGCAGCTCACGCAAGCCCTGTTAGTCACCCCGCTACGCGACAGCACCAGTGCCCAGGAGACCCGAAACACGCCCCGGCCCTGCTGAATGGGAGTCATCGAGGCGCGTCACAACCCAGCATGCACTGGGGGGGCCCTGCTTGGTGTGGCCAAGCATCCCAGCATGCCTCGGGGCATGAGCGGCACCACCGGGCCTCTCTTTCCATCTAGCACAAGCAGGCGAGAGCAAAGCCAATTGGCCCTGCCCAGGAGCAGGCGAGGCAGGGAGCATGGGCCAGGAGAGCCCTTCCGGACAGGGCCAGGGGAAGAGATGCCCTGGGGCACGGTGGGCATTCCAGGGCCACCCGGGGATGAGGGAGGGGAGGACGCAGGAAGCCGGGGCAGCTCCCAGTGGATACAGTTCCAAGCCAGGCAGGCTTGAAAGGGTTCAACCTCCAAACCAGGCAGTCGGTCTAAGTGAGAGTCAGCCAAAAAACAAAACAGGCCCGGGGTAACCAAGCGGGGCTGGGGTGTGGGAGAGGGTTAAATCCACAGCTCCCCCCTCCCTTACCCCCCACCATGGCCTCACCCAGGCTGGAGCGGGTGCTGGAGCGCTCGATGATGGTGTGCTTGCTGGGATTGTTCAGCACGGAGCGCTTGGCCAGGGAGATATCGGCCGTCACCCGCGTGATGGAGATTCTGAGAGGGACAGAGCGAGGAAGAGAGCATGAAGGGGGGAGGGGGGCCTCTGGCATTCGCCGTGACCCCCAGCAGGGTGCCCGCCCCACCAGGGCCAGACAACAGGACCCCAAAGGAGCCCTGGGGGCAGAAGTCAGGGTGTGAACCCCGGCACCTTGGGGTCAGAATCCCCACAGGGGGAACAACGCCATCTGGGCTGCTCACTGCTGCCTGCCCGGCAAGGGGGCACAAGGCGAGAGGGCCGGACTCCTGGGTTCTCGTGCAGACAGAGTGCTTGGAGAGCCTCCGATGAAGATGGCTGGGGATGGGATAGGGGATAGTCTAGCTCAGACAGAGTGTCCTGCGTGCGGCCGACACGCTGGGATCTCTCTCTGTCGGACCCTATGGAGCCTGTCGCCGTGGTGACCAGGCGCTTGCATGGGGCGACGCCCGGAAACTGGGATTTTGAGTAAAACGCCATTTCCCTAGTGCCCAAAAAGGGCCGCGACGGGGGGGCGGGGCGGCGGGGTGGGGGAGTTGGCAGCATCTGTCCAAGGAGCCCCCGCACCTGCCGTCGAAACGATGCTTCAGGAAATCGAAGAGGGCTTTCTGCATCATGTCCGTCACCTGGGGAGAGAGGGGGACGATGGAGTCAGGCACCTGGGGGGCGGGAGGGAGGGGGAGTCGGGATTCACCGCATCAAGGTGGGTGGGCATGGGGGTGGAGGGGGGTTAGAAAAAGAGAGAGCAATGGACATCGGAGAGGTGGGCAGTGATTTCAGAGGTCAGATGCCACTGGCTCCCCCTGGCACAGACCCTCACGCCTGATCACTGTCACTGGAGAAAGCCCTCTCTGATACGATCAGTGTGGAGAGGGAGACAGAGCAGATGGGTCCCGGAGATGGAGAGAGGAGGGCATGGGCAGATGCAGAGGTGGAGTGGGGCAAGACAGGGAGGGTGGGGGGGAGTCGGTGAGACGGGAGGGGAGGGGGAAGAGGGAATGGCCGAGTGGATGGATGGACAGACAGATGGGGATGGGTGAAACAGGGTGAATGAGATCAAGGGTCACCTGCTCCCCAGGAAGTTGCTGAACATTCCACCTTCCCAGCCTGCCCCCCCCCCCCCCTGCACCCGCCCCAGGCTCACCTCGTACCCCTTCAAGGACGGCCCCACAAGAATGATCGGCCGCATGGAGGGCACCACGTCATACGGCGGCACATGCTCCGCCTGCCGGAGAGGGCAAAAGACAAGGTGTGACGTGTGCCCGGGGGGAGTCATCGGCCCAGGGGATCCAACCCCCATGGGGGCACTACAAAACCCAAGTGCCCTGCAGGGTAGGGGGAAAGCTGGCATCTTCTTGCGCTCAGGCTACCCAGCTCATGCTGATGCCCCCTTGGCTAGGGGCCGGATGGCCATGCTGGGAGGTTCTGCCTTTCTGCCATCATGGCCCAGCGCAGGTGGTGGCATTGGGTGCCGGGAGAGGGGAGCTGGTGGCATGGGAACACCCATGCTGTTGGCTCTGGTACACCGCTGGTGGAGGAGAAGCCAGGTGGGGAAGGATCATTATGGGGTCCCGGGCCCGCCCCCACCCTTTACAGGCAGGTCAAGTAAAGCCCTTTTACTCACCGATTTCTGCTTCTGCTTGGCTATGTCCAGTGATCACCATTAATGGGGCGGGGAGGGGGCAGGCGAGAGAAGATAAACAAGGCATGCGTGTTATTGACAGGTCACGCCAGCAGACACGCAGCGGCAGCGGGGAGGTTTCTGTAGCCGGCGGTGTGGGAAATGGGGACAGGCAGGGGAGGGGGCTCTGGAACCTGGCTCAGACTGCAAGAAGGAATGGGGGGGGGGGGGGTTTAAAGGGGGGGGGGGTGACCACGGGGGGGGGGGATGGCTTGGCTCCCACATGTGTCCCGCAGGTGCTACACAGCTCCCCCCTGCTCTCCACTTCACACCCGCCCTCTTCAATCCACACACCCTTGTTGGGGTTACACCCTGGCACTGCGAACACCCTCCCCCCTTGGCAGCACCAATGCCCTCCTCCCCTGCCCCCTTGGCTCACAGGCCCTTGCCCCCAGGCTGCCCCCCCTTGCCCTGAACTGAATCCCCCCCCAAACTGCTCCCCAGTTCTGTGGATCACTGGGGACCCCTGGGTAAGGAATGTCCTGGAACACCCTGCTGCAGCCCCTGCCCGTGTACTCTAGTGTGCCCCCCGGGCTGCTCAACAAGCAGCATCCCAGCAACCTCCAGGCCACAGGGGCCCAACGGGAGTCCCCCCCCCACCATCTAATGGGGGTAGGATGGGATGGGACAGTCGATGCCACTCCCATGTTTCCTGGGGGGGGGCAGGGAGGGGGAGTGTGCACTGGAACGTACCACTCCCATGCTTTACATGGGGGCGCAGCATTGGCACACTCCATTCCCATGCTTGGAGAACCGCTAGAACATTCCACTCCCAACTTTCGGGGGGGGGCAGCAGAGGCACTGGAACATTCCATTCCCATGCTTGGAGAACCACTAGAACGTTCCACTCCAGAGTTTCATGGGAGGGGGGAGGGAAACACTGGAACAATCCATTCCCATGCTTGGAGAACCGCTAGAACATTCCACTCCCAAATTTCATGGGGGAGGCCACCACTGGAACATTCCATTCCATGCTTTACATGGAGGGGTGGGGGGGGGGAATGCTTTAGACTTCACATGGTGTGAGGAGCTGCCAGAATGTTCCACTCCATGTTTCATGGGGGAGGAGCAGTGCTGGAACATTCCACTCCCATGCTTTATGCTGGGGGCATCGGAACCACTGGAATGTTCCATTCCCGCGTTTCACAGGGGCAAGGCAGCGCTGGACTGCTCCGTTCCCATGCTTCATGTGGGGAGGGTGTCAACAGAATTGCTCTTAACTCATAGGCCATATGTGTGATCACTGGAACATACCATTCCCATGCCTCATGTGCACATGTGTATGGGGGGGCCAGATGGGGGACACCCCCAATGGCTGCCTCCTTCCAGGCCATGCTGGAGACGGGGTTTCCTGGTGTGATGGGGAACACACCCAAAATAGCCTGCAAAGGGGACATCCAGCCCCAGCTATAGGTCCCCTGGTGCCTGTGAGATGCTGCTCTTTCCCCATAGTGTGCCCCACAGTAGGTGAACGACAATGGGACCACGTCCAAACCATGGCCCTTTCTGCCCCCCCTCCCCCCCCGAAACCCAAAGCTCCCCAACCAGGTCAGCGAGCCCCACACACAGGGTGAATCACGGGTATTAGCAGCAGGCGTGAGCGAGGGTGCGGCAGGCGGGTGCAGAGCCCCGCTCTGGGCTCCTTTACCTTCTTAAAGAAGGGGATGTGCTTGACGTTGGAGGGGGACGTGGTGACACTGCTGACGCTAGCCTTAGGGGATCGGGGGTTCTCCAGGCCCTCAGCCTCCTCCAGCTCTAAGTCAAGGGCGTCTAGGTCATAAGCTAAATGAGTCATGTCCAGAGTACCTGGGGGGCAGAATGGGGGGAGGGAGAAAACAAAAAGAAAGAAAGAAGGGAGGGAGGGAGGGAAGGGAGAAAAAGTAAAACAGAAAAAAAGAAACAGCTGAAAAGAACAAAAGAATGAAAAAATGTACTAAAGGGAGGAGGAAAAAATGATTCAGCGAACAAAAGGGAAAACTGAAAGGAGGGGGGGGGAAACCTGACGCTTCCCTGCAGACAACATAGAGAGGGGGTCAGAGTGGGGGCAGAACCATCAGGTACCCCACCTGCGAGGGCGACAGGGCGGCTGGTAGCAGGTTTCCTCTGCATGCCATGGAGGTGGGCATAAGTGGGCATGTCCAGGGGATGTCTGTGCCCCGGTGGGCAGACCTGGAGCCTTCCTGTGTATACGTCCTTCTGCCTGTGCCCAGTTGCTCATCCACACATGTGCATGACTCTCCATGTGCGTGCCAGCATGTATGGCGGGCCCCACATGCTCAGCCCAGTGCGAGAGCTCGTCAACCCGGCTGCCCATGTGTGGGACCCCCTGGGCACAGCCATGTGCTCCCCGCCAGTCCTTGGGTGCTGTGTATGTGCCTGTGTCTCAGCCCTGGCCTGCGTTTGTAGGGGGCATGGAGATTCCAGGAGCTGCAGTAGGATTGCTGAGAAGAGAGCTGGGCACTTCCAGGCCGGCATCCTTGTCTCTCTGCCACTGGGGCACTAGCTGGTCTCGGGCTAAAGGGGGAAGAGACCTGGCATTTCAGCCCTTTGTTATCGCCAAGGCCACAGCCAGAATCAGCCCCTCTCCATCAGTCTCTCTTAGCGGTGCAGTGAACTTTGCCAGCTGGGGGCTGTCCGCTGTCAAACAGCAAAGGGAGGGGGTGGTCTTACCACTGGCAGGCGGGGTGGGTCTGCGGGTCCCCGTCACCACATCTCCCAGGCTGGAGCTGGAGTTGTCCCCCGATTTGCTGCATGGGGCAGAAAGGCAAGGAGCAGTAAGTGCCCGGAGATAGGGAATTTCCTGCAGGGGGGGGAGCTGTGTGGGGGGGGGGGGGGGGGGGGCATTCTGGGAAGCAACAGAGGGCCCTACCACGGCAAATTCCATGCAAGGGGGAATTGCCCTCCATGCCCAGATTCTGAGAGAGACTTACATCTGGAACCGCAGCACCAGGACAATGCCATGTGCCCATCTAGCCTGATACCTCCTATTCCCCTCCCCCAGCTGGGATCAGACCACTGGGGCCAGAGTCCAGCACTCTCCCACTCACCCAGTGATGTACCAGATCAGATCAAGGGCCCATCTAGACAGCTATTCTCCCTACTGCGCCAGTTCAGACCAATGAGTCCACCTGTTCCTGCACGTTCTTCCTGACCCCTTCCCAGCCAGCACTCAGGTTCTGCCCTGAAGCATGGGGATGGAAGGCCCTTTGTATCCTCAGCTGGTGTCACTGCTGATCCTGGAGCTGGTTCTCCCCTGCCTGGCTCCTTGTGCAGGAGTTTACCACTGAGCAAAGGGAATGATGACCCAAGGTGCCCAATAATGAGCCCACTGGAAGGGCATGTTGATCCTCCTCCCACTCCCAGTCTCTCACTGGAGTGGATTTGCTCAGATGGCTACAGCTGGGTCTGCCTCAGTTACCCATAACCCACTGCTCTCAATCCCCAGGGGGGCCTTCCCCTCTGGTGCCCAGGGCTCCAGGCTGCATGTGGATGCTGCCAACAGCCGCGATTCCCCCTCTCTCCACTCCGCCCGGCTGCTCCACCTTGAGCTCAGGCGGTTTTGCCTCATCTTCTGCTCCTGCAGCATCCTCATGTTCTCCAGCTTGACGGGGCTGGGGATGAACCCCACCTCGCAGCCCTCCTTCACCAGGCGCCCGATCCACCAGTCGTTGTTGTATTTCTGCAGCACGGAGAGAAGAGGGGCCTGAGACACGGTGCCGAGCCCACCCTTCCCCCCCGGACCCGCGCCGAGCCCATCCCCCTCTGCACCGAGCCTGTCCCATCAATGCCATGCTGGGCCCGTGTCCTCTCCATGCCAAACCCACGCCCATCAACACAGTGCCGAGCCGGTTCCCCTGCCGTTGCGGTCCCCAGAGCCCCAGCCTGGCCTGGGCCCGCACCAACCCCTACCTCTTTGATATGCAGGAAGTCCTTGGGTTCGAAGGAGATGGCCATGCCCTGGACCGGCACGTCATCATTGGGGGACGGGTTGTAGCCCACGTTTGTCCTCACGGCAAATGCCACCAGCTTGGTCTGTTTAGCAGATGGGTTAGCGGGGGGAGAGGGAGGGAGGAGAGAGACGCTGGAAGGGCCCGGATCCCCCAGACAGAAGGTTGCGTTACTCTGGCATTTCAGAGAACGCCGTTACCTAGCAGCTGCAGAGACCAGCCAGGAAGGGAGTTAGCAATCCGGGGCCAAATTCTCACCCCTGATCCAGGAACATGGAACAGCCCCAGCCAACTCTCTCTCCTCCCCTCTCCACCATAGGAACCAAGGAGAAGGGGTCCCTCCCCAAAGGAACGGAGTGGACCCCCACCCCAAGAGCTGAGTGGTTCTTGGTCACAACAGCTGCCCCAAAAGAGGACCTGGGCGACCGAGCTGACCCACCTATAGAGGGGCCTGCCAGCGCCAGGGGAGATGGGGAAACCCTGCCTGGCTGGGCGATAAACAGAGGCCTTTGCTCTGCAGGCAATGCCGATCTGGTACCTAGAGCCTTACAGGGCCTTGGCCTTGTCCCTGGTCCCATGGTGCCCTGGTTCTGCTCCCGCACAGAGCTGCGCTAATGGGAGAGGGGCTGGCACGTCTCCTAATGGACATTACACCTCAGCTGCCAGCAGCAGAGCGAGGGGGTGCTGCGGCTGCCTGGCGTGCAAACCCACTGCATCAGGGGGGCGGGGAGAGACAGGGGCCTCATTAGCTAATGGCAGCAGGACTGTGCAGCCAGTGAGCGCTGCTTGGAGAGCAGGGGCTGGGGCAGGGCCGACAGCTCCCCTCTTCCCAGGGAGCCTGGCTGGGGGCAGGGGAGAGGTGTGCACTCAGGCCGGGGAAGAGCATGGGGGCAGAGGTGAGCACCAAGGGGCCGCCCAGGCTCAGCCTGGGATGGAGGGTCCCAGCAGGCCCCTGGGAAGCCTGATGTTCATTGTACAAAGGGGAAACTGAGGCACGGGGAGGTGAGACGTGCCCAAGGTCAGGCAGGGAATAGAACCCTGGAGTCCTGATGCCCAAACACCAGTTGCTGTAACCACTAATCCACACTCCCCTCCCAGAGCGGTCAACTTCACACCCTGATTGTGCCCAGCCCTGGGAAAGCCTCAGGAAGCGATTTTGGTGCCTGGTGTCTTCCTGCTAGCTCAGACAGTGGGGTGACCCACGGGATAGCGGGGGCAGGCTGGGAAAGGGTCTGCCTCCCCCAGGGCCTCTGGCCAGAAGAAGAGAGTGTACCCCGCCCCCCCGTGTGCATATGGCTACAGGGTGCGTCCCCCTGTCCCCAACCTGTAGCAGGACGGCAGCAGCCCCTGGATGAGGTGGGGGGCCCTTCCCCCACTTGGCAGCCAGTGCTAGCTGGCAGCCAGCCCCAGGAGGAAGGGGGGGTAATGGAAGGGCTGGGATACCGCCAGGCGGGGCAGCGCCAGCCCGCAGTCTCCTGGCACCACTCCTCTCCCGAGCCCAGCCCGGGTCAATGAGACGTTTCATCAAGATTAGCCAAATGAATTAGCTGATGGTGGTCCCTGGACGGCGGGATTTATGGCCAGCTGCAGCAAGAACAGCTAGTACCCTGGGTGAGGGGAGGGAGGGAACAGCCAGGGATCCCTGGCACTCGGCTCCCCCTGCAGAGTGGGGCTTTCTGGAACTGGGTTGCGAGTCAAGGCGTCGGCACAGCAATGCAACCTGTTCCGTCGCAGACGGGAAAGGGGCCTGGCCAGAAAGCTGGGGGCTCAACTCCTAGCACCGGGCAGCTTGGCAATGGGGGCGGGGATGAGGCGCAGCTGGGGAAGGAGGAGTTGAACCAACCCCCCCATGCTGGCTCAGCAGGTAGGAAGGCGAAGTGCCAGCCACCAGCTCCCGGACAGCCCGTGTTTCCCTGCGTGGGCCCCCAGCCCGATCAACTTCCACCCCGTGGGCTGGATACCGAAAGGGACCCCTGGTCCCCGCAGCCTGCACAAGGGGATTCAGAGACAGAACCGGAGTGAAGGAACCTCCCCCCTCCCCGCACACGCCCCGGCACCTACTTTGGCCTTCTCCAGCTGTGCCAGGGCCTGGCGCTCGGCCTCCTTCCGCAGCGCCTCGCGATCCTCCTCCAGAGACACATCTGAGTCCGAGGGGCGGCTGGTGTAGGAATCCGCGGAGCCCTGGGGGAGCAAGCACCCGCATCAGAAGGGGGGGAGCCATGGCCACACAGCCGAGTGAGCCCATTTAGAGCAGCAGGAGATACCCAGGGGGATGCACTGATCACCCTGTGAAACTGCGGGGACAGGGCCCAGCTGCCGGCCGCGCTAGAGCCGGTTGGATTTCATTCATTATGCACCCATCACCGTGGCCTCTGGCCACTTTAGAAACAAACCATTGACCAGCACAGCCCATCCCGGGCTGTAGCAACCCCCACCTCTGGCACACGGGGTAAAACCTCCATGGTGTGAGCTACAGACAAGCCCCTAAGGGACCTTACACCCCTGCGGGGCAGGAGGGTTTGTAGGACTCTGGGGCTCTGCCAGCTCTGGAAGGGGAGTGGGGTCCAACATAGTGACTATAGTGCAGGAGTCAGGACTCCTGGGTTCCATTCCCGGCCCTGCCGCTGACTCTCTGTGCCTCAGTTCCCCCTAGCGTGGCGAGGGTTAAGCTGAGTGGCAGGGAACGAGGTGCAGCTGTTCTCACCGCTCTGGGATGGAACGTGATAGCGGGGATGGGACAGGGCAGCGCCAGGCTCGGGGGTGGCATCAGACCCCATGAAAGCACCAGCACTGGCAAGAGAAACAGGGCCACAGGCTGGGAGTGGGGGGGCACCTAGAAACAGACAGTCTCCCTGGGGTAAGGGGCCTGGAAACCCACATCCTTAATGGAGCAGGGGCAGGAGGACCAACAAGGAGTGGGGTGGTGAGTGAGACCCAGGGGCCACCTCTGGGACTGTTCTCTTGTTCCTAGATCTAAAGGGCTGAGTACTGCTGAGCGGGGCCCTCCACATGGGGCAGGAGGGGAGGGGGCAAGGAATGAGGAGGGAGCTGGCCTGGGGCCAAGGGATCCTAGCAAATCCCCTGCCACATCCATGCTATTTCTGAGGCTCCCAGGAAGCCCTGATTGCAGCTTCCAAAGGGTTAATGCCCTGTGCTGGCCAGTGGGTGTCTGATCCAATGGGGAGAGGGTCCCTGGCCTGTCCCACATCCCCAGCATGAGCCGCCTACCCACAGGCTGAGGCCTGCTAACGAAGCTGTCAAAGTGCTCTGCTCCCACCCGGCGCCTCAGCGTCGGGGGTCCCGATGCTGGTGGGGAAACTGAGGCCCCGAGCTTGGCAGTGAACTCAGGGGAGGGAGGAGGCGAAGAGTCCACATGGGGATGGGAGGCATCTGTCCTTTGTGGGGGCAGGCCCCTGCGTTCTGGTGGACCCTGACACACGTCCCCCTGGGGATCAGTGCAGGGGAGACAGGACTGGGCAAGCTCTCGGCCCTGACTGTGACGAATGGCGCTTCCTAGTCACTGGAGAGCCCTGGCAGGGCCGTGAACGCGGGAGCAGGCGCCCAGAGAGAAGGCATCCCAGCTGCTGCCATGGGGCACTGGGTCTGGCGCTGCTCCAGCCTTGCCCAGTCATACCAATACAATGTGGGCACTGAGCTCAGGGGCCGGGTTTGTTCAGGAAATCGGGGCATCCAAGGAAGGGGGGTTAACCGTGAAGGGCAGTTTAGAGAGGCCCCCCGCACTGTTCTCCTAACACCCCTCAATCCCGACCCTCAGTCGCCCCACTATGCCAATTCCTGCCCCCCAACTCTGCCAAGGCCCTGAATCCCGACCCAGTGCCCTGCGGAGCAGAGGCTGCTAATGACCCTGCATCACCAAACAGGTGACCCCCGGGGAAGGGGAGGACCAGCAAACTCATTTCCCTGACTGGCCCGGGGACTCTTGTGTTCTCTTGGGGCACCTCCCGTTTCAGTCCTGCTGCGGGGTTCCCAGACAGCTTCCAAGTCTCCGGGACCCGGGGGCAGAGATGGCAACCCTCAGCCACGCAGCTGCCTCTGCCGGAGCCCCCGAAACATCCGCACTAATTAGTCAGCTCTCAACCCACCCAGCGAGTTTATCTACCTCCCCGGCTGTGTCAGGAATGGGGGAGCAGCACCCCCGGCTGGCAGCTCAGCGGGGATCGAGGAACCGACGGGGCTCCCCTTTAATCACAGGCACTCAGTGCTCGGGATCTAAATTAAACTTGCTGCTTTCTCCGGAACCCCAATAACTGAACGACCCCCAAGGGGCCAGGAGCTGAGGGCAGGGGGCTATTCTCAGGCCAACCAGAGGGGGCGCTGCAGAGCCCCACAGAGCATTTTCCCCCCCCTCGCCCCCCAAACCGTGCCAGCCTCCTCTCAGGGCAGTTCCAGGTGCCCTTCGCTCCCAGCTGGGTTTAAACACACCAGCAGGTTTCACTCGATCAAACATAGATGCATCCTCTAAGGAGGCCCCCCAGAGAGAGTCAATGGGGGGGGGACCTGCTGAGGGGGCCAGCCTGTGCTGTGCGAGGATGGATGGATCTTTGCAAGCCTGGGCTAACATCAGTCAGGAGTGGAGATGATTTAGCTGGATCCGGCTGGAGGGGGACCACCTCCCCGCAGAGACATGCAAACCCTCCCCCCTCCGATTTCCCCTTTCTGGCCCCCCAACTCTGGCCAGGCAGCCCGGGAGCAGGGCTAACCCACACAGACGGGGTTCGAAGCCAAGGTAGCAGTGTACTCACCTCCTCTGAGTCGTCCAGCCAATACAGATACATCCTGGCCGTGAGCGGGGGCACACAGAAGGGGGGGCAGCCCAGCTGGGAGGGGGGCCCCAGTCAGAGGTGCGGAGGGCTTTGGGAGACGAGGCTAGCAGGCAAGGCGGGGAAGCCACGACCCAGTTTTGCTGAGTATCAAGGGCTTCGGGAGTGGGAATCGGCGCCCCGGGGTGGGGTGGGTGGGAGGCCCTGGGGCTGATCTCTCAGAGGTACCATTTGCCCTGCCCCAGGGCTGGGGGAGGCAAGCTCATGAGGAAGTGCTGCCCGGCTTCCCTGCCTCGGACCGGACCGGAGACACCGGCAGGCAGGAGTTGGAAAGAGCCAGGAGCGGATGACGTGGGGCCGGGACGCGATTGGCTCAGCGACCGAGCGAGTGTCATAGATGAGTGGAGCCGGCATGTGGCCCAGCTGGGGACGTGTGCGGGGGATCGCAGGCCCTTTAAGAAGGAGGACGCTGTTCTGAAGCCCTGCAAAGTGAAACGGGGGTGCTGGGAGGGAGCCCTGCCCTGGGGGGAGGGGAACAACCCGCCCAGCTGAGAGGGATTTCTGGACACACGGGGGTTTAGCGAGCAGCTACCGTGCTGGGATGTGCCACGGAGCAAAGGCACTGGATCAGGGGCCAGGGATGGCACCTAGCCCTGGCCGTGCCAACGGGAGCTGTGCTTGGGGTTGCGCAGTCGTGGAGCACACGGAGCCAAAACGAATGGGAATAGGGGATGGGGGGCGAGAGGGAACTGTCTGGATCCAGACTTCCCCAGCAGCCCTTATTTGCTTCTCCAGCCCCTCGACCCAGAGTATTTGAGCCCCTGCCGCATGCTAATGAACTCCAAGAGGTGGGTCAGGATCCAGTGGGGGAAACTGAGGCACAGCGCGGCACCACAGGGCCAGATTTCCAAGTGCGTAGCCCTATGGAAAATCCCACCCCATCGTGGGGGCTGCGCCCTGAAAATTCAGGCCCAAGGTCCCACAGAGATTCAGCGGCGGAGCCGGAATTCGAACGCAGATCTCCTGAGGCCTAGACCACAACCCCGACCCATACCCTTCCTTTCCCGGTTCTCAGCCCTCCAAGAATTTTCCCCTCTCCCCACTAATTCCTTTGTAAACGTGTAGCCGGCAAACAGTCTGTTACTGGTCTGCGACCAGAGGAACCTGTCCCCCCATGACTGGGTACCTCAGAGATCACCAGAATTTCATGGGGGCCGGGAGGGGTCACTGATACATTGACACAGCACAAGATTCCCAATGTGCTTCCCAAGCTCTCTGTAAGCCGTGCCGTCTCCCGCCCCCCGCCATGCAGCCACCTCGGAGTGGAACGCTCAGCAACAAACAGGCAATGGGGGAGTCTGAACCCCCGTGCATGGTCAGGACCTAGGTTTTACATCTCCAGACACAGTCCCTAGAACAGCAGAGCGCCTCCTAGTGCCGAGCTGGAATACTGGGGTCAGCACCGATTCCAAGGGCAGGATGGCCCGTACTGAGCACCCTCATCCCTCTCCCGGAGCATGGCGCCCCCCTAGTGCCACCCTGGAGCATTGGGGTCAGCACTGACCCAGAAGGGAGAGCGTCCCCTCGCCTCTCACTCCCTGATGCCCAAGATAACTATTGCGCAACCCATTGGGAGGAGGGACAATTCCAGCCTGCTCCCTACGACCAGGAATCCCCGCCAGTGCCTCCCCATGCCATGGCGCGTCCTGCTCCTCCCCCACCCGGAGCCTCAGCCCCCAAGCTCCCGGAAGTATTGGGGGGGGGGGGGGCGAAAAAACACACCCACCCAGAGGGCTCCCTGTGCGGGGGGAGGGGGGAGGAGAGGTTCTCTGTACTGAGATCATGGATGGACAGGAATGTGGAAGGGAGGGCAAAGGGGCATCTGGGGGGAGAGTGGGGCAGAGGGGTTATGGGGAATTCTGGCTGGGAAAGAAGCAGGGGCTGGGGGGGCATGGGCTGCAGTAGAAGCGAGGTTCTTGGGGGGGCTGGGAATGGAGCGAGGAGGAAGCAGGAGGTGGAAGAAGGCTGC
>NW_020698592.1:0-10923 GCF_002925995.2 Terrapene triunguis
CTTTTAATAGGAATAAAAAAATCTGTCTTAAAAATGCCACTGATTGAACAAAATAAGGTCTTTAGGCTGAAGTGGTGAAATTCTAGTAACTGCGTAGCCTCTACCTAATACTAATATCTGTTAAAATCATGTTATATCGGCACACATAGATGTAGCAGTTTTGACTGTTTTACTAATTTGGTTTATAATCTGTCTTTAAAAAAAAAAAAGGGGGGGGTAATTAAATCCTGTTTTTCATGATCTAGATCAGGGGTTCTCAAACTTCATTGCACCATGATCCCCTTCTGACAACAATTACAACAGGACCCCAGGAGGGAGGACTGAAGCCTGAGCCCGCCCAAGCCCTGCCACCCCGGGAGGGGGGTGCAAAGCCGAAGCCCCACCTCCCCAGGCCAGGGGGGCAAAGCCAGCCCTGGCGACCCTGTTAAAATGGGGTTGCGACCCACTTTGAGGTCCTGACCCACAGTTTGAGAACCGCTGATCTAGATTAATATAGAATTGACCTACATTGTGCTTATGCTGTTTACACATTTTGCTTACAGTATAATTGTGGAATAGTAGCTTAAAAATGTGACCAGTCACTTTAGTGTTGTGCCTGGGGGGAAAATGAACAAAATACAGTGGTTACATGCACTGATGGCAACATTATTGCCTCATAATGGCACCAGGTTAATTTGTCTTCTTTCTTGTTAGCTTCATAAGGAATCAATGGTTTGCAGTAACTCAGTTTGATGCAAGAGATTATGATCAAAATTGCCAGATCTCTTGATAAAGATGCATTGTAGAAGTGTGGAATGATTTAAATTAAAGCGACTTAAATCATTGATTTTAATCATGATTTAAATCAACAAGCAGGAAACCTTGATTTAAATAATCAATTTTAATTGTTTTGCATTTGTACTTTTTAGTGATTTCTCCCCCCCCCCCCGAGAGGTTCATTTTTGTTAATTAAAATTGTTGTTAAATAGTTAATTTAATGGTTAATGGTTGAATAAAACATGTTGATTTGAAACTAAATATAGCCTTTACACTAAATTTTGATATGCTTTTCCTAACCAGGAGGCTATGCTGTATCTATAAACATTTATTTAAGCACTTATGTAGCTTAATTTATATTTATTGATTTTTAATTTTTACATTTTGTGTTAGAAAATAGTGAATGATGCATTTCTTATTTACTAGATGACTTTTGTTACTTGTGATTTTTTTTCAAGCTCTATTTGGATGGAAATTCAGATTCAATGACAAATGCACAACAACAGTATTTTAAATTTATTTTTGTTAAATAATACTACTTTCAAACTACTGTATGCACAAGGAAAAGCGTTTATAAAAAGGTTTATCAAAACTTGTTTTGCTATTAAAACTGATTAACAAAGGATGTATTATCTATAGTTAGTGAATTGAACAGATTGTTTCCGGTTTACATGCCCTATAATATTTTAGAACTAGTAGATCTCATCCTCTCACACCTAGATTTTATTCATAGATTGGAAGAGGAAAACAAGCTTTCCTGCTTTTTCAGCTCCCAATTGGTTTCTTAACTTTGAATGTACTAGCTATTGAACTGAAATGAAGAAAATATTCTCTCTCTACTTGCAAAAGAGGCCACTGCTGTCAAAAGCTGGTTTAGCAAATCAACAAATTCTGGTTTGAGGTGCTTAGCCAGTGACTTCCACCAGTTCAGTGGTCTAACTTTCTTTAAAACTTGGCAACAAACCTGTATTGCTTAATATTTTTTTCTACTTAATTTAAGTTAATAGGTTATAATAAGTTTGACTTAATTTTAACTAGGGCTGTCAAACGATTAAAAATTTAATGGTTAGTAATCACAGTTTTTTAATCACACTGTTAAACAGTATTAGAATACCATTTATTAATTTTTTTTAAAAAATATTTTCACGTATAGGCTCTGGGCTTTACCCCTGCTTCTGCCACCTTGGTATTAGGTGTTTATATTAGCAAATGCTGCATGGATTGCTAGTAGTTTGTCTAGCCATTCTATGGCATGTGTGCTGTACCTTCCTTGTAAATCTGTCTCTGCCCTTTGGCTCAGGATTAGTATCCCTTGTGCTGTCTGTGCAGCTGATATGTATAGTGAAACTACCTAAATTCTGATGTTCTGGTCTGCAACTCCTTTGAACAAATAGCGCACAAGAACAGAACAGAGCAGCTGGGCTCTGCAGAGTGAAGAGTTCAGCAAGTTTTGCTCTAGATTAATTAAATGCATCTGTTTACCAGTGCTGGAGTGGAGGATCAGGGCCGGCTTTAGGCCGATTTGGCCGATTTCCCTGAAACTGTTCGAATTGGGCCCCGCACTTCCTAAAGCCGGCCCTGTGGAGGATGAAATTAGGCCTTGTACACAGTAGTCTGTTTTGGAGGATTTCTCACTGTTTCATTACCACTAGTGTAGCTCCCCTGGTGGTGGGAGCGAGACATAGTAGATAGAGCACGGGCATTTTTACCACTACGCCATGTTGGACTCCCTCTGTTCAGGGTTAATCAGCATGATGGTAGCAATGGTACGGTATGGTATGGTCTCTGTTGTTACTACCACTGGTGGTGGTGTGATGGTGGGTAGTATAGACATAGCTCAGTAGAGGCAACAAGAGAGGGTGATGAGAAGAGACAGGGATAAATAGAAAAAGGAATAATGATACTAGTCTGAGTTACAGGCGTGGTAGGAGAATGGATTGCCTGGCCTGTTAATCCAATATGAAACACACAGGGTAGTGTAGAGAGAACTCTTTTTTTTTTTTTTTTTTTAAGAAAAGAACTGATTATTATAATTGGAAGAAAGTTTGTTCTTTATTTGCTTGTGTACAAGAATAAATGTTGGTTTAAAGAAGTATATTGGGAGTTACATCTCCTGTTAAGTTTTCCCCGCCCTAAAACTAGTACTTAAATGTGCTTTACTATAGTATTGGTGAGGAGGATTTTGTCTCTTGCCAGAGTTGTTTGGAAATCTTGTTTTGTTGTTTTTTTTCTATATTTTTTCAATGCTTTAGAAATAATTGTTACCTCAAAATTATTGGACTCTAATGAAAAGAAATACAGCACCACTTGGAGCAAGAGAATATTCACAGACCAAAAACCTTTAAGTGAGGGTTAAAATGAACATTATACTTCAGAAAACAAAATGCTCAAAAGTAAAAAAAAAAAAAAAAAAAATATAAAATCCAAGGGTCAGAGTCTCAGTGTGGAAAGAACAGCCTTTGGGAGGAAAAGGGAAGCCAAAATGGCCTTAAGCCCCCTTTGTGCCTTTCAAATTCTCCCTCTGAGGGGCTGTTTTTCTGTCCCATTTAAGTCCCCTTTATGTCACCAAAGCTGTTTAAAGGGGACTTGCACAGGATCTTGCTTTTATTTTCTGTGCAGGTATACCCATATAGATTTATTCATGGGTATCCATACAACTAAAACTTATGCAGGATCTACCCCAAGATTCCTACATCAACCTTAATTCTGCGCCACGTCCCTACTGTAACGTAAACATCCTTTCTACCACTTTCCATGGTATTCTCTCTTAATACTGATCAAACTCTCTCTCTTCCTCCAAAACTCTTAATAAACAGTTGCATTTGGGATTGACATGTGACTCTCTGCTAGAAACTATATCTGGGTGAGAGGTGGTTGGGATGGGGGAGAGGAGGTGAATTTGCAAAAAAAAAATATATCTATATATTTTTTCCTTAAATTAAATGTGTATATGTAAACCTAAATTCATTGAAATCTCTCAAAATTTCAGACAGCTGTGCCTGGAGTCCTAGGGCCAGATTTTCTTGCATTCCAGCCTCTGTGCACAGCTGTTGTGGCACAAAGGGGTAGGAAAACATCTGGATCGGGCCAGCTGAGACTTGCCGCTGGTGATGGGGCACCCTTACCTGTTCTAGAACCATTATATTTGGCTCCTGAACCAACTGTTTCTCCCAACCCCAATATAGGCACGTGTTGTTTGGAGGGGGGTGGGAGGCGGAGGTGCGGTCTGCACTCTGGCTATCTGCAGCCTGTATACGCTTGGTATGCAAATTGGTCCTAAAAATCATGACAACTAATAAGCTCCTGACACACCACATCTCCTGCAGTGTGCTGAACCAAACTGCACATCAGAAAATCTGGATCTTAGTTTTGAAATATAGTTCAGAGCCAACATCTCAAAGTCTCCTGTTCCACTGCAGCATAAAGACCCTATTATACCTGGTACATCCTTGTGATGTGAGGTCTTGCCTATACTATACTCAATTCAGCCTCTGGCTATAGATCAGAGAACAATACACTCCCCATAAAGGCCTCAGATCTGGCTGAATCCTCTTCTGCGCAAATGCAGAGACGTCAACAGTTAGCCTATACTGTGGAAACCATAATTTCCAGAGTGTGTGCATGTGTGGTTTTTGTTTTGTTTTGTTTGTTCCCCCCCCCTAGTATGGCATTCATTTCTGTAGTCTCATCAGCACAGTGCAGCTCCAGCTAGGCTCGGCTACTGAAATATGGATCTGAGTGCAGGATTGGGACCTGATTCTGTTTTAAATGAATGTTTTCAAATAAATATCCCATAAAACTTTCAGGATGTAGCCATCCTAACTGATAACAGAAGTAAAGCATCACTCAAAGAAAGATAATATAACAGCTGAAGCTTCTAAACTGTGTTGTTAATTAGACCATGTTTTTGATGGAACTGTTTAAACTATTAAAACTTACACTTTTAGGGACTGAAATAATTAACATTCACATTTTTGACAGAAGTGAGAATGGAATTTTGAATTTCCTTCCCATGGTTGAATTGCTCTGAAATGTACCAAGAAAGGGAATCTGCATTTCCTGTGATGAGGAAGCAGTGTGACTACTGAAATGCATTCCTTTCCTTTTCAGTACATATCTTTTATTTAACAAGATTCTGTTGTAAGGAAAAGGTCCTGGGTTTTAGGATGGAGCATATTTTTCAACAGAAGAACACACTGCCCTGATGAATAAAAGAAAGGCAGGTCTTGGAGCAGTTCACTTTGGCAAAAGAGAGACTATGGTACGTGTCTAGGCAGGTAGTTACTTAGATAAAATTCTCCCTTCTACCTCCTTTCACACATCCACACAGCAGTTTACTGTCTGCTCACAGAACCATTATTTCAAGCCCTGCATGTGGTTGAAGGGTTAGAAAAAAGAAAGGGAGGGGGAAAAAAGGAAAATCTGTGCTTAATTGACTAGAAAGCAAATAATTTTATTTTGTTTCTGATCTTCATTTATAGCACCAGCAACAAGTGGTGCAGGCTGTGGAACGTGCCAAGCAAGTGACCATGGCAGAACTGAACGCAATCATTGGGGTATGTGGTCTTTCCATTTTAGCTCTAATAGTGTTTGTAATTAGCTCTCTTTCTTTATTTAAAAAATAAAAATTAAAAACTTGCTCCATCAACTGAGCAAAAGTTGTGGACAGCAGTGAAGTTAAGTAGTCCGACTTAATCTGCATAAAAACTGATTGCTACATAAAAACTTTTATTGAACCGTGGCCATAAGGTGAATAATGTAACTGTTTTATCCATCCCTCTGGGAATCACCTTTTTTTCTTTTAGTTTTTGTTTGTTTGTTTTTTAAGTAAAACTTAAACTTTTTTTCATTTGCTTAGTGCTGTTCAGTCTGCCTCTGTAACTACCTTATAGGTAGCATTTGATTTGCACTGCTACTGAATGAAGGTTTTTCCCTCCCCCCCCCCCCTCCCCCCCCAAGATGGCCCAAAATAGTGAGTATCCACTTCGTAGCTCACTTTTTAAAAATAAAAAATCTCCCCCCCCCCAATCTACAGGTAAATGACAATTCTCAAAGGAATTCTCAAATTCTCCCATTTGCCTGAAAAATACAGGGCCCCTCTTCTGAAAACACTTCTGCCAACAGTATAGCATAGTGTAGAAGTCCTGCAAGGTTTCAGGAGTTTGGGCAGCCATAATGTTTACATCTTATGACTCAAGAGGAAAGGAAAAACAATTAAATATTGGCTGTTCACATTGCATAAAATAAAGGTGAGAAATCATAGCTTAATAGCACATTATTCACATCTATAATTATGCAGCTGGTGCAAGCAGTTGTTTAAGCTATTCTAATGAAGATTCTACAACTGTACTTTCCTTATTCTACCCCCTCCAAAATGCTTTTTCTTTTGTGTGTAGATTATACATAAGTCTTTCCTTTTTTTATTCCGTGTATCAAATACACTTTGAAATGCTAATTATTCCATTTACTTTCATTAAAATTCAAATTGCTGAGTGAAGATGTGGCTAAGGGTCGCCAAATAATCAATCTGAAGTGAAGATATTGCTTCAATTATGCCTCTGTCTTTTAACAAGGAAATCGGGACTCTCTGATCATTGCTGACGGTAGTGTAGAGCAGTTGTCTGATTGTAGCTTGTTTTTAATAGTCTGTTTCTAACTCTATTTTGTATCCCTCTGACCACAAGAATATACTGGTAGTCAATTAGAAGATATAAATGGAAAAGAGTAACCTTTATTTCCTGTGAAGTGCCCCTTGGAAAGAAGGGGATGAATCAGAGCGAGTCGTGTAGACTCATGAATAACATTTGTTGTATGTCTTTTACGCTCCAGTAGGGAGAGTGGGAGATGAATAATTTCCCAATTAGTTTTCATTACCTAACCAAAATACTGCCTACTATTAACATTCTTTGCATAAAGTAAGTTGCAAAAGATATTTTTAAAGGTAGATGTGTATGTGCTGCATGTCTCTGTGCATTGCATTTTGTGTGTGTGTGTGTGCCTGCATGTATACACATACTTTATTTATAAATTTGTTATTTATATAAAGTGTGTGTGTGTGTGTGTGTGTGTGTGTGTGTGTGTGTGTGTGTGACTCAAGATTACATTTCTTGAAGAATCTATAATGTTTTCTTTCTACTGGAGAATCAGGTATTAATGTAAAATTTGTGGCATTATTACAGATGTTGCAGATTTTGCTTGTTGTTTAAAGTTTATCCTGCTTTCCATGAACCACTAAAACACACACACTCTATATAAAAAAATAGAGTGGATGCTTATTCAAGAGTTTAGAAAAGAAGATCACCAAAGGACAGAACTAAATTTCCTATTTTGTCCAAGGCTGTCTGATCCTACTTTTTCAGATTGATTGAAATTCTGCCTGGCCTAGATTTCATAAAGGCTGTAATTTGTGGCTTGAAGAAGATAACTCCCCACTTACCTTCTCCACAAAAAATAATTTGTACTTACTGTATTTCTTTTGTACACTCTTTTGGTTTGGAAAGGTGGGGATATTTTTATGTGGATCTCTCGTAGTTTTTGATAAAACCTGCAGTATTACTGACTGAAAAAGTCTTGTTTGTGGTTTAAATTCTTATATAAAAGGAGTAACCTGATACAATCTTTAGGAGATTTATTAGGAAAACTGATTTAATAGGATAGCAAGTTATCAAATCAGCCTAAGTTTTATGTATGGATACCCATGAATAAATCTATATGGGTATACTGGCACAGAAAATAAAAGCAAAATTATAACTGTAGCACTAGAAAAACTCTGGTACACTTAAAATGCATACCAATAAAAAGCAAAGTACATAATTAGAACATACAAGGTCTTTTTAAAAAACTCTAATTATGCTCTGTCTTGTGTTAGTTTGCAGTTTGCTATATCTGCCGGAGTTCCTGTTTGTTGTAACATTGTGGTGTTTTTAAAAGGATCCACTACTCAGTGGCTGTTTACAATTTTTTTTTAAAAATAATCTTTTTAATAACCATTTAGTTCTGAGCTGAAGTTGTACTGGACTTAGAGTTTTTAAAATATAATTGTGGATATTCAGTTTCTGTATACTGAGGGCCGTGTATAATGCTTACTGTATACTGAGATCCCAGGGCAAAAGCCCTTTTTGGTTTGAATGGTGGACTGTGGCTTAGGATTTCAGAATTGGATCCTATGAGAGTTAAGGATGGCCCAAAGAAAAAAACGAATGTGCACAAATTATCTGAGTTTCTCTCTTTGAGCCTCATGTATATATTTTTACATGAATGTATTCGGATTTAATGAAATCTGATGAAGCACCTTTTTAACTTTGCAGTATTATTCTATCTTCATTGGTAAATGAACCAAATCACTGATCCATGCAGTTTAAATGCAAAATACTGAAGTGAGCCTGGAACCTGGAGAGACTGCTTGTTCTCTTGACAATAAGCTAGTTGTGTTTAATGGAATGAAACACAGTTATAATGACTTCTTTCACAGGTCATGTTCAGTTTAAAACTGTTGACAGATTGAAACAAGTTAAAATTTTTTTTTAAGAAATGGTGAAGGATTGTGGGAGGACAAAATACCTAGATATCCTAAATATACCAGAGAAATATTTTAAACTTAAATGAATGCAGACTTTTTAACTCATGTTTGCAATAGTCTATATTGTTGATTAGAGATCTTTTTTTTTTTTTTTTTTTTTTGAGTCAGTTCTCTTGAACAATTTGAACCCTTCCAAGTTCACGCTGTTGGGATGGGAATGTTGTTTCCAGTTGATCTTGTCATGTGCCACTGTATTTTTAAATTAGAAACGGCAAGATCATACTGTTGGAGCAACACACATTGTAGTCTTAAATCAGTAATATGATCTAATTAGGAATGATGTTTTCATTTCCTGTATTATTAAACAGTCCTCTAACTTCCTTAAAATATTTTTTAATCCATTATTCTGTATAATCAGAACATGCTGTGTGAATGTGGTTGCATTTTAATAAAGGGAAAAGGCACTAATGTGTAATCAGAATAATTTTTTTTCTGTTTGAGTTTCTTTAGTATGCATATTTACAATTGTATATATGTTCAACTGCACTTAGGTAGTAAGACAGAAATGGAGGATACCGTTCATATGCCTGTTTATCATAGAGAGAGAGAGAGAAATGTACCAAAACCCAAAAAAGAACAGGTATGTGATGGTGTTCAAAGAAAAAGCAGTTTAGCACAAGATATGCTGAACCTCCATTTTTAGCAGTGACATTTTAATGATAGGAAGTCTGCAAAATTATTTGCCATCAATTGTGAAGGCAATAACAAGCCTTGGTGGTTTTTCACACTCTCTGTGTTAAGTGCTTTCAGAATGACAGCGTAAACTGTGTTAGAGAACTCCAAGGAAGTAAAACTGATTAAAATGTTCATGCTTGAATGGTGCTGATGGAATAGTTCATTTGGACTTTCTCTACCTCCTGCAGCTCAAGCTGAAATATTAAAATTCAGTGGATTTAAATCTCTCTCCCCTCAGCTCAGGAAAAAAACATTACATTTTAATAGGTTTTAAACTCATAATTCATTGGCTTGGAGCAGCACTATTAAATCTATTTAAATATTACTTGTATTACTAAGGATATGATTTAAATGATTTTCCCTTTACCAATCTATAAGTTTGAGTAAAAAAAAAAAGCTTTGGTTTAATTTGTAAGCATTTTGTTTTACTATGTCAGTTTTATTATCTTCTTTAAAAATAAGTTTCTGTTTTTAAAGCAACTGGCAGTTGCTGGAGAAAAGGACCCTTTTTATATTGTGACATGTAATTATCAAGCTATAAAGTTCCCTCTTCAGTACACCAGTTGTCAAAATTTCCATTCGTGTTTTAGACTGAAACACTTGTTTGCTTGAGCTCGGAAGCTGCGTGGTTTTTTTTAATATATGAGTAGTCCATCAGCCAAACCTCTCATACTTTCACAGCAGAAGTGTGGAACAATGCCTCTTAAGAAAACAATATGTCATCTTTTATGCATTCACAGATATGAGGATCTTAGAAAGCGGTGTGGTGTAGATAAGTGCACACAAGTTCTAATAAAAACTTAGCATCAATGCATGCTATTATTCCCTTGGCGCCAGTGGTCCAGAGCTCCTGCTGCTAAATGCTAATGCGTTTTTGCACTGGTGCTTAACATATAGAGCAATTTCTGACTCCTTGTGCAAAGTCTTCTCTCTGCCTTTCAAATGAGATTACAGTGTAGGTAAGAGTAAGGGCCTGTGGTCTCAACCAGATCCTCAGATGATGTAATCTGGTGTAGCTTTGTTGAAGACGCACTGAGGCTCTGGCCCTGGATCTTTAGAAGGGAAGAGGAGCTAGCTTTTCCTGCAGATCTAAACATCTAGACATTGTATCTATTTGTGGGAGGGGCAAGCGGAGTTTTTTCTCTGTAAATTGTGAATGTTTTAATTTCAGTTTGTTCAGTAAAGTCATCCTTGCCAACTGTGTGCATTCAAAGATGGTAACTTCTGAGAGGAAGGAGGGTGCAGTATAAATTAGTAAATGCACTGTGACCCGTGTGCAACAATGATTTCTCTCTCTGTCTTTTTTTATTGTTTGATCAAAGGCTCTGCCCATATTAAGCAGTGCTTGGAGCTTAAAGGCTGTAAAAACAAATTGGCCACCTGCTGTATACTGTACACAGATTGTTATGGTGGGAAGGCAGAAGAGGAGGTTGGCTCAATGGTGTATCTGTTTTGTGTTGTATTTATTTGCATCTTATGCCCAAGGAAATATTGAAATGCACTGTGTCATATTTAATTACTGTATTCAGTGTTTGTGTATTGAAAGTGCAAGATGGCTTGGATCAAATGGCTTGCAATTTGTGACGGTATCTAGTGCTTTCAAGTGAATTATTTATCCTTTGAGTTTTGATGATTTAACCTTGTGCAGAAGGCTTTAATTGGTAACTTCTTCTGAATTGTTCATCTAAAACAGGGGTCGGCAACGTTCGGCACGCGGCTCGCCAGGGTAAGCACCCTGGCGGGCCGGGCCAGTTTATTTACCTGCTGACGCGGCAGGTTCGGCCGATCGCGGCCCCCACTGGCCGCGGTTCGCTGTCCCGGGCCAATGGGGGCGGCGAGAAGCCACGGCCAGCACATCGCTCGCCCGCGTCGCTTCTCGCCGCCCCCATTGGCCCGGGACGGCGAACCGCGGC
>NW_020698593.1:0-1850 GCF_002925995.2 Terrapene triunguis
GAGGGAGCCCTGGGGAAGACCCCCACCGTGTCTTGGCCCTGAATCCCCCCACGGTGACCCCCCCCGGTGACTCTGCCTCCCGCCTGCCAGGCTGTGGGAATGGGGGTCGCCCTTCTCCTCGCCAGGACAGTAACTCATGGCGGATTAGCTCCGCTCTGCTGGAGCCCTGTGCAGCAGGGGATTCCCATGGCGATAACGGGACACCAGCTGCCCTGGGGGCTCTTAGTCTCTGGGTAATTTATAGAGCTGGGGCAGGGAAGGACAGGCCCACGGGCAGGGTTGGCAGCAGCTGGAGGGGGGGCAGGGCCAAGGGCGGCTGGGAACGGGTGGGCAGCGGCTGTGCCGTCATTAGCATTCCCTGCAGAACGCGGCCCTCTGCAGCTGCCAAGCTCCGGCATCGATCACTGCCCAGCCCTCGGGGGGAGAGGCCCAGCCTGCGCCCCATGCCAGAACTCCTGCTTGGGCGGGGACCAGCCCCTGGGGCCTGCCAGCCAGAGCGCAGCACCGCAGAGCAAAGGGCAGGGCTCCCTGGGGCAGGAGGGGCTGCCTTCAGGGGCGGGAGCCTGGGCGGGCATGGCTGGGTGGGCATCCCCCGCACTGGGCACCCCCTGCAGGGCCTTGGCATTGGTACCAGGCCTCTTCCCCATCCTGCCCTGCAGCCCAGCCTGGCGGTGACACGGGGCCCTGCCCGCTCTCACTCCCTCGGCTCACTCGAGCTGGGGGCTGGAGCTGGTGACCTCGGCTGCCAGGCCCTGGGGTGGGTCAGTCCCCTCTCATGCCCGCTAGAGAAGGGCCATTTGGGGCCGGGTTTCTGCTCTGGCACGTTCCTGGGCGTGGAGGCGGCAGGTCGCGCTGAGCAGCACTGGCTGGGGATGGGGGTCTGGCTTTTAGCATTTAGCTCTGGGCACTTGGGTCAGACACATCACTAGGCACATCGGCTCCCCCGCGCCTGCGGCTGTGCGCACACCCAGAGAGCTGGCCTCGCCCTGGTGCCCAGCTGCAGGTGCACATGGAAACGCCCCAGACATGCGTGCACACACGCATGTGCACACCCACACACATGCACATTCACACGAAACACGTACACACATGCAAAACACCCCCCCCACACACAACGCACACCCTCGTGCACACACACGTACACCCATGTGTGTGCACAATGCACAGGCTGCCCAGTAGCAGAGAGGCCTGGTTCAGACTCGGGGAGCAGATGCATTATGAAAGCCTGACCCCCATGCCCCCGAGATCAGAGGTCAGAGCTGAGCCCGTAGTACAGATCGGGGGGGGGTGGGGGGAGGAGGGAGAGCACCCTTGGCTCCTAGCAGCCCAGAGCCTTTGCTGGGGGCCTCAGTCCGCGTCCCCAAAGCGGCACCAGCTGCTGTGCGTTCCCGTGTCTGAGCGTTGGTGCCACCAAGTGGCGAAGGAGCATCATGGCCTCTTTGGGCCCTCACCCGGGGGTCAGCCAGGCTGGGCCTGTCAGCAGCCAGTCAAAGGGGGAACATCATGTGGAAATACGTTTTTCATGATGGGGCATGAAATCCCATCTGTTCACCTCCATGCGTCTCCAGCCGTCCGGCCCCCTGGGCACCTCACCACCCGCCAGGGCGAGCTCTGTTACTATCAGCGCCTAGAACCCCCCAGCCAGGCTCCGGGCCTTGCTGTGCTGGGCGCTGCACAGACACCAGGACGGGCCCTGCCTGGCTGAACGGACTAGCAGAGAGACAAAGGGGGCAGGGGGGACAGGCCCAGAGATGGGATGGGAGCTGGGCACAGAACCCAGGAGTCCTGGCTCCCAGTTTCATTGGGTATGTCTACACTACAGGATTAATCCGAATTTAGATAATTCGAAT
>NW_020698593.1:1860-6417 GCF_002925995.2 Terrapene triunguis
GTGGGGCTGTGGTTTGGGTCGGAGAGGCAACCTCCCATCGACCTTTGCTCAGCATGGTGCAGTCACAGCTGCGGCCTGGCGGGAAGGGAACAAGCCGCCTTGGCTGCAGAGAGCAACCACACAGATCTCTCCCTGAGCCCATGGGCCTCAGCGCCTTCGAAACAGCTGGTCTCCTCCCCACAGGGACGCGGCAGGGCAGCCTGCTTCTTCCTCCGAAACCCACCAAACAGCCCCTGCTGGGACCCTGGGGGTGGGGGAGTTTCTAAACCTCCCTGCCCAAGAACAAGGCATGACTGGGCATGAGAGGCCCGCGGGGGCTGCACGTGTGCTGCTCTCTCTCTGACACACACCAGGATCTGCCCGGCCAGCAGGGGCCAGTGCGGCTGCTCAGAGGAAGGTGCAGCCCCTCAGCGGACAATGCCATAAACCCCGCCCCCTCCTCACGCCCCCCTCTCCTCCCCTGGGCAGCCAGACAGCGCCCACCCTAGGCAAAAGGGCGTCTCCCCCCGGGAGCACCTGCCCCCAAAGGCCACAGCAGCAGGCTACACCCTGTCCCTTACAGATCTCTAGGGTCCTCCCCCGGCAATGCCACGTCTCCCCATGCTGGGTACCGGCAGGGCCGCTGCAAACACAGCGCTACCGACAGGCTGCTGACCAGAGGAACGGCGCCAGGAGCCTCACGCACGGCCCCCGGAAAGCGGATGGACAGGTGCTGTCGGGACCGGCGCTCGGCTATTTACGCCCCAGCGCTAAGGCCGAGTCACAGGCAGGGAAGCCAGGCGTTCCCCTGCCGGCTCCCTGCAGCACGAGCCCCGGGGCTGGTCCTGGCGGCAGACACACGAGCAGCCAGCTAGGGGCTATTCTGGCTCTCGCATCCACTCGGACTGGACCACGGCGGCCCCCAGCCAAGGAGGGAATCCTGCCTGCTTCCTCCCGTGGGCCAAACGGGCTTCGTCTCGGCCCCGACGCCAGCAGCTCCAGCGCGGACACGGATACGCCGGGAGCAGCTGTGAGGAGTGTGCTGGGAGCCCGCGCACCCCCCACCTCCCGAGCGAGAGTCCGAGCCCCCAAACGGCCCCGTTCCGCAGCCGGCTCCCCCCAGCCCCACCCCGAGCTACAGCTGTGTCCGTGGGGCACTGGGGGGGGGGGGGGCAGAGCCTGTGCTTAAAGAGGAGAAAGCGGGAGACAATCGCGCAGAGATGAAATCCTGAGGCTGCCCCGCACAGCAAACACCCCCCCACCCCAAATGCAGATGCAGACTCGCTTCCCCCCGGCATTTCGCATCCTGCTTCCACGCCTCTTAGAGCCACGCTGGCGCACCACCCCATAGCAGCTCCACGACCTGTCACAGCCCCGCGGGCCAGGGTCCTCCCTCCCCAGGCTGCGCCCCTTTGCTGCAGCAGAAGGGGGAAGGGCAGGCGAAGGGCTGGGACCAACCCCCTGCCCCTCCCCTCCCCTCCCCAGCCCTGTCTCCATGCAGAGGAAGGAACCCCACGCTCAGCAGCTTTGCCTTGACTTGGCAGCGCCCGGACCCTGCCGCGGTGAATGGAGACCGGGCGCCTGGTGCCAGGGACTAACCCCCGGTCCCTCGGGTGCAGGGGGCGGCAGGCAGCCCTGCTGTTTGCGGATGCTGCTGGCAAGGCGGCTGCGAGCGGCTCGGCTACGGCTGGGCAGGATGTCACCTGGTGGGTGAGCACCACGGCGGCTCAGCCTGCCGCTGAGGGAGACGCTGGCCCGGGGTCTCCTCCAGAACAGCCACTTCCCCAGACAGCACCTTTCTCCAGGGTTTGCTACCCACCCCTCCCCACTGAAGTGCAGCCACCGGGGGGGTGGGGGAGGACAGGAGCCCCCAGCTCGCTGCACACGATCCCGTGGGGTCTGCCCCTGCAGCGCAGCCGGACGATGGGGACTGGCTATTTCCGCCAGCCGCCGTCCAGGCAGGCGCGTGCTCCCGGAGGGCTCACCCCCTCACCCCCAGCTTCGCACTCGGGCCCCTCACCGCTGCCCAAACCTGGGCAGGTGTTCAGGGCTCACGGCCAGAGCCCTGCCCTTCACCCAGACAGCTGCAACCCCTACCCCACCCCAGGGGGCAGATTAGGGGGTTGTGGGGCCCTGGGCCAGAGCAAGTGGGCCCAGGGCCCCACAATCTGCCCCCTGGGGTGGGGTAGGGGCTGCAGCTCTCCCTCCCTTCTGCCTGCAGCCTCCTCCGCCCCGCCTGGCGCTCCAGCCGGGGAGCGGGGTTGGGGTGTCCATTTTTCCAGGGCCCCCCAATTGGCTGGGGCCCCTGTGCATGGGCTAATCCACCACTGGGGGCAGCTGCAGGGCCCAGTCTGATTCCAGGGCTGTGCACGGGATCGGATAGCCCATGGTACTGCTGTATCCCAGGCATGCACACCCTTCACAGAGAGGCTGGTAGCCAGGACCTGCGCAGCGAGGGGACGACCGGCTCTGCTCGGCCCACGGGAGACCCCTGGGTTGTGGGGCAGGGACCCTCCATTGGCTGACTGAGCCCACGCCAATGTCCAGGCCTCGTTCGCCAACGGCGCTGTTCAGCCCGTGAGAAGGGGGCTCCAAACCCTTCCCGGAGCAGGCTGGCTCGGGGCCAGACGCAACCTGTCACTGTGGGGGGGGGAGGGTGTCACTCGCAGGCGGCCGCAGCGGGGGCCTGGTTGGGGTGGGGGGGAAGCTTGGGGCAGGGCAGGCATGGTGCAAGCAGACAGAGATGGCCGGAAGCACAGTGCTGCCATGAGGACAGGCCGCAGGGTGTCCCACAGTAATACCCCCCCCCGCACGCTGGCTGCCTGCCCCCCATTCAGCTCCCTCCTTAGCGCGGGCGCTGCTAGCAGGCATAGGGCACCCCCCAGGTCACATCTACCCCAGGGATCAGGGGCAGGGGGTCCAGCGACACCAGAGACTCCCAGCGTCACAGAGACGTGTCGGACAAGGAGACGTGACCGACAGCGACCCGCCCTGGCATGCACCCCGGGCCTCCCATCCCTCCCCAGGGCTCAGAGCCTCCTGGCCAACAAGGATGAGTTGGCAAAATAGTCACCATCGATCAGAGAGAGGCGGGTCTCACGGCACGGCCAGGGAGCCCGTGTGCCGTCCCCCCCCAGTCACTGCACAGACTCTGCTTTGGGGGAAGGGCCTGAGTGCTACTGAAAGGGGACATGCCAGCCCCCAAGGCCAAGTCCCCCCAGGCCGGCACTGCCCTGCCAAGGAACATTCCCCCGTCCTCCAGGAGCCCCCTGCACAGAAAGGAGCCGAAGCGACACCCCCAGATGGAAAGGAACCATCTCCGTCCACGGGCTGAAAACCTGAACGCCCCCTCGGGCCCGACCCTGCAAGCCCACGGGTCTGCTCCCACGCCTCCCGTTACAGGATCGGGGCTGCAGAGGAATTCCGGCGACCGAGGTCCGTGGTTTAAAAGCTGCCCTTTCCCACCAGCAAGCTTTAGGCGCCCAGCAGGACTGTGTTACTGGATTCGCTGGTGCTCTTAGCGCGGCGTTTCCACGGCAACAGCGCCCTCCGTTGCTAAAGTTAACGCATCGCTACTTTTAAAAATCAGCAACCGCGTCGCGCTGCTAATAAGTATTGGCATCGCAGCAAGGCCCAGCCGCTCGCCTGGCGATCAGCACCCTGCTGTGCTTGGCACTGCTCAGAGACAGCCCCTGCCCCTGCCCCGCAGCTCTCACACAGACAAAGGGCGGGAGGGGACACAGGAATTGGGGCCCACGCCATCGCCACACGCAGGAGTGCCCTACAGGACAGGGCAACTAACCCACCAAGGTCCCAAGGGCGCGACCCTGCAAGCGTCTCCATGCAGAACCGCCTGCAGGATCAGCGCTCAGCTGCCGGCACTAACCTAGCCGCTAGCATCCACCGATAGGCTGAACCTCGTCCTGGCGAAGGGCCGTGGTCGGGCTCATGGACGTTAAGGCCAGAAGGGACCGTTCTGATCATCCTGCACAGCCCAGCCAGAGAACCTCCCCCCATGATCCCTGCTTGGGCTGTGCCCAGAGCTTGTATTGCAGAAGGGCAGTCGCTCGCGCTGGAAATACCCGTGACGGAGAACGCCCCCCAGCGCTACGGAATCTGCGCCCACGGTTACATTACCCTCCTGGGTTACAATCTGCAATTTATTTACAGGTTCCATTTCCAGCACCTTTGGGGGTTTTTCCATTCACATTTTTTTAAAAAAATCCAATTTAATTTTCACCATGAATACCACCTGCTTAGACAGAAACCAGACTTCTAGTCTCATGTTTATTTGCAGTCAGTTTCACTTTCCAGTTGCCTTAATGAGGTTGGAGAGGCAAATATTACAAGGGATGATTTAGACAAAAACGGTTTTGGTTTTTTTTAACTTAAAAAACATTTCTATGAACATCAGGGTTTGTATAAATATTTATATATAAATAAATATTGACAAATAGCACCATAAATGTTATGCTATGTAGCCATTAGATCATTTATACTAATATATTTGATATTTGCTTTACCCATACATCTGGAGCGTGGGTATGCACATGTACACACCCAAAAATAGGGTGCGTG
>NW_020698594.1:0-13078 GCF_002925995.2 Terrapene triunguis
TTGTAACCAGTTAAATTAACCATGCCTTTGCCTGGTTACAAAAATACTATGCTTAGTTGTATTGGGGACAGGGCCAAAGATATAAAAATGGCAACATTTCATCAGCTTTCTATTGTGGAATCCTATTTTCTTTGTGAAGACAGCCCTTCTTGGTCAGGAGAAACAGTCAGTCCAGTGAGGTTTCCTTCCTCAAAGCTTTTCTAAGCAGAAGACAAGATAATCAAAACACAGGAACCTGGATTTCCATCCCTCCAAGAACTTCCTACCAGATAATCAGGCCGGGGTTACAGTCCAATGTGTTCCATAGTACTGCTGTCACAACCCTCTTTCTCCAGCAGATCCTCTGAGAGAGCTCATTTCCTCCTCAGCCCCTTATGTTGCAAGCTTCTTTCAAATATAGGAATTTTACTACAGCAGATGTGGTGGTGTAGAACTGGTTTCATTGGCATCGGATCTGACACTTCCCTCTCCCAGAAATTAGCTTGAAGTTTGCTGTATTTGTAAGGAATGATGAAGCTTAAGATACCAACCTTGTTATGCTGGAATGTGGGGAGCGGGGAACCTTCTTTCTACATCAATTGGAATGTTACCAGTTTAGGGCCTAATTCTGCAAAGTCTCTGTGCACAGAACTCCCATTAACTGGGAATTCCGTGAGCAGCAGGATTCTAAGACCAGACCTCAAGATCTAGCCCTTTCTTTTCTCAATTTTAAGCTAGCGTCTGCCCTATCTTGCAGCTACCTTGTGCTCCCCTGTCTGTCTGTCGACTGGTTGTCTTTCATCATATGTTTATGCCCTGATCACGTAAGTGCTTTCTGTCACGCTGTCTAGAGTGGCTCACAACTATGTGTAGGCAAATACCCTATAATTAGATTCATCAAGCCAGTAACAAAGGTGAACTCCTGGATCACTATAACAGTTTTACCATGGAATCACAGACAGTCCTCTTAGACTCTTCAGTCTATCTTGACACCCAGACAGACTGGACTTAGTGATAAGTGGTCACTTACAAGAAAAATCACACAACATTCAGATTGCTTCCAGTCCCAAGAGACCAGTCACTTACCCCAGATCAATTGGTATCCTAGATTTTACACCAAAGAGAATGCCAATCCTGTAATAAAGTATCTAAATGTGTATTAACTAGGAAAGATAAATAAGAGAGTTATTTACAGATTAAAGCCAGCAAACATACACACAAATGAGTTACCACCTAAATCCTAAGTGTGACAGAGTTGTAGTGATCTGTCAATTAAAAGTGTCTTTCAGAGCGGACTGAGGAGAGAACCCCCGGGGTTGTCTGGCTTTGATTTAGTTTCTCTGGCCCTGTGACAGTTCAAAGAGCAAAGAGATGAAAAATCTTCACAAACTATTTTTATTTCCTTCTTCCAGCATTCAAATCAAGGGGAGGAGGCCTTCTCCACGTACTTCTCCATGGGTATGATAGGGCCATTAACCTATCCTTTGTATTGCGATGTTCCTTGATGGCCCATCTGATTTTGATAATCCTTCTGGATGGGGGGGAGGGGCAGGGATAATTCACGTGCCTGGGTTCACAAGTTCAGAACAAACATTTTCAAAGTTATAAAGCAAAACTTAAATATTTTCTCATAGCATGGAACAGTGGTTCTCAAACTTTTTTTTTCTGCACACCACTTGAAAATTGCTGAGGGTCTCAGCGGACCACTTAATGATCTTTCCAAATGTTATACAATTAGCTAACTATTGTAAAGCGCTTTGGATAAAAGCGCTGTATAAAAAAAACTTAATAAACAACTTTTTTTGTTCTACGAATAAAAGCACACAACTCATATTTTAATATCAGTAGTCTTACCTTTCTAATGCAATGGATGTGCCCTCTCTCCCCACCGCAGCAGCCCCCAACTGGGTCTGGGAACGAGGGCCGTCTCTCCCGGCAGCTGCAGCCCTGGAGCTGGGGAAAGTCACCTCTTTCTCTGGCCTCCACAGCCCTGCACATCCCAAATTCCCCCCACCTCCTCTTCTCACCCCACTGACCCCTCCCACCTACACCCTATTGCCCCCGAGGCCACCACCTCACCTTACATGTGCGTCTTCTCCAGGGTCCAGGCACCTAATTAGTGGAGCTATGCCTGCGCGGCTCCACTAATTAGGTGGGTGGCCCTTCATTCTGTCGTGTATGGCCACACAGGCACACACCTTAGAGGGAACTGTCCGCGGACCACCTGAATGGAGCTCGCAGACCACTGGTGGTCTGCAGACCACAGTTTGAGAACCTCTGGCATGGAATACAGACATTGCAAGTGAGATTAATGCATGCAGCACCTTACAAGCATTTCATACAGTCCGAACACTAAATACATTCTTATAAGACTAAGACCTATTTTGAGCAAAACTAACATACAGGTGCAGTGATCTGGTCTCCAGCTGTGAGTTTGTCAGTTGTTAGCTAATGCCTGCAGTCTTGGCAAGTGCCTGCCAGCATCACACTTTCTCACGTGTGTAACTTTATACATGTAAATCTTTGCAGGATTGAGATCTTATGAGAAGATCTTCAGGGCAGGGACCATCTTTGGGTTATAACTTTGTACAATGCCTAGCACACTGAGGCCTGGATCTCTGGTTTGCGACCTCTTCGTGCTATTACTACCAAAATGGTGTTCGATACGTTTAGTTGACCAAAAAATGGCTGTAACATAATTATTATTTTTTTAAAATATATTGGTATAAAGTTGGTGTTTAGGTAAATGAGGGAGCAGCAGTGGCTAGAGCCTGGCATACTGCAGACAGCAGCTTCACAAGCTTCCTTACCCAGTTCCTCATAGTGCTTCTAAACCCTTCCAAAGCCAGGCAACTAACAGCTCTCTGGGTCCCTCTTAAGCAGAAAGCGTATATACTCGTTCATTAGCCCGTTCGTTTATAAGCCGACCCCCCCCCCCCCAAAATGGATAGGTAAAAATAGCAAAAACTGTATGACCCTTTCATAAGCCGACCCTATATTTCAGGGGTTGGAAAACTTTGGCTCCCGGCCCATCAGGGTAAGCCGCTGGCGGGTTGGGACGTTTTGTTTACCTGGAGCGTTCACAGGCACGGAGCTCCTCAGCTCCCAGTGGCCGCGGTTTGCCGTTCCCAGCCAATGGGAGCTGTGGGAAGTGGCGCCACTTCTTGCAGCTCCCATTGACTGGGAATAGCAAACTGTGGCCACAGGGAGCTGAGGGGCTCCATGCCTGCAGATGCTCCAGGTAAACAAAGCGACAATGTGTATTAGATATTCAATTCAATGATTCCATAGAGTTTAAAATCATCAAATTTTGGTGTAGACCCGTTTATAAGCCGACCACCGCTCTTTGATGCATCACTTTTTTACCAAAAATATTCGGCTTATGAACAAGTATATACGGTACTAATTTTTCCTGACTGTTATCTAATGGAGACCAGACTTATTTCACTTGTTAATTTCAGTAAGTCGGAATTTGAACTAGGTCTACAAAGGTGAAAGGCCAACTGACTTCACCAAGCACCTTCTTCCAAGGTTACGTTTGATGGCCCTGATCCTGCAATTGGATTTATGTTGGCAGACCCTTGTGAAACTCCATTGGACTCAGGACGGGCATCATGGATCAGATTGTGGAATCTGGGCCTGTTAGGTATGCATGAAAATCCATGTTAGGTTCTGTACAAAGGTGTAATAGTCAGTCCATGCTTTGAAGAGCTTACAGTCTAAGCAGCTGAAAATAAAACATGAAAACCTATAATTCTGAATGTTTTAATTCCATTTCAAATATATAACCCCCTCCTGATTTGAATAGAGCCTCGTATCTTTAACAAATATTATCTTTCTAAGTGTGTGTATCATCTGTAAAAATCATTCCATCAAAAAGTGAATCAGGGAAGTCAATTTTCCCTCTAGAGAATAACTTACATTTTTTTTGTATGTTCACCCAAATTTGCTACTTAGCAAATAAGAGCTGGTTGGAAAATGGAGGGGGAAACATTCCCCGTCCTTTTTCCAACTGTTTTGTTGTTGCTGTTGTTTTTTTTTTTTTTGTCGACTGGAATTTTCCAACCAGCTTTACTAGCAAGGTCACATTGTATCATTTTAATATTATCTTTAAGTTAAAATTTGTCACTGAATGTTTTTGGAGAGTAAAAGCAAATAACCTTCTTGTCCTTCTGCTGTTTTTTTGCCATATAGCTACAACCTGCACTGTGAAATTCAGTCCTTTTTATTGTTGATCAAGATAATATTTTACCTACAAATGCTTCAGTATAAACCCTATATCATTGTAGCGTGTTATTGCTGAAGGCAGACATACCCATTAATGTAAAACCAATCTGTCACTTGCAGTCTGATCGTCTCTCTTCCTCTAGTGAATGCACGTTGGTGGCAGCAGCCGACATAATTTGTTGTGTCTAAATCTCCCAATTTTCACATCACATAGGACGCGCCTGTCCAGAGTGCATGACATTAATCTTTAAAACAATTATACCTTAGAGGCCAAATGTGTGACAGCCTTTTACAAGCATGTTTACTATATGCTTCTGATGTCTTGGCTGCCCCAGACATGCTCTCTGACTCTGTTCAATGCAAACAGAATATGGACTCTTCCTGATGCTGGTGTGATGGTGATTTCTCCCTCCCCCTTATAGTTTAACTCTTTTACAGCGCTGATTGGCCCTTAGAGTAGGACACTAGCTTCGTTTAATAATTTCTCTTGGTATCGTATAGAGTTAGAAATACAAAATCCGTAAAAGGTGAACAAAAGATTTTTTTTGTTTTGTTACTAAATCTGTACTAACTAGAAGGCAGGACCTCTTTGGTGTTGCAGATCTAATGCACAGATGGTCCTTCAGTTGGGGACATGTTTGTTCAGACTAGAGGATAATCTATAAAATAGAGAGAATATTTGCATACTTGATTATAATCTAAGGAGCTCATGAGCATGCATCAAAACTATCCATGTAAAGGTCTCCTCTGTGCCCTTATCTCTCTGGGTCAGTGGTTCTCAACCTATTTACCATTGTGGGCTGCATATGTGGCTATCTGTGTTATGTGGGCCACATCCACACTATACATATACATACACACTACCTGAATGGTCCTGAGGATGTCACATGGGCTGCAGCTGTGTGCTGATTGGGCCATGGGTTGAGAGCCACTGCTCTGGTTGATAAGCTAGAAAGAGAATAGTTCAAGGCCCCTTGGCTAATTTTTGCCAGCAATACACAGTTCCATCAGGAAATGCTAGAATCAGAGGGCTGACGTAAACTTATTCACTTGTCCTGTTGAATGAAATAATTGTGGAAGCAGATTATCTCACCAAGTGCATTTCTTGTGCAGAATTGGCACCCAGAGAGGCTGAGATGCAATAGTCTGTCTCTGAGGAAAGGATGGCTCTGAAACCCTGCTGGTGCATATGAGACAGGCCTTTCATCATGCTTGGCTGTCTGTTAGCTTGGAAATGCTTACCAGACCTGAAACAGGATGATAATGTGCTGCTTGTTTGTTTGTACCTTTTGAAGACCTGTGTCCCTTGGCTCTTTTCCCTATTGTGACATGCAGTGGAGCTGAAAGTGACATTAATTGAAATTCACAAATGGCTATTGTGGATTATCACTCTCTGTTTATTTAACAGAAGAAATTGTTATGCAGATTCATATCTGGTGAATGCCTTTTCTCTTCCCTGATTGAAGTGATTGTAATGTTATCAAAATTCCGAAACAAATATGCTTCAAATGAACAACTCCACCATCTGTAGAGGAAAATTAGCCCCCATGACATCTTTTGCACTGTTTTGTTTTGGCTATTCCCGTTTGTAGTATGCACATGGAATGTTTTGCTATCAAAGAAAAGAAAAAAAGGCCACCATGATTCGATTTTACTACAACAAAAGCAGTCACCTGTTATGAACAGCAGCACCATTAGATTTGCGAAGTATGCTTGTGATCGAGTATTTCCTTTGGAGCAGGTTACCTTCTAGAGGAGGGAAAGGTCTAATGAAGCAGCACTGTGTCACTTAGCATTGTTATAGTATGAGGTTAAAAATAGCAGAGAAGTTATCAGTATAGTGACATCGTGAAACTAGGAGGAAGAAAAAAAGACCCTGAAATGGGAAAAGAAGGTATAGGATGAAAGGAAATGGTAGGTGGCACTTGTGAGGACACACTGTTCTGTGGCAGTCCTGAGCTGTTTGTTAATGAGATTATTATAATAATATAAAGTGTAAAATTCTGGACACTGGGACTAGTGTGTGTGTGTATGGTAAATCCGTATATTACTTGATATTGTTCTAGAGCTTTTGTAAATTTATTTTGGGCCCGTCTTTTCCTTTTTTTGCTGTATATTTCTGATACTCTCATACGATGGTTATCATTAAAAAGCCCCAGTATTTGCCAGGAGTTACTGTATGGTGGCATAGAAGATACCATAGTTTTCTTCTAGAAGTAGATTAGGAAATAATTGTGGTAGCAATAATTCTGTGGTATCCATTAACTTTTAAATGGCAACTACTGTAGTTTGCCATGGAAGTAAGTGCGTGTCTGTGTATTATAACAGGGAGGGATAATTCATCTTGAATAATTTTGACTCTTCTCAAATATTGTGAGTGGTGGAGTTTGAATTGAACATTATTGTCCTGTTTAGGAGGAACTGGGGTGAATGGAATGAAGAAACCGATTTTAAGGAAAGAAACTAATCTCTGCCAGCCAAGATTTGGGAGAGGAGGAAGAGATGGGGTGATCTTTCCGTAATATACAGCTCAGTCTTCAGCTCCAAGTTGATTTAAAGTTTAGCCCCATATTAGATCACACTGCAGAGTTCTGATATCTAGATGACAAAGTCATGGGTTGTGGTAGCAAGGCACACATCTGGAAAAAGTGGTCACAGCCTCCTGGCCAGAAGTGGATGAAAGAGAGCCATCCTGGTCACCACTGCTATATAATTATCTAAGAACAGCTAGGAATCCATCAATATCCCAAGATTGTGAATGTACCAGGTAATAAATGACAGACATGCATCCTCGATTAAACAGGCAGATATAATCCTCCCCCATCCTACCAGCCCTAACAGCCTTCCCTGTCACAGTGTTATCTGTAAAACATGGTAACCTATGAGAATGAATCTGGGGATGGGGTAAACTTGCTCAGTAGCGGAAGGTGAAAAAATCATTAGACAGTCCTGCATACTCTCAAAAAAGTGGTCAGCTGCAATTGGCTTTCTGAGCCCTCTGGAAACTTGGGTTCCATTAGCCTCTGAGTGTGGCCTATCAACACAGGTTTCCTTGCCTCCCATGGAGAGTTGTACCACATCCTCAAGTCATAACACTTAATGATTGGTCCTTGTTTGGTTAAAATTTCATATTGTCTCATCTCCGTACCCAATCCAAACCCCAGATCCAGACTCTAGCCAACTGTATGAGCAGAGCCAGCAGCCACCTAGGACAGTCCTGTACCATCACCGTGGCCATAATGTCTGAACCATCACAGAGTCATTGTCATCAATGTGGATGTTCGATATTAAATACTGTTGGCCTTAGTCCTCCAGTTCCATCTTAGCGGGGGACTTCAACAGAAGACAAAAGAGCTTTACTGTGCAGTGGGCTGACACATACTTTAGCACCCATTTTAGCACCATCCTGGCACTTTCAAACAAAATGGACATGCTGCATGTGGTTCAGTTTTGGGGGTGGGAGTCCTCCTGAACTTCAAATCAGATACTAACACCACAGTTGCACCTGGAGCCAGCCTGTCAATCCTTGTATTGAATACCTGGCTGGAGCCAACTGGGACAGCGGTACCATCTATCCAGGTTTCAGTCATACATAGATTTCAGAGTAGCCGCCGTTTTAGTCTGTATCCGCAAAAAGAACAGGAGTACTTGTGGCACCTTAGAGACTAACAAATTTATTTGAGCATAAGCTTTCGTGGGCTACAGCCCACTTCTTCGGATGCATAGAATGGAACACACAGAAAAGATATTTATACATACAGAGAACATGAAAAGGTGGGAGTAGCCATACCAACTGTAAGAAGCCAATCAATTGAGATGAGCTATCAGCAGGAGAAAAAAAACCTTTGAAGTGATAATCGAGATGACCTATAGCAGGTGTGAGGATACTTAACATGGGGAAATAGATTAAATTAGTGTAATGACCCAACCATTCCCAGTCATTCCCATACATAGAGAAATCATTACATTAGAAAAAATGCCTTCTATTTATATATAGTTCACATTTTAATGCAAGTGTACACATAAGAAAACATGAGCCATTCTGTGTGGAAACCACCCTTGGAAGGCACCTGTGTCATGTATGGATGCAGTTTAGAATAACTTGCGTTATACTGTGCTATTTCAAGACCGTGGAAAGTAATCCCATTTCTATTATTCAGTCAATGGAGTTTACTCTATTACTTCTCCCTCTACTTGATAAAAGGATTGGATTTCTCCAGAGAGTGAATTTGATTTCTCTTTTCTTTCTCTGTCGCTGTCTTTTGTTTACATGTGTTGTCTCTGCATTGTGGTGTGTGATAACCTTTCCTTCTGCACTCTGCTTTTATTTATTTATCTATCTTTAATTAACAGAATTTCCATGCAGTCCTTCCTTATTTGCATCTGGTGCCAGCACAGATGATCAAGGAAGACTGTTTTTTGTCTAAACTCATCCAGGAGTGAACACAGCCTGCAGCTTGTGCTATTCCAACCAAGCTGAATCAAAGCTGTGCAGGCTGGGAGCAGAGTATACTAAGCATATGTATGAAGTGTGCAACGTTTGGAGGTTTGGTCTAATAAGCATCTGGAAATTGGGATATTGATCCAGGATTCTTGAGTCTGCAAAAGTGAACTGGAAATTAAAAAAAAAAAAAAAAAGGGGGGGGGGGGGCCTAGGAGCCCCAACCAAGTTTGGGGGCTCCATTGTGCTAAGCATTGTACAAACACACAGTGAGAGATGATCCGTGCCCTAAGGGGAGCATTCCGTTTAAACAGACAAGTCAGACAAAGGGTCGCAGGTGACACAGAGGCACAGAGAGATGGAATGACTTGTCCAGGATTACAGAGCAAGCCAGTGGCAGAGCCAGGATTAGAAGTGTTCTGGCTCTCAGTCCACTAGACCGATTAGACCAGAACCACAGTGAGACACTCATCGGGTCTTTTGGCCATTCAACTTCAGCCCCTGGCTACACTCAGGAACCTTGGGAGGAGGGGAGAATGAAGAACTTAAAAATGAAAAGTTTTTTTTGTTTTTTTTTTTAAATGGATGATTTCATTTTTGAACCACAGAAATTTAGTTCTTAGGCTTTTATACTGTCACCCTTCACTCTAATATCGGAATCCCTCCCTTGTAAAATTGATAGCAGTGTCTCTAGTGAACTTCAGAGTCTCTGGCCCTTTCTTCCTTTTTTGTTTGTGGGTGAGAGGGGCATGCTGTGGTGGTTTTTTGTTTGGTTTTTTTTTTGCAGGAGAAGAGTAGTAGAAGGGGGTGTCTGTTGTGTCACTCTTGTTATGATGGAAATGCTTTGTCAAAAAGATAATTTTTTTGCAGCATTTCCTCAAGATGGTTGTACTCTAGAGATTCATGTCATCTCTACTCTGAAATTTGTTCCTTAGCTAGATTGTTAGCTGGTAATGCTTTTTTCCTGGGCTCTGTGTTTGTCCCAGAGCAGCACAACTATCTTGGTGGCTCATACCGTGTTTCCCCGAAAATAAGACAGTGTCTTACATTAATTTTTGCTCCCAAAGATGCGCTAGGTCTTATTTTCAGGGGAGGTCTTATTTTTCCTGGAGCTTCGGGGCCTTATATTCCGGGGTGGCCTTATTATCGGGGAGGTCTTATTTTCGGGGGATGTCTTATATTACAGCGAGAGGCAAAACTGGAAGTAGGTCTTATTTTCGGGGGATGTCTTATTTTCGGGGAAACAGGGTAGGTTGAAATCAGGTGGGGTGTTCTGAGGTACAAATGGCAGCTAGCACCTGGAAATCTCTCTAACATAGCTAGTACTTGGTCCATTAATTGCTTCATGGTTTGGGATTAGAGCTGGATGAACTAATCATAGGGACTCTTTCAAAGTGTTTAACCTTTTCCCTCTTCATGTATTGTTTGCAAACAAGTTGTGGCTTTTTAAAATAAATGTGTTCACAATTCATGCATGTGCAAATACCTAATAATAATAATAATCCCTAGCTCTTTTATAGTATTTTTCATTCATAGATCTCAAATGAGAACAAATGTATCTGCTTTGGAGTTGTTGGCAAATGCCCAAAGCAAACACAGTTTGCTATTTACTTGTTATTACTTCTCTAGGTAACAAAAAGGGGAAAGATGGGATCAAGTCACCAGGCTTTTATTTGCGCAGGTAGAGAAGGAAACTGTGTGTGGGTTTGAAGAAGCTAGGTCAGCATTTAGGACATTTTTAACAAGGTCTTGCTTGAGAAGTCACTGCTAGGGGGAAATAAAAAATCTCTTGTGATATAATATTGGGAGGGAGAGCTGAGAAAGAGGGTACTAATTGCTGTGCCTGATCATTTTAAATCGATCATCCCCTTGTAACCTGTGTACTATTTCCATTGTTGCATGTAGCCTGTCGTTATTGGTTTTCTTTTCATAGACATTTTCTTTTGACCACCTCCAGAGTCTTGAAGGAGAGAATCGTTATGATCTGGAATGGAGCTAAACTCCAGTGAATGTTACCTCTGTTAAGTTCCTTTGCCTCCAAAGCAGTCATGAGCTTTCAGTCAGGGCTGGCTCCAGGCACCAGCCCAGCAAGCAGGTGCTTCGGGCGGCCAAGGGGAAGGGGCAGCACGTCGGGCTGTTCGGCGGCGGGTCCCACTCGGAGGGAAGCACCTGCCACCGAATTCCCGCCAAAGAAGAAAGCGGCGCGGTGGAGCTGCCACCGGAGTGTCGCTGATTGCAATTGCAGAGGTTTTTTTTTTTCCGCCGCTTGGGGTGGCAAAAACCCTGGAGCCGGTCCTGCTTTCAGTGATATGATTGGTGAAAATACTGCCAGCATGTGCCAGTCTGAAGCCGTAATCACTCATTTTGTACCACCTTCAGCACAAATGATGCATCAGCTTGAACTGCATCAGTTTTAGCTTGGCGTCCTTCACAGCTCTTGAAGCTCTAGTCTAGAGGCTTGTCCAATCCTGTTCTGAATACTGTACATTGTTCCCAAATCTTCCTCCCATTTAGATTGTGTACAGTGTTGTGATCACATACATTTTGTCAATCAAGTGGCAATATATCAGAGGCTTCTGCTTTCGTAAATCTTAACCGCTTGCTAGCAGGCTGGCAAAGAATGATTGATCTTTACTGGGCAGTCCAGAGCCCATTATCTTTTGCAAGCTATTACTAAGCTTCAGAAAGCTATAAAATCAAACCTTTCAAGGCTAATGGCTCTCTGAAGATCCTTAAAGGATTGTGTACGGGTTTAAAATGCACAGTGCCCTATTTGCCTAATCACATAGGCCAAAAGAGTTACTTGCTTTCTATACTACTTTTTGAATTATTCATGAGACATCTATATCCACATTAAACAATTGAAATAATATGCACCTCAAACACTGTATAATCATTATACATTGACTTCCTAATGTTGTTAAGCAGTAGTTTTTGTGGGTACCAAGAACACACTGGATACATTTGTAACATGTCCTAAAGTAGCTCAGAATTCTTCCACTTTAGACTGTGGTGTGGCAATGAACTTGCTTTTCTTTGTTGGGACGTCAGTCTTTGAAGCTACAACTCATTTATTGCTGATCTCATCCAGTTTCCTAAAGACAGTTTGCTTAGTGCATAGGGTGCTGCGACTCCAGAAACTGTGTTAAGTAAAATGCAGAAGTAATAACAAGGATTGTGGGGTTTAGTGTACTTGAGGGGGAAAAAGTAATTTCTGTATTGCAAAATCCAATTTACTAATTCACAGTCAGAATCAAGAGTCCCAAGGAATAACATGGTGTGCTATTGACTGATTCATAGGAAGGGATGACGCAGTTGCTTGGAACTCAGATTTGTAGTTACCTTTCATGTAATTTTGTTAACAAAATATTTAGTCCTATCACAGACCTAGCCAAGGGAGTGTCAGAATATACAATGAGGATCTAATTATTGGCATAGCTTTAGAAAATCAAGAAGGACATACAGTATGATAGAGCCATCTTTAACATGTGGCCCTCATGTATGTATATTCATTTATAAAAATGCAGCTTTCATGGTTTCTAGGTGTGTGTATGAAAAATGCATATACCACTGAACATCAGTTATGATAAAGAACTCCGTATCCATCTGAGGGGGAACCAACCCGCTCCTTAAAGAAACATCTTAAAGAAGAGACTGAGAAAATATATAACCCATAGGTTCCTTGAGGGCTTGATTCTCCCCTACTTACAGCAGCTTTATGCTGAAACAGATGCAATTACACTGATACAAAACTTGTGTACTAGATAGAAATCCAGCCCCAAAAGTCTGTAAACTCTGGCTCTGTCAGAGCAAGCTGGAGAGAATGCCAGAATTGAGGGCCCTTCACTGAGAAGGTTCTGTGTTAAAAACAAATGTAGAAACGGGCAATTCAAGTGTCCCAGCTAATCTCAACTGCTTTGTTAGAATGTAAACAGAGAGACTGGATTATAAAAATTCTACTACTGTGTTGGAATGTGCTTGGGAGGGCTAGTTTGAGAATTTTTGTTTTTAAAAAGGAAATTATAATATGCATGTGGTCCATACATTGGTACAGTGGAGATTATCAATTTAAGGATTTTTGTTTGTTTGTTTTGAGTTTATTTGGAACTGCTATTAATGTAGCTACAATCCTTTTTTGGCTGAGTTATACTGGCATTCAAAGGCCATAAGGAATCACTGTGATCATCTAGTTTGAAAGTCCTGTTCATGCCTATTTTTGAACCAGGAACCTGTTGCATGATGGGCAAATGTGATCCTCATTGTACTCCAGAAACTAGCCCCTGTGATTAGAACTCAGGACTTCCTGGTTTCCACCTGTGATGGGTTATATCACAGAAATCCCCTTGGGAGCTGCCAACTGGTGTGCCAAGACTACTTCTGCCCCTGCTTTCCCTGCCAGCTCGGGACCCCAGCACCCTGTCTTGCTGAGCC
>NW_020698595.1:0-8720 GCF_002925995.2 Terrapene triunguis
CTCTCTCACTTTCCACTCAAGGTGTCGGGTTTGAGTTTCTTGGGTCACACGCTGCTGCTTCCAGTGTGATCTGGGAACGCTGGGCCGAGCAGCTCCTCTGCCCCAGCAGGGTCTGTGCCAGGGAGAGACCTTCGTTAAAGCTCCTTCTGTGCTCAGCCAAGGGGAGAGACTTTCTCCAGTGGCTGGAACTAGCCCCCTACAGTTGCCCCGGGCTCTGCCAACACCCACCACTGAGCCAGAGACCTCAGGGAAAGTGCTGGGGTTGGGCAGGGAAGTGACTTTGTACAAATGTCCCAGGAGCCTCGGATTTCACAGCCCCTGGGAATGTGCTCCCTGGTTGTGAATGTCCCTGAGGGAGGGCTGGGAGCTGCCTGTAAAGCAGTGAAGCAGCTGCCCTCAGCTCCTGCCAGGATCTGCCCAGGGAGCAAACTGGGGGATTCAGGAGGGGAAGAGACTGGGCCCCAGTGGGGTTTGCCCTTTGTGTGTCTGGAGGGTGGAGGTGTCATAGGGTGACCAGATCGCAGGAGTGAAATATCAGGACACATTGGGCAAGCGGGGGAGGGGGGAGAGGACGACAACGACAGACACAGGTGCACAGAGCCATGAGAGGGGGCCCTAGGAAGCTGCAAGAGGGGTTGTACAGCCCCTGCTGCAGCCCGCACCACAAGCCACAGGGCAAGGACACCTATTGAATTCAATGAGATTTTTGCATGTGAATTGATGTACCTAGTTCTGAGATTATAAAGCCAGAAGGGATCTGGTGATCACCTGGTCTCACCGCAATGCTGATTCCATTGATATTGTTGAGCAATTCATGCTGATTTTATTTCAGCCCACATCTTAATAGTTTTGAATACTATAGATCACAATTTTCAGCTCAGTTGGTCTGAACATGCAGAGCTTTAAAATTGCTATGCTCTAAACTGTATATTAACTACAATTTTATAAACCTGCATGTCAGAGAACTGTGTGCCACTACTACTAGACAGTGGCACAAGGCAATTCAGTGTGAATCACAGAAATGTAGGACTGGAAGGGACATCAACAGGTCATCTAGTCAAACCCCTGCACTGAGGCAGGACTGAGTAATAACAACTAGACCATCCTTGACAGGTGTTTGTCTAACCTCTTAAAAAACTCCAATGACTGCTATTCCATAACCTCTCTAGGTAATTTGTCCAGTGCTTCACTACCTTTACAGTTAGGAAGTTTTTCCTAATGTCTAACCTAAATCTCCCTTGCTACAATTTAAGCCCATTGCTTCTTTTTCATGCATGTCCTGAGTGGGACGGGGGTGGGTCCAGGCAGTGGGATTGGGGGGAGAGAGGTCGAGGGAGTCGGTGGGTGTGTGGGGATGGATCGGGGGAAGCAGGGTGGAGGAACTGAAGGGGACAGCACTGGACTGGGGGAGTCGGGGGGGGGGCGGGGGGGATGGGGAAAGACTGGGATGGGGGGGGAGGGGTGGGGGCTGAGGGGAGCATGAATGGGACAGGGTAGAGAGAGCTGTGTAGAGTGGGGTGGGGGAGACAATGGGGCTGGTCTGGGGAGGGTCGGGGGGTTGGGGAGAGGGACAGGGTCTGGAGGGGATGAGACAGAGGGGAGCAGGACTGGAATGGGGGGAAGTTGAGGGGGTGGCTTAAGATGCCTGACGAAGTGCGTATTCACCCACGAAAGCTTATGCTCCAATACATCTGTTAGTCTTAAAGGTGCCACAGGACTCTCTGTTGCTTTTTACAGATCCAGACTAACACGGCTACCCCCTGATACTTGACAAAAAAATTTTGTTTCTTTTTTTTTTGGTTTATTTTTTATAATACATTAGCTAATTCCCACATAGTGGTCTTTAAGGTTGATTACCCCATATCCAGTACTGCAGTCTCTCAGCTCCCCTCGGGTGAGTTGCTGCCTTCTACCTTTTGCAGCTCACCTTACTTTGGGGTGAATCCTGCGATCCTTTCTATCAACTCCTTTGTCTTATGAGTTATGGGAGGGTGTGTCCCTCCTGGCAGAAATGTCCATCAGTCCGAGTTGGGAGAGAGAGGGTTGACCTCACTAGCTACAGTGAGATAAAAACTATCTATGCCTTGTCTCCACCAGAACTGTACATTAAGTTGCTCAAATCAGCTCTCTTGGTGTAAAAACACAACTATTTTTTCAGGGCAGACATAACCCAGGTGCGGTGGTTGTGGTTAGCTTTCCCCTTGTGCTGACCTGATCTCCATCACTCTTCCTAGTCCTGATAAACTCTGAGCATCACATTGCAAAGTGAATGTTAGTCACCAGATTTCCTGGTTGGGACAAAATTCTTATTCACAGTTGCCTGGTGTGAAAATTACAGATACAGGCATAAATATATATTGTGCCAATATATATTTATGCCTGTATCTGTAATTTTCACTCCATGCATCTGAAGAAGTGGGTTTTTTTTACCCACGAAAGTTTATGCCCAAATAAATCTGTTAGTCTTTAAGGTGCCACCGGACTCCTCGTTGTTTTTGTGGATACAGACTAACACGGCTACCCCCTGAAACTTCATTCCCAGTTGTTCTGACATTGTTTGTGGTTGTGCTGAATAGCTGGTAGTTTTTCTACCAGTTTTCTGATTTAGAATATAGTGAGGTGCAACACAAAGGCAGGAGGAAAGGTAGAAAAAAAGGATCATTTCAGCGTCTGTGATATCCAGAGGAGATGGTGTGAGTCAGAGGGATTCCTTTCCAATCACCATCATGAATCTCCCGCCACTCCAACAGCATTGGCTTCTGAGTGAGCCACAATAGCTTCTCCTCCCCATGTTCTATCCCTCCAGCTCCCAAAGTGTCACGTGAAGCAGCGTTCTCAACTCTCTGTGCTTAGGTATCAGGCTTTGATCCTAAATCAGACTCGTTGGGTTTAGAAATGAGTGTCACAGGCCTAGAGGGGGAATTTGAAAGGATCCCAAACAGATTAACCTTTCTGTGCTTTAATCCCTGTTTCTGTCTATTGGCAAAATTGGTTTTAGGATTTTTCCAGCTGAGCTGGGATTGTTTCCAGATGGGAAAGTTGGCTGATTTTCCCCAATATGATGATGGTAGAACCTTTGTAACTAACATGACTGAATAGTAATGAGGTGGTGCTGAGTGAAGAAGGTTTGAATGGATCAGAGGACAGCACAGTAGGAAAATCTGTTCTAATTTGGCATCATGAGACGTAAAATGCTCTGGAATTTCATTTTATATGATACTGAAACTGTCTTATTCGCTTGTGGGTTGTGGGTTTTTTTTCTCTTTCCTCAGGGAATTTGATAACATAACTGGATATTATTTTTTTATGATAAGATGAAGTTCAGTTTTTTGGTGGCGTTTGAGACAAATGACCATTTACTAAAACAATAATTTCTTTTTGTGCGTGTCTTTTTTCCACTCCTCCATTATGACATGGAGGAAGTCCAAGATCAGTTCAGTCATCAGGAACAAATACTCAAAGCTATTGGATGTGCTACCAGAGAAACAGTAGCATTTTAAAATTGTACATCTAACTAAGTAATGGAATTGAACACCACTGTGATCTTATAGTTTGGATCAATATTGCCTCAGATGATTCGAGGACAATATTCCACAGTAAGTGACTCGGCACTAAGCAAAATGCCCATGTATTTGGGTCGCAAGGCAGTTGTGGCCCAGGCCTACCAGGAGGTTACTTCTGAAGATTTCTCTTTCCTAATCAAGTGCACATTGCGTATTATTTCAGAATACAGTCCTACCTATGCAGAGATGGAGAAAATGGAAATAGTATTTTTGCTGAGTTTACACCTTGTAGATGCTGCAAATGTGTATAAAATAAAATCCGTTGTGAGTGTGAAAGAGCTGCAGCAGTAGATCTATTTTTAATAGATACCCCACCTTTGGTAACTTACACGGCTTGTGAACCAGGCCCATATCTGTGCCACCAGATTAAATAAATAAACTGGGCATGCTTGGTTGGGGAAGCGATTCCTCACTCTATGACTACTGAGATTTTCTGTCATGTGGTAAAGGATTCTACTCCAGAGAAGTAAAGTTACCCTAACCAAGGCCAAGAATTAGACTAGAGCTCAAGTAGAAATAATAGGCACCCAGTGTTTGATTTTTACTCCAGATATGGAAACTAGGGTAACCTTAGGCTCAGGTAAACTATTTATGTTTAGAACACTACCTCCTGGTTCAGTGGCTGTGATTATGGTTCAAACGATGCTGTGGTAAGATATGGGGGAGTTGTCCTTTACCATTTGGATCCAAAGCTTTATGAGCTAAAGAAAGAAACGGTTGATGCCTTCAGAGGACAGTTCTTCCCTATGGATCCCAGTCTGGCTGTCTTGTTGGAGAACAAGCACTTCCATGCTGTGCCAGTGGTGATAACCAATGAGGAAATAAATGTCAGACTCCCAAGCTCAGACTGCAGGACTGACGAATGTTGAGTCCTGATTCTATGAATCTGTCTCTCAGTTTTGCTCATGTGTCTCATGAATTTGCATCGCTTCTCCACCTCCTGCTACTTTGAAATATTAAAATTGTGAAAATAGAATACAAGTGCTTTTTTCCCATGATGAGAACACATTTAAGATGACTTCCACCAACACTTATGACCGAAGACCCAGAGATAAATGAGCTCCCAGAAATAGAAGGCGCCTATGTTACTACAGAACACAACTTTACACAAGCTCACTTGGTGGAAAAGGGGATTAAGAGAAAACTAACACCTATGATAAAATTGTGTAGCCTTCAAATATGTTGTTACCAGTGAAAATGGAATTAAACATGAAGTTTATTGCAGAATAAGAGACTGATTATGTGATAACCTGAATTACTTTGTAACACTGAAAGTTTTCTGGGTTCAGAAAAGAATTAGATAAGTTTATGTAGTATAGGTCCATCAATGACTACTAGCCAAGATGGCTAAGCCTCTGACTGCCAGATGCTAGGAATGAATGACATGGGATGGATCACGCGCTAATTGACGTGTTCATTCCCGCTGAAGCATCTGGCATTGGCCACTGTCAGAAGACAGGACACTGGGCTAGATGAACCATTGGTCTAACCCAGTCTGGCCATTCTTATGTTTCTGTCCCCTGCCTCCCCCCGAGTAATATATGAAAGGTGACTAATCCTGTAAAGTTTATTTGATGTAATTTACCTTCTTTGGATTAAGGAGTTCTAAAGCAAAGGTGTTGGTGTATGGTAGTATGTAGGAGAAATAGTGCATATCAAAATAAAGACCTAGTATAGACTTTGATTATTTCTATTTCAAATGGAATTTTTTAATAAGCTTTTAACATAATGTTTCTGTTGAGAAAAAATTACATAAGGAGACATGTGTAACCTTTTACCCAGTTATACTGTAACAGCCACTGAGTTCCCCAGTTCTCGTGTTTGCAAAGCAAAGATGATGTCCCATCTGGCACAAGGTGTCTTAATTTAAAATGGTGATGGGTACAAGATAGCAGCTTTTCTGGTTTTTTTAAGTTTTGGTTTTTTGCAACCAGTATTTTCCTGGGTGCCAAGGCCCTTTTCAGTTTGAGGAGGCCAGCTATTAGAGCACGTCCATTTAACCCTCAGACTAGGCTGTGGAAACCTCTTCGGAACTTTTGTTTTTCGTTTTTGATACCTTTGGGGTTCCTCACATCCATGCTGCATGTGGTTTGCTACAATGAATGTTTTAAGAGAACTCCTAGGTCAGGGCTTCCCAAACTTGGTTCGCGGCGTGTTCAGGGTAAACCCGTGGCGGGCTGCGAGATGCTTTGTTTACCTGAGCGTCGGCAGGTACAGCCGCTCGGAGCTCCCAGTGGCTGCGGTTCACCGTTCCCGGCCAATGGGAGCTGCGGGAAGTGGTGCGGGCTGGGCCACCGCTTCCCGCAGATGATGCCACGAAATGGTGTATGGTGCTATGGCACAGCTTGGATGCAGGGAGAGCAGGAGTTAGTTTCAAACACCAATCTGTGAGGCTCTAATCTGGGGCACCCTGCTCTGGGGGAGGGATCCTGGTAGCTCAGACTCATGTCCTCGTTTCCAGGTTGGTGGTGGTGGTGGGGGGGCTAAGTGCACAAGATGGCTGTGAGTTATGTCAAATCCAGTTCTCTCAGAACAAAACCTCTGCCACCTTCATAGCACCCCGTGCCCCGTAGCTCAGCCCCAGCCCTGGCCGCCGCTCTTCTCGAGAGGGTGTGAAAGGAGCTGAGGCAGCAGAGGAATCTTGCCTGGGGCTGCAGACGTGAGGCTTTTGGGGGGAGAGATTGTCTCAGAAATCAGAGTGTTGTAAACTATGCGGCCACCCCCTAAAACAGGGGCCTGTTCCAGCCCTGAGTCCGAGCTACCGGGATCCTTCCCACACAGCATAAAAGCTTCTTTATTCTAGGTCCTTTAAACAGGCCACTCCCCCACCTACTTCAAGGGGATGGTATTTTCCTGACCCACAGGGAACTTAAATAAAATGTCCAAAATCACACAGTCCTTAGGAGAAAATCAAGGGGTGGGGGGGGGAACCTAGCTGTTTCTACTCAAGTGTTCAATGAGACCAGAAAGCGAGACTAGAGAAGTAAGACTGTGCAATTAACTATCCGGTACTACACTAACCCTGCAATTAGTTAGATGCAGACACACCCAGCTCTGTGGTTGGTAAAGTTACAGAGACTCTGCTGCTGATCATGAAATAGAAGCACATTATGTTTAAACAGCTGCCCTTTCAGTGCCTCTGAAAGTTACAAAAAACAATGATCTGGGTTAAAGGAAGGTTGCTATTTATTAGTGCCCCGATTTATATTGTGCACACAAAGAAAGGTTTGAACGTGTAACAGTTTGGTAAAGCTTGGTGTCGTCAGGCGTCACCAGTGTGGTGCTCTGCTCTTGTTCGATGTTGATATCAGTCGGCTGCGTGCGTGTGTTCCCTCTGTGTGCTGCCCCGGCTCTGCAGATCGCTGGCACAGCAGACCCTGAGAGAACCCCGAATGATCACAGACTCCGATAAGGTACGAAGGCACCTGGCCAGGTTTATTGTCAAACGAAGCATGGTAATAGTTCACCACAGACTCTACAGGACATACTACGAATATGTGCCCCTGACAATGGACCGGCTCAGTGACGGGACTCTCCACTGCCCCCTAGACCAGACAAAGACGTCCACTCAGGGATGCATTCTTATACACCGGTAGAAACAAGTTACACCTCACTCCTGACATATCAAGGTACAACCCCTCTGTGCATTAGGGTGCTGCCTCTCCCCTGGTACTGGTTGGTTTGAACAAACAAGTCTATCCATCATATTGTCCTTCTGACCCTGCCTTTAGGATGGGTCTGCCTGTTCCTTGTTATCTCTGTGGAATGTGTTCATACCAGGATGTTCTGGTGCCATCCTGGCCCATGTTCATCTTATTAGTGCTTATATGTGTATATGTGCTTTTAGCAGCCTTCTTCTTGCCAACTTCTGTGAGCAGGGCCTGCCTCTGGCTCACAGCTGAACTTTGCTTTATGTTAGCAAAGTCCTGACCATTACTTCAGTTCAGGCCTCATACCGGGCCTCTGATACCAAGGGTTTATGTTTCAGGGACTCGTCTTACTACACTTGGCTATTTTATTTTTTCTAACAGGCTCCTGCCCACCTCCGGCAGAGTTTTCAGTCACAGGCTATGGCAACGTACTTTCCAAGTGTAACACAAACGAGCCCACTCCTCCCCGTATGCAATCTCTGACCAGAATGTTAGAAGGAGACAGAGTACTGGGAAATTATCACAATAGGAAGGAATTAAAAACTGGGATTAATCAAAGCTGAGATGCAGACACAGCCTATTGTGCAGCTGGTGAAGTGACAGGGACACACTCCGGCTGGTGCTGGTTCTGATTTAACAGCAGAAGCCGATCAGAGAGAACGAACTCATGTCGGGAGCTATGGGCAGCTGCCCTGTCAGCACATCACTCACCTGGGAGGTGTTTCACAAAGCACAGCCCTTCCCCTCTGGAAAAGACACACTCCCTGCTGTCACCACCTCCCTTTGCTCTCCGTGGGGCTGTTTGCCTGAGGGACCTGGATCTCTCTGGGAGGTCCATGGGGATTCTTAAAAGAGCCGTTGGGGGAGAGGACTTATCCCCATGGAAATCTCTTCACTTCTTTCTCAGGGCCACCTGCTTAGCCCTGGCTTTGGGGTTGGCTTTAGCCTGGATCTCTCCTGACTTGGTTTTAGGTGGGTGCAGCAGGTCGGACTCACCCCTGCGGCGCCTCCTACTAGTCGCTCAGGAATTAGCTCACCAGTTGTCTGAGCGCCCTCTGCAGGCCAGGTGTCCTGCCTGTCATTGGCCCCCCTGTCCCTCCCAGACCCCAGTGCCCTTGGCTTGGGTGCTGCCCCCTTGGCAGTACCCCACTTTCTCTGGGTCTCCCTCCCCCAGGGGAACCCCCACACCCTATCCCAATGTCACCTCAGTTGTGGCTACTACCAGTCACCATCTAGCCCCCGTGCCCTGGGGCAGACTGCAGTCTATCAGCCAATCATCACAGGCAACAAGGGGTTTGGACTGGCTGCCTTTACCCACCCTCAGGTTGCCCCACTGCAACCCCAATACCTATATGGGCCTAGAACCAGGCCCTACAGCCTGGGGAGTTACTGGCCTAGGGCTTCCCAGCCCCCATGGCCTTTGCTTTGCTTTGCCCCGCCCCAGGTGAGTTGGCCGGCCTGCCTGCCTGCCTGCCTGCCTGCCTGCCTGCCTGCCTGCCTGCCTGCC
>NW_020698596.1:0-1418 GCF_002925995.2 Terrapene triunguis
TTAAACCGGTCTCAGAAAATAGCTCACGAACAAGAGAAGCGGCTAATCAAACCTGAGAGTGACAAATGGTGAACACTCGGGTTTCTGGAATGGCAAAGAACCCTTACCATGGGCTTGGGTGCCATGAGGGTTCTCTAAGAGACGGGAAGCATCACCAAGGTAAGGGCTCCAGAGAAACTGGCCAATATTTTCAAACTTTAGGATGCCTGAATTTCAGCCCCTAAACCCACTTTTAAGCAACTAACTAAAAGTGACCTGATTTCCAGAGGTGCTGAGCACTCAAAACTCCTAGTGAAATCAACAGGAGCTGTGGGTGCTCAGCTCCTCTTCAAATCAGGCCACTTATAAGTTATTTAGGTGCCTAATTTAAGGCATCTAATTTTCAAAATGGAACCAAAGCCTATTTCATGCCGTTACAGGATGAGTTTTGCAAATAGCAGATATCACTGACTAAAAATCCAACACAAACGGTGAATCAATGGGACTGATGTCATAAAAGGATGACATATCCCCTCTGGCTTGGGTAACAAAGGAAGTAGCTGCCCATTGGTTCTCAGACAACCAATCAGAAAGTATGTTTTCTCTGTCTGCACTGAGGTTATAAAAGGCTGCAGGCTCAGACAGGGTCAGCATACGACTGTGGTGATTTCAAGAGGTGGCTTAGCCAAGCCTCACTTTGTCAGGCAAGTCATAATCAGGCCAGACCAGGAAGAAATCAAAGAAGGCAAAATAAGAGCGAGAAAACCAAGTGAACAGAGCCAGGAACAGAAGGAAAGAGAGTCAGGCAAGCCAAGCAAAGAAAGACACAGGCAAGTGGAGCCAAGCAAGGAAACAGCCACTGAAGCCAAGCAAGTCAAGAAAAAAGCTAGGCAGGCCAATTCCTGAGGAAAGACTCCGGTAAACCAAGCAGAGAAAACAAAAGAAAGCCAAGAAAGTCAAGCCAAGTGTTGCTGGAACACTAGAAGTCTGCAACATGTCTGAGACTGAGTCTGAGTCTGAGCACTCTGGGGAGACCTCAACCGCAAAAGACCCTAAGGCCAAAATCACCCGTTCTTCCCGGGCTGGGCTGCAGTTCTCTGTCAGTCGCATAGACAGATTGCTCCGCAAAGGACAATTTGCAGACCGTATTGGAGCTGGAGCCCCAGTATATATGGCCGCGGTGCTTCAATAAGTGACTCATGAGATTGTGGATATTGCTGGGGAAGTCGCTGCACGCAGCAAGAAGCGTCGGATTTCCCCACGGCACTTGCAGCTGGCCATTCACAGCGACTCAGAGCTCAAGAAACTGCTGGGAGGTGTCACCATCTCTCAGGGCGGAGTCCTGCACTTAAATCGGCCTGTGGTTTTACCTTCCAAGAAGAGGAATGGCAGGAGAGCCATCAAGAGAAGGATTGCCCCTGCTCCTGTCCCTGTTAAGT
>NW_020698597.1:0-8220 GCF_002925995.2 Terrapene triunguis
TGAATCTCTTTTTTGGCAGGAAGTGGTGTCTGAGTAAATTATTTCTTATCCCACAGAAGTAGATTATCATCTGTGTGTGGAGCGGTGGTGGGGGACTAGAAAATAAAAATTATAAATATAAGTGTTGGATAAAATTTCTGAGAATTTAGTAGTCAACACCTATATTTATAGTTTTTATTTTCTAGTCCCCCACCACCGCTCCACACGCAGATGATAATCTACTTCTGTGGGATGCAAAATAAATAAATAAATGCTACCGTATCAACACAGCTTGGAACCAATACACTGTTCTGTATTGGCTCTGAATTTCTTTTCCTATACAGTAACAATTTGTATTTGGGGTGTGAGTAAACTAGACATTAGGGACAATGAGACACACCAAAGATATCTGGTCATTTCCCCAATTAGAGTATTATGATACAACAACAGCACAGTGGTTGCAGATACTTTTTTAATACTTCAGTCCATTCCAGATGTAGGTTCTCTCACTAGTCACTAAGGAAAATATGTAGATAGCTCCCATTAATGAAAGGAGGAGTCAGAATAAATCTGCAGTTTTGAGAATAAGACAAAGTATTTCAAGTATGAGGAATCAAAGAATATATACAACTATTAACTACATTCAATAAGTATATTTTTTCTTTTACCATGTTTCAGCTGTCCTGGGGATGGTGGTGCAACTTCCAACTTCTCTAGATAGGTCAAAAAGAAATTAGAAAGTTAGTCTAATCATACTTCCATTTCATTGCAATATAAAACGTTTACTGTATCTCTCTATTTTCTGCCTTCTAGGGAATATAAAGGAATGTGGTTGTAGTGGAGTAATAAAAATACAGGCATAGATCAATATATTATACAAGGATACATCTAAATTGGATTCAAGATAACATTATCATCATGACTAACATGCTCTCTAGTAATTTTTACATATAGAATAGGAAAGCCTCAGACTAGTTCCATATCATTATTAAACTGAAAAAAATATCAAAATTATGCAAAGTAAGTTGCCTATATTCAAAAAATTTGATGAGCACCTTTGTTTTAAAATTGGGGGAGGAAAGTTCTGGAAAACAGCAATAAGGCAGTAATAGGTCTACATAAATAAACAACAGTACATTTCACGGTGCAGAGGTGAAGCCCTTACAGAAGAATGTTTAAAAAAAAAAAAGATACTCTAAGTATATAGCAGGTAGCATTTTGTATACGGATACTGAAAAGAAGGTGTTCTCTCTAATTAGCATGTTTTTTTCATTGTTGATGCAAGATTAAAAGTAAACAATACTATAGTTGCAGAGGCAGCAGCAATTGAGTTCCTGAAGCATGAGCAAATCGTTTAGGTATCCTGGGCCCAAACCATTAAGAGCCTTGAAGATAAGGACCAAGATAATAAGGTGATGAAAAGAAATCCAACCTCAATTGCGGGGACCAAAGGAAACTGGTGGAGGTATTTGACAGGCGTTATGTGGACTTGAGACCAGGAAATTAAGTACAGGTCAGCCACCACTGACCCTCAGAATATGCAGGCACTGCCACCCTGATGTTACCTTTGCCAGGATCAGGGACACAACCTGAAACTGGGCATGTTATCCAGGCATTGGACATTAAAACTCTCTCCTACAGGTTGCTGCAGTAAACCTGCAGGAATTGCATTTCATAGGAAAGCACAAGGGAACTCTTGATTGATCACTCAATCATGCTCCAACATGCACACCTGTACTTTGGCTAAAGCCTGCAGTACCTTTATTACAGATGATGATGCTTGAGAAGGAAAGAACCCAGCTTTATTCTCAGAGCCTAAGTCTGAGTTTAAGGCTGGCAGAAAAAAAATATTCTTTTAACAATGAGCAAGTTTGAACTAGAATAATTGAGACACAACCATGAAACTTCAGAATACCATTTTTGCAGAGTCACTTTGTAGTGTATAAAACCACTGCTTTAAAGCACAGAAATTGTAAGACTGTAACCACATTAATGTCACTATCTTATCAGCAAGATAGTCCACAACAGTTGAAAGACGAAAATTATAGATGTCATTAAAAACTTGAAATACATTTCGCAGTACATTCATATACAAAAGCTGTTTTTGATCTTTTGAATTTTCAAGGCTTAGCACAATGGATACAAGCTGTGGTTTGTTTGATTTTTTTTTAAACTAGAAAGGGACAAATTGAAACCTTACATATCAATACTAAAGGAAAAACAAGCAAAGTGTCCTTAAATTTTTCCCATTTAAAAAAAAAAAAAAAAAAGCCAGTAACCCCTGGAACCTCAATAGAACGTTTATGCAGAAGCTTCAGTTAAGAGTTAGCATCATACTATAAATTCAATACACAAATAGGGAATATTTGTGTCTCAAAAATGAAAGCAGTCCTGGCCTCAGGTCTCAAGAGAGCATCTCACCAGACCTTTCGGCTAAGGCGTACATCTGAAGGAGACACCAGAGTGTGTCTTGCAGCAGGAGGAATGAAATGGAAAGAGGACCTTACTAGCATGCCATTGGAACAACCTGTAGAAGTGGAAGTGGAAGGCATTCTATATTTTCTAATAACTGAGGCCCAGCAATCAACAAGGGAAGTGTTTTTTTCCAACAACTTCTCAAATCTAAGTTCTTTACATGTTTAGAATTGATAAATTGTTTTTTAAAACAAAGTTCGATTTATCGCAAAAGGATTAAGCTTGAGGGACATAAATCTGAATGCTAATACAGCACCGTTTTTCCAATTTGTTCCTAGTTCAGCAAAATGACATAAAAGCTGCTGACTGTGGCTGATTTATACTCCGTCAAGCAATATTCAGCAGTTGAGACCCAGGTTTTTTCCTTCCATCTGAAAGGAAAATGATTAGATGAGTGATAGCTGGGGATATTCAGGAAATTAGTCAAGTGTACTAAAGAAGCACTAGTGCTAGTTTGTGAGTGAACAAACTATTAAGAAATAAGGATACAATGAAACTGGCAGCCTTGAAGAAATACACAGGGTCTACTGGTAATCCAAGTCATAACTTGTTATAATTTTATACAAAAAAATTAGAATCAATCTCTAATACTATAATCCTGCAATCGGCTATTGGCGATACTTGATATGGGGATGGATGCTCCCACAAATACATAAGATACAGCTGGGCAATATCAAGTAATGTAAAAGTGTTAAAAATATAAATAGCATATTTTGTAAGAAAGAATAATTTTAGATGCTGTACAGGTCATATTTTAATTGTCTCCTCCAAAGCAGAACAGAAAAGAAATCATTGTCAGCAGTTTAACAGTGGATGCTGGGAAAGGGTGAGGAAATAATATGAACAGTCAAGGAAAAAACTAATACTCTCGATCTAGTACCCCTACCATACACAGATTGAAGGATAATTTCTTACCTGGAAGTTAGTTTCTGTGCCTCAGATCCATCAATCCAGAACATAAGTTTCTCTCCGACCTGCCTGTCAAGGCAAAGCCAGCAAATCACTTGCCAAGATAATCATCATCAGGACAGTGAGGGCTTTAAACACACAAAACAAAGGAACTAAAAATATTTTCCATGTCTATCAGAAAGACAATCTAATCTAAAGTCCTTTATAGGAATATCCATGAAGAGGAAAGGGACTATGCTAGGGAAAAATTCTGGACTGGTGGATAAGATGCACAGAAACCAGATAACACTTACTTGAGAATCCTGAAGGAAGTGGACTCTATACAATAACTGCTAAGCATAGGGCAAGACAGCTAACCAGTTGTCAATTTTACTCACTGAGATAGCCTCATGAGACAGTAAAAGTGTGAAGATCTCTAAAACCTAAAAATGAGATGGAAGTACAGCAAACACTTTGACTATAATGTTTAGTTAACAAGTTCATTGCTTTTCCAGTGGTTGTCTTAGATATTTCAGGCAGGAAAAGCCAAAACACAAGCTGACAGTATCTAGAAACAAAAAACTTCAGCCACTTGTTGTACATAATATAAATGATTTCCAGTTGTTATAACAGTCAAAGCATGGAAGGATGTTGACTAGTAAAATGCCTAAATATATGTTGTACCATATGAACTATTTAGTTAGTGCCTCCCCCCCCCAAAAAAAGCTTAGCGAAATATTCACATGATATGCAGAACATAAGAAAATATGTGATTCCACATCATCACTGGAAAAAGATATTTACGTCCATAAAATACTCTGCATATTTGAGGTGCTGTTCAGATAAAGGCAAACATAAAACAATTAACCAAAATAATGGAAATCTGCAGAGAATTTTATATGCAGTGTTGTTGTAGCCGTTGTCAGTCCCAGGATATTAGAGCGACAAGGTGGGTGAACTAATATCTTTTATGGGACCAAATTCTGTTGGTGAGAGACATGTTTTTGAGATATCCAGAACTCTTCCTCAGAGAATTTTAGTCACATCTAGAGAAAGTGCCTCATCCCTCCCTCAAAATCTGAGAAATTTCTACAGTTATTCAATGCTTCTGTTTACTTGATCCTAGCCTTACATCTGAATATCAAATTTTGTATAATACAAGGAGGATTATTTTAAAAAAATAAATATTTAAACTAAACTGCCTTCAGTGCTACTGGACCATGTTTTGCACAATCTCCACAGAAGGCGCTACAATGAGAACAAAAACATTTAAGGTAACAACATGACACCCCATATTTACTATAAGTGTATTACATGTAAGTGATGGGGATTGAACCCAGAACCTCTGGATCTAAAACCCTGAGCCCCTTCTGGCTAAGATATAGAACCAGGTTCCTTAACTGAAAAGTTGTAGCAGACAAACCCATATATGTGGACTAGCCATTAGAAGGAGACAGTCACACCATGTAGGGTGATTATGCAAGCAAAAGCAACAAGCTTCTATATTTATGCACGTTAGTGACAAAAGTGTGCTTGACACTTCATACATATGTATTAACATAAGGTTCCTTCCCTGAAAAAACCTACATTATGTCATGTTCTCAAACATACTTCAGGATTAAGAAACTCATTCGTCTGCACATTTTTGTAACTCACACACAAAATTCAAATGTTGTATATTACTACAGGATATACAGAGCTTTGGGTACCGACTTCTATCATCGGTGCTTATGATGTGCCCTACCAAAGTAATTTAGCACCTCAGTTTTTTTTTTTTTTTTTTTTTTTTTTACTTATGTATATATCCTCACAACCTTCCTATGAGGTTGGTCAGCGCTATTATTCCCCATTTTACAGATGAGGAACTAACACAGAGAGAGACTTGATCATGGGCAAATCACTACCAAGGAGCTCTGAGGCAGAGCAGGGAATCTAAGCCAATTCTCCCAAATCCCAGGCTAGCATCTAAAACAATGGAACATTTTCCCCCTTCTCTCGTCTAACTCTACTTCAATACTTTAAATTTACAGATTTTAGAAACACAGAATATAGAAAAGTTGGGCTGGAATGGACCTCGAAAGGTCAGGTAATCCAGCCCCCTGCACTGAGGCAAGACCAAGTAAACCCTGGCAGATGTTTGTCTAACCTGTTCTTAAAAACCTCCAATGATGGGGATTCCACAACCTCCCGTGAAAGACTAATCCAGTGCTTACCTATTTTTATAGTTAGAAAGTTTTCCCTAATATCTAACCTAAATCTCCCTTGCTGCAGATTAAGCCCAATACTACTTCTCCTAGGGTATGTCTACACTACGAGGGTAGTTCGATTTTACTTAAATCGAATATGTGTAATCGATATTGCAAAGTCGAACTTGTGTGTCCACACTAAGGACAGTAATTCGACTTTGTGAGTCCACACTAACGGGGCGAGCGTCGATATTGGAAGCGGTGCACTGTGGGCAGCTATCCCACAGTTCCCGCAGTCCCCGCTGCCCATCGGAATTCTGGGTCGAGCCGCCAATGCCTTCTGGGTAAAAAAAATGTGTCGTCATCCGTCCGTCACTAACGCCCTCCCTCCCTCCATGAAAGCGCCGGCAGGAAATCAGTTCGCGCACTTTTCTGGTCAGTGAGAGCGCGGACGCCACAGCACTGCGAGCATGGATCACGCTGCGACCATCGCTGCACTTGTGGCCGTTCTCAACACCTCGCAGCTTATCATACACCTTTCCCTGAGGCAGATGAAGAGTAATCAGGCGAGGAGGCTACGACACCGCCGTGATGGCCTGAAGTCGGAGAGTAGCACAGAGCTGTCAGAAACCACGAGCCCCAGCGCCCAGGACATCACGGTGGCAATGGGTCATGTGGATATCGTGGAACGGCGATTCTGGGCCCGGAAACAAGCACGGACTGGTGGGACCGTATAGTGCTTCAGGTCTGGGATGAATCCCAGTGGCTGCGAAACTTTCGCATGCGGAAGGGGACTTTCCTCGAACTTTGTGAGTTGCTGTCCCCTGCCCTGAAGCGCCAGAATACCAGGATGAGAGCAGCCCTCATAGTTGAGAAGCGAGTGGCCATAGCCCTCTGGAAGCTTGCAACGCCGGACAGCTACCGGTCGGTTGCGAACCACTTTGGTGTGGGCAAATCTACCGTGGGGGTTGTTGTCATGCAAGTAGCCAACGCAAGCGTGACGGTACTGCTCCCAAAGGTAGTGACCCTGGGAAACGCACAGGTCATCATAGATGGCTTTGCCGCGATGGGATTCCCGAACTGCGGTGGGGCTATCGATGGGACTCACATCCCTATCCTGGGACCGGACCACCAGGCCAGCCAGTACATCAATAGAAAGGGCTACTTTTCAATGGTGCTGCAAGCACTGGTGGACCATCGGGGACGGTTTACAAACATCTACGTCGGATGGCCGGGCAAGGTTCATGACGCTCGCGTGTTCAGGAACTCTGGTCTGTTTAGACGGCTGCAGGAAGGTATTTACTTCCCAGACCACAAAATAACTCTTGGGGATGTGGAGATGCCTACAGTCATCCTCGGGGACCCAGTCTACCCGCTAATGCCCTGGCTCATGAAGCCCTATACTGGCGCCCTGGACACAGAAAAAGAACTGTTCAACTACTGGCTGAGCAAGTGCAGAATGGTGGTGGAGTGTGCTTTTGGCCGTCTCAAAGGGAGATGGAGAAGCTTACTCACTCGCTGTGATCTCAGTGAAACCAATATCCCCATCGTTATTGCAGCTTGCTGTGTGCTCCACAATCTGTGTGAGAGCAAGGGGGAGACCTTTATGGCGGGGTGGGAGCTAGAGGCAAATAGCCTGGCTGCTGATTACGTCCAGCCAGACAGCCGGGCCATTAGAAGATCCCAGCGGGACGCCCTGTGCATCCGGGAGGCTTTGAAAGCTAGGTTCCTGAGTGAGCAGGGCAACCTGTGACTTTTCAGTTTGTGGACAGAAAAGCTGAACCTGCCCCCGTTTCTTTACCCAGTTCATTTTGACTATCCTCTCCAGTTACATACCCCCTTCACCCCCTTCCCCTTCCCAAAAAATAAAATCATTTCTATTTTGTTAATGAACACCGTTGTCTGTATTGCTGTTTTCGTGGGAATGTTTTAAACCGGGGACGCAGACTGTGGCGGGGGGCGGGTTTAGTGTTCTGATGCAAATGATGCTTCTAAACTCCCGGAATGACAGGCTCCGCACTGGTGGACTGGTTATTTCAATGGAGCCTGCCAGCACTCCTGGGGGGGACTGCGTGTATGTGTCGGCTATGTGACTTTCTGGCAGGGGGGGTAGGGTTACATATCCCCTGCTGCGTGGATCTGTGAGCCAGGATAAGGAGCGCTGCATAAGATCTGTAACTGCCCTCCCCCGCCACAAAGTCACAGAGCAACCCCCCCCCCAGAACATGAAAAACACCTCCCAGACTGACCAGGGTAACCAGTGACTGCACTGTGTATGTGTCCTGTTGCTGGACCTGACACCGCCTCTGTACCCTGCTAAAGGTCACTGTCCTGTCCAATTACCAAGACCCTTCCCCCCCTCCAGACAGACTCTCCCTCAAAAGAACCTGACTGAAACAGTAATGAACAGAAACAAACATTTTATTGTGAACCAGACATGAAACGTGGGGGGTGAAACTTGGACGGGGGCTTGTGTGAGGTGGGTAGGAAAGGACTTATCAAATTTTGGGGAATGTCAGCCTTCTAGTGCTAGAGCAGTCTGCAGGGGTTGACTGAAAGTTTTAACGGCCCTTGCCGCCCCTCCTTCTTTGGACTTTGGGTGAGGGTGGTGTGGGACTTGGTGGCGGGTGAGGGCGGTTAGAGATAGACTGCAGCGGGGCTCTGTCCTCCTGCCTCCGGTCTTGCAGAACAT
>NW_020698598.1:0-5786 GCF_002925995.2 Terrapene triunguis
CCAACGGACCATTTGAAGTCCGCCTCGAGCCCTCAGGCGGTGACAGTTTTGGCGCCCAACGTGGGGCTCGAGGCTGAAATTTAGCCTTGCCCGGATCCCTCCTGGTGGCCGACGGATTACAGCGACGACCGACGCCCAGTGCACACCGGTGACTTCATCGGGGGCCTCGGCAGAGACGTGGTTTGCTCGACCCTGGAGGGCACAACGGTGCAACGCACACAGACAGTGGAGAAGCAGCTGCGGGCGACGGTGGGGAACCGGTCCCGTGGAGAGGGCGACGGTGCAGAACCGGACCCTTGGATAAGGTAGGAACAGTCTAGTGGGGACTTTATTTGTCTTGACCTGGGGACGCCCAGTGTCTGCCTGTTTTGACCTGGGGACGCCCAGAGTCTCCCTCAGTATGGGGCAGGGACAGAGTACAGCCGGCAGGGTACAGTGTACACTCTTAGAATGCATTCTGGTGAACTGGAAAGTGTTTGGATCTGATCAGTTAATTAAAAGTAAATTGGAAAAGGTTCTGTACAGTTGATTGGCCTCAGTACCAGCTGGAGTGCCAAGAAAGGTGGCCACCGGAAGGATCACTTAATTGCAACACGATCCTTCAATTGCTTTTGTTTTGTCAGAGAACAGGTAAAAGGGAATGAACATCTCTATGCGTATACGTTTATGGTGTTAAGAAATAGGACTGATATTTTGTTCAAGTGCCATTTGACTCCGACAGGCTCGGTAGTATTGGCTGCTAAACCCCAGAACCCTCCCACTGTTGTAATGCCAGAATCGGTGTCCCCTTCGGCTCCTCCACCCCCACAGGCTTTAGAGAGTACCCCCCAGTGGGATTGTATCTGTTGATTACTGAAAGTGTGGTAGCCCGTCCAGGAGCACGGGATCTTGTGTCAGTGTATCTCATGTTGCTTTTAACATCTGGCTGCTTTCAAGGCAGAGGCAGGAGAATTCTCAACGAATCCAAGCAAGTTCATTTCTGTCTTTGAAGGGTGTCTAGTTAGCAATAAGTCTGACTGGGATGATTGTAATATACTTATGAGAACCCTGTTGTCTGAAGTGGAGCGGAATCAGGTTATAGCTAAGGCTAGGGAGGAGGCACAGAAAAGGTATGATGGGGATAGAGAAGGCAAGCCGTTGCCGGATGTCGCTGTCCCCCTAGGGGACCCCCACTGGAATCCGAATGAGGAGGGGGATCTGAGGCTGCTTAACTCCTATAAGGAACCGCTTATGCATGGTCTCCGACACTCAGCTGTCAGGCATAACAATTGGGCTAAGCCTTATGAACTAATCCAGGACTCAAAAGAAAGTCCAGGGGCTTTCCTGCAGCGTATTCGGGATACCATCAGACAGACTACTAGTGCAAACCCAGATGATCAGCAACTGAGGCAATTATAAAGGGTATCTTCACCAGCCGTGCGGCCTCTGATATTAAAAGGAAATTGCAGAAGAAGGAGGATTTAATGGGAATGTCTATGGCTCAGATTTTGGAGACTGCAAATAGGGCTTATAGCCTTAGAGAGGGAGAGAAGGAAAAAAGGCAAGTGAAAATGATGGTAGTGGCGGTGCAGGTCAGCGGCAAAGTAAGGCCACAGAAAGGTGGAAGGGGCCGGGGAATGAGAGGCCGTGGATGTGGACGCCCTGGTCCCCAGGAAAGGCGCCTGGGTCGCAACCAGTGTGCCATATGCCGTAAGGAGGGACACTGGAAAAATGAATGCCCTGAAAGGGAAGGTACCCTATGATGGCAATAAGTATGTGTTAATAGGTGGAGAAAAGGTGTATGAGTGAAGAGGGGAAGGTTCCTTTGGAAGTTAGAAGAAGCCGAGAAAGGGAGAAGAGGAAAAAGCACAGAATGAGTTAACTGAGAGGAAAATACAGCTAGCAAGCTCAGTCAAGCTGGCCTCAGTCCAAGGTCAGTGTTCACAGCCAAGACTTTGCTGACAACCAAGAGGAAGGGGGGCTGAATGTGCCCAAGCAACTGAGATCAGCAAAATACTGCAAGGCATAATGAGGACAACAGAAGGGTTAAAAGGCAGTTTTGTTGGACAGTATTGGCTCAAGGATTTAAAAATTCCCCCACTCTGTTCCGACAGGCTTTGGTCAGAGACTTGGAGGAGTGGGATAATTTGTTAATTGCTGCTGTGGGTCTAATCCCTTGTCTCAGAGCTACTGTGAGTCTCCTAAACTTTATTGGACTGCGAGGATACAGGGTATCTCAAAGCAAAGCCCAAATTGCTCTTTCAGAGGTTCAATATCTGGGATTTCACATCAGGCAGGGAGAGAGACAGCTCTCCAATGAAAGGAAGGAGGCTATCTGCCAAGTTCCAATCCCCAACAATTGGCATTCCTGGGCATGGCAGGTTTTTGCAGAATATGGATTCCAGAGTTTGGACTGTGGGCTAAACCTCTGTATGAATGTGTTAAGGGAGCGGATCATGACCCCTTTTCACTGGTCCCCAGAAGCGGACAGGGCATGTCAGTTACTAGGTGCCTGGAAGCGTCCCTGTGGCATACTTTTCTAAACAACTGGATCAAGTTTCAAAGGGATGACCAGCCTGTTTGAGGGCGGTCGCAGCTACAGCTTTAGTGCTTGGGAAAGCTGGAAGCTGACGCTGGGAGGAAGTGTGCAAGTGTGTATGTTCCTCATATGGTTCGAGCCTTGCTGGACACTAAGGGGGAGGGATAGCTCAGTGGTTTGAGCGTTGGCCTGCTAAACCCAGGGTTGTGAGTTCAATCCTTGAGGGGGCCATTTGGGGATTTAGTTGGGGATTGATCCTGCTTTGCGCAGGGGGTTGGACTAGATGATCTTCTGAGGTCCCTTCCAACCCTAATAATCTATGATTCTATGATCTATGATTCTAAGGGTAGTCTTTGGCTCACACAGGCTCGGGTTGCTCGGTACCAGGCGAAGCTGTTAGAGAATCCTGAAGTCACCCTACAGATCTGTCCCTCCCTTAATCCAGCTACCCTGCTATCAGAGACAGAGAAGCAGGAACATGACTGTTTAGAAATCATAGATGTTCAGTATTCTAGCCGCCCAGATCTAAAAGATCAGCCACTCCCAAATGCTGACTTGAAATGGTATACAGATGGAAGTAGTACTGTTGTGGATGGGCAAAGGAGAGCTGGTTATGCTATTGTGTCTCTTCATGATACCGTGGAAGCTGAGAGTTTACCGGCAGGAACATCTGCCCAGCTTGCTGAACTAGTGGCCCTGACTCGGGCACTCGAGCTGGCAAAAGACAAACGGGTTAATATCTTTACTGACTCAAAGTATGCTTTTGGGGTATTGCATGCTTACGCTGGTTTATGGAAACAAAGGGGAATGCTAACAGCCCAAGGCTCTCCGGTTAAGCATGGGTCTCAAATTCTCCGCTTTTAGAAGCAGTACAACTCCCCTCAGCAGTAGCAGTGGTGCATTGCAAACCCCATCAGAGGGAAGATCAAGATGTAACCAAGGACAATGCCAGAGCAGACAGGGAAGCTAAGCGAGCTGCTACCCTGAAATCACCAACTGAGGAAAATGCCCAAATGCATGCCCTCATCCCATCAGTGGGTGAGCTTGCAGCCCCTCAGTACTCCCAAGAGGACAGAAACCTGGCTGACAGTCTCGGTCTCCAGGAAAAAAGAGGGATGGCTTTATTCCACAGAGGGAAAAATCCTCCTGCCCAAGGGCTTGATTCGATCAGTGTTGCAGGAACTGCATCAAACCACACACGCAGGCAAAGAGACTCTTATCCAGCTCATGAATAAATGTTTTCTAACCTCTAGACTTAAACCCCTAGCATCACAGGTACAAGCTGAATGTTTAATCTGCCAAAAGAATAACCCTCGACCAGGAGTAGCAGTGCCACCAGCCACCCTGGAGCCTACCCCAGGCCCAGGATTGGTGTGGCAAATAGACTTCACTGAGTTTCCCAGGACCCAAGGGTACAGGTACCTCCTCGTCTTAGTGGATCGATTCAGCGGATGGCCTGAGGCCTTCCCATGTCGTAACAACACTGCCAAGACAGTGGCTCTTAAGTTTGTCAAGGAAATCATTCCTCGCTTCAGCCTTCCTCAGTGGATGGAATCTGATAATGGAACACACTTCACATCTCAAGTGGTTCAAAAGATATCAAGTGCTCTGCAAATCCCCTGGAAACTCCACACACCCTGGCGACCACAAGCCAGTGGAGTAGTGGAACGCACAAATCAGACACTCAAAGGTCTGTCAGGAGGCCTCTCTTAAGTGGCCTGATGCCTTGCCCCTTGTGTTACTTCGCATTCGTGCTCTCCCTAAGGGTAGGATAGGGCTTAGTCCCTTCGAGATTATGTTTGAAAGAGCATGGCCTATGAATGGTACCCCAGTTCTGGCAGGGGAATGGGAAGTGGGGTGTGGTTTTTTGTCTCAGTACATGTGCCCTCTGTCTGCTGTTCTTTCTTTTCTTCACAGGTACACCAAAGATTCACAGCCTCTTCTGCTGGATACTCCGGGTCCACTCCCTGCAGCCTGATGACTCCATTCTCGTGCGGACCTGGAAGGACGAGCCTCTCCAAGAGAAGTGGAAGGGACCCCACACCGTCCTGCTTGTTTCCCATACAGCGGCAAAGGTCGAAGGACACAAGAACTGGATTCATCACTCTCGACTGAAAGCAGTGCCCGCTCCTGAACAGTGGACTGTCCAGCCTGCGGAGAAGACGGCTAACGACGATTTGGGACTTAAGCTGCTATTCAAAAGACAGTGAGGGTCACTGGGAATGCGTTGTGATCTTTCTGAACAGTCACAGCATACTCCCCGCGAGAACCCTAAGCATTGGTTTTATTTTCTCACAGAAGGCCGATCTGGCCTATGTATTTGGTCTTGTTATTTTTTTGACTTGTTTAGTGTCAATAATTCTTATTGTCCTCTGGGTATTTGGGTTGTGGTAATTACAATATGGGTTTAGGTTTAGGGTCTCTCACAGCATTTCTTTTTATCACAGAGGCAATTCTTCTGTTACCTACTGTTTCACCCACATCACATGCAGGATGGGGAGCCATCCCTGCAGATATGGCTACCAACACATATGAGGCCCTGAAAATTGCCTTTGCCCATGAGTTCAATCTCTCCAACTGTTGGATATGTGCCCAGACTCCCCATCATTCAGCGGAATTGCCCTGGAGAGTAGTACCCCAAAATTGGTCAGACTATTGTCAAAGGTGGATGGTTACTAGCAGTAGCACCTCTGATGATTTAAGTTTGCCTATGATACCCTAGCCATAGAGAAAAGCATAAGTTCTGAGCTGTACCAGCTTCGACTGCTGGCTTTGCAGAACTGACAGGCCCTAGATTATGTGTTAGCCTCACGAGGCGGGGTCTGTGCCCTTATTGGAGAAGAGTGTTGTACCTATGTCCCAGAGTTTTTACAGGACATTAACAAGCACATATTGTCAGCTGAACAGGCCTTTAGCCAGTGGAAGGCCCAGGAAGGGGAACCCACTATTTTGGATTCCCTTTGGGGTTGGATACCTGGTTTAGGGGAACTAGGGGATATAGGGGGAAGCATTGTTCGCATCTTGCTCACAAGTGTGGTGATATGTTTTGTTCTTGTTCTTTTGCTCATTTGCTGTAAAGTGCTCATAGGTAAGGTTTGTACCTCCCATACCCCAGAGGTTCCTTTATATCCTCTCATTGATAATCCTGATTGTTCGCATTTTGTCTTTAGAGTATGAGAAAACTCTGACAAAGGTTTGTTGAGTGTTCTCAAAGGAGGGATTGTTGGGGGCCACTGGGCATAGCTACCAGGTAACTCGGGAGAGTGGA
>NW_020698599.1:0-12562 GCF_002925995.2 Terrapene triunguis
TTATCCTTGTACCATACTGGACCACGAGGAAGATGGGTTTTATAATGTATTTTCCAGTTCTTGATGCATTTCTTTGCAGTGTTTTAAAAGCAGAAATTACAGATTTCTTTTTCAAGATTGTGTCTTTTTTAGTGTTGGTATATATTAGAATATTATATATTGTTTTTAGTCATTAATAAAGATTCAGTTAAGTTCATACCATTCACTGGCAGCTTTCATCTATGCAATGTGATGCCCAAAAGTTATATGTAAGAATGTAAAGGGAGAATATAATCCAAAACTCTGTATATGTAAGGTTAAGGCCCAAATTCAGCAAAGAATGTTTGCACATGCTTAACTTTAAGCATAACTATTCCCATCAGGCAACAGGACACCTTGCATGCTGATACGTTCTGCTGGATGTAGGTTTAATAAATTTTGATTACCCAGTTTGCTTATGCTATATTCTCTGACAAGGGTTTGTCTCTGCACTTCTTTTCAGTTTGTTTTATTATCCACACTAAAATAGACCTAGAGGAAACTCATTATATCAATAACTCAATAGAAGGTGATGTTTCAATGAAGTATTTGGCTTACTTTGTGTGGTAGTGCCTCTTGTTCTTTTCTCCTCAAAATGGTTTCTTTTCCCCCAGAGGAATCTTTTGTCTTGTGAACTAACTCTCTTCCCTCTAGGCAATCCTGAAAGAGAGGATATTTGAGGAGATGTGTGGAGGGGGAATTTGTTCACTTTGTCTATGGAGAACCTAATAATGGAAATATTTTAATGGATTTTGAAAGGGCTGATACTATCTCTGCAGCAGCAGGGTGAGCTGCTACAACATTAGGACTCATCAGAGACTAATGATTGATGGATAGCTCTGTGTCCCTTCTACTTTGCCAAACAGATCACAGTGGGGATAGAATGAGAGATAGGAAGACGGACAGGCCCATGAAGCAGCTTCTCTGCTGAGGAAGCTCCTGGGATCTGCCCCAAAGAATGAAAGGCCTGTGAGAGAGAATCGGCCTAGGTTTGAAGGGAGAGGAGGCAGCTCTGGGGATCCAGGCAAAGGAAGGTGAGGCCTGAGTTAGTTCTGTGTGTAGAACCATTCTTAAAGGGACCAGGAAAAGCAGCCTGAAAAGGGAGCTCTGTGAGGATGTATGTGGGAAACTCAGTCAACAAGCTGAGTTAATCAGGGGGCTGGGTTAGGGCTCATCCATGATCATTGGCCAAAGGAGTGGAAAGCTCTCCCTCAGGACTGTAGCAGGTATGGGTCCAAGTTCCAGCCTGCAGAGGAGAGAGTCTGGGGTCTCTAATTATCATGAGCATTCAAAACTGGGTTCTACGCTAATAATGGTATCTGCTGTTCAGTATAAGTCTTTTAATTGAACTACCCTGCATTCCCTCTAACCTGTGTCTGATCTTCTCTCTGACAGACTGCGAGTAAAGCTCTCTCTGTCTGTTTGGGTACATTTAATTCCTGCATGAACCTACCTGCCCAACTAGCTTAAATAGTTGGAGTGCCTACAGAACTTGCCTCTAGGGACTGTGTTGCATTGTCACAGCGACTGAGGCTGTGCCTACACTACAACCTATGTCGGCATAACTTTTATGCCTCTCGGGGGTGTGACTAAAGCACTACCTTGAGCAATATAAGTTACACCAACATAAGTGCTTGTGTGCACAGTGCTGTGTTGATGGGAGAGCTTCTCCCACCGACGTAGCTTCTGCCGCTTGTGGAGATGTGTGGGCATTTGTTTACACTGATAGGAAAGCTCTCTCCCATCAGCATAGAGCAGCTTCACCAGAAACGTTGCAGTGGCACAACTGAATTGGTGCAGCTGCAGCGCTGTACCTATAGACATGGCCTGACTCTATCCAGTTTCTGCACACTGCTGCTCACATCAGTACAAGCCTAGGCCTGTGAGGGACAAGGGGTTTGTTACAATTTTTCCAAATGATTGCTCTTTAACATAATGTAGCATTGACCTGAACTTCTTTATATGACGAAAATATAGTAAAGTGATCTAGAGAAGCTGTCAGGGTTCCCTCCCCACTCTGAATTCTGGGATACAGATGTGGGGACCAGCATGAAAGACCCCCAAGCTTATATTTCACCAGGTTAGGTTAAAAACTTCCCCAAGGCACAAATTCTTTTCCTTGTCCTTGGATGGTATTGCTGCCACCATCAAGTGATTTCAACAAACATTCAGGGAGGGGCTACTTGGAGCCCTATCCCCCCCCCAAAATATCCCCCCAAGTCCCTTCACCCCCTTTCCTGGGGGGGGGGGGCTTGAGAATAATATACAAACCAATAGGTTAACAAAGTGAGCACAGACCAAATCCCTGGTTTTTAGGACACTGAAAATCAATCAGGTTCTTAGAAGAAGAATTTTATTTTAAAAAAAGTAAAAGAATCACACCTGCAAAATCAGGATGGAAAATAACTTTACAAGGTAAATAAAAAAGATTTAAAACACAGAGGATTCCCCTCTGACTCTGCTTCCCAGTTACAAAAGAGGAATAAAATTACCTCTTAGAATAGGAAAAATTCACAAGCTAAAACAAAAGATAATCTAATGCGTTTCCTTGCTATTACTTACAATTTCTGTAATTTTAGATGTATCATTTCAGGATCTTGTTAGGAGCTGGTTTACCTGCTTGGTCTTTCTCTTTGTCCCGAGAGGGAACCAGCAAAAAGAGCACCAACAAACCACCCTCCCCCCCGATTTGAAAGTATCTTCTTTCCCCATTGGTCCTTCTGGTCAGGTGCCAACTAGGTTAATTGAACTGATTAACCCCTTACAGGTAAGTGATTCTGTACCTCTGGCCAGGAGGGATTTTATGTTACTGCATATATAAAGGTTGTTACCCTTCCCTTTATATTTAAGACAGAAGCAATGGAAAGGTGTACGGTTTGCCCTTACATTGTAGGCAGTGTGGTGCATGTACATGGAGATGGGTATCCAAAGGAAGTACTTGTCAAGGTGGCTGGAGTATCTGGGCAATAGAGTGCATAAGAAGAGAGTTAGGATCTCTTAGTACATGTGTTGGGAGAGACACAGGGACTTAGCAGCTGAGGGAGCTGAGAAGATGACAGCCCACTAGACATGCCTCAGTTTAGAGTGAGGCTATGTCTACACTACATCATTTACAGTGGTGCAGCTGCACCGATGCCGCACTTCTGGTGAAGATGCTCTAAGCCGACAGGAGAAAGCTTTCCAGCAGCTTAATAACTCCTGCCTCTGCGAGAGGTGATAGCTGTGTCAGTGGGAAAAGCTCTCCCACCAACATAACACTGTCTAACAATGGTGCTTAGGTCTGTATACCTTAGGGTGGATTATTCATACCCCTGAGTGACATAAATTATACCAAAAATGTGTAGTGCAGACATAGCCCAAGCCTTCACATGAACAGGGCAAAATCTTAAATCGATTCAGACACTCTGAGTTGTTTGTTCTCCAATCTGTGCAAAAACATCTAATGAAACAGTCAAAGATCCCACTGTAGACAAGGCTTTCTTTCCAAAGATGGGTTGGATGATGGAAATTAAATGAAGTACCAGATTTAGTCACTACCCTCTGTAACTACACTGTATATGAGTAAAGGATATTGATAGGTGATACTAGCCAAGAGAAGCCAGGTGTAAACTGTATGCCAGACTCCTACAGGTTGTTTCAATCTACCTGAATGCCTATTGGTTTGTGTGTGGATGCTGCAACTGTGCAGCGTTTCATGAACCAAATCCTGTAGGACTGTGAAAGTTTTGCAGCAGCATTCTTTGAATGATGTCATCTCCAGTGATTCATTAGAAGATAATTTGCAACTTCTGGGAGAGGCATCTGGCAAAATGCAAGAAGCAGGTTTTCCTATTGTTAATCTACAGAATGTCCCTTTAGTCAGTAGAGCTAATAAACTAGAGGCTGTAGCAACAGTTGCAGCTTAAGAGGAAAGCAGTGAAGTTTAAAAGAAAAAAAACCCTGAAACTTCTTTTGGTTTGGTATGAAGTGGAAGCAGTCTAAATACCTCCTTGTGCTATCACCAGCTACTACAGGCTGCATATAATGTTGGGTCAGAGCTGTGAGGGACAAAAAGCTATGGACCCACAGTATTTGGTGGCCTCTAAGTGCATAGTGGATGTGTGTTGCTAACCTGAATTTGAACTGAGCAGTACAGGAGGCCTGTGACTAAATTTATTAGTGCAATCTTGGAAATGGAATTTAAATCAAGAGCATTACCAGATCTTATACTGGTGTGCCTGGTGAATGGCTTTTGGGGCAGTATCTGCATCTCAAAGGGTAATAAGAATGTTGATCCATCTTGAGAATAGGTCAGTGGATCACATTATGGAAGTCTTGATGCTGGAATAGTTCCTTTGCATTGTGAACGACAAAATTTGTGTCCAGGTTCAGTAAAGACACTCCCAGGCAGCTGGTCAAGGTGTGGATTTGGTTGAGGATTTTATCTCTGCATGTGGAAGAGGCAGACTTGGTGGTGACTCTCATAAGGCATCCTATCGAAGTCCAGAAGTAGACGCTTGTCCATAGTGATGGAGTGGAAATTAAGACTGCATCTTCCTCTAAGCCTGAGGAGACAAGGGTTAAGATAAAACTGTGTCTTATGGATTTCCAGATCAAATTTACTGAGTTGGAAGTAGAAAGATGTTTCTCAGAACACAGCGTCCTGGTTCTTTCTAGCTCCGCATCCTCTCTAGTCACAAAGGTTCTACAGGCCAACTTCTGTTCCTGTGGTTTCAAATGGGTAATTCCCATCTCAGTGCACACAGCTGCCCATGTCCTGAACTAGATCAACAGGCTGAATATAAAAATTTCTCCTGCGGGAAAAATGAGAAGCACATTACAAGACAAGAAGCAGCAAGCATTTGTTCTTCTACCCCCAGGCGTCTCATATGTGGGGTTCCACAAGACTGAATTTTCTCTCCAAACCTACTGAATGTCTCTTTGAAACCATTAGAGTGACAACACCAGCTGAAAGGCCAGATGTACATGGATGACACTCAATTATGTTTCCTTGCCACCAGATGTATACTGCACCATCCCAAAGCTTTCTTACTGCTTAACAGTGATCAGTATGTGGCTGAACACCAGCTGGCCACAGCTGACCCCAGACAAAACAGAGATGATGTTGGTGGGAAGACAACATCTGGCGGGAAGTAAACATCTGCAAAGTCAGATGTTCTGTTAAATCCCTCCTTAAAACTCTCCATTGCAGTGATGCCTACAAAATATCTTAATAGTTAGAGTAGTCTCAGCATGCCAGCAGCCTATCACACTGACCATTATCGTCTGATTGTTTCCTTGTACTCCCTTGTCTGTCTCTGACCTTCTACTTAGATTGTAACCTCTCGGGGCCGGGACTGTCCTTTTGTTCTGTGTTAGGTGCTGTATAAAACATAATGGGGTCCTTGTCCAGTGACTAGGGCTCCTGGGTGCTATGCCAATACAAATAATAATAATCTATAACAACCACAGCCATCAAAATCATTTGCTCCCCAGATAGTTGAATTGGTCTGCAGCTTGGCATCCCCCCAGATTACCACTGCGCTCAGATACCCAAAGAGGCACAATGATACAAACTGTCCGGTCTGAAGAGTGTGCCTGATCCTATCAGACTCCAAGCTAGCCATGGGGACCCAAACTCTTGTAATATCCAGACTGGGCTATTGCAATTTTCTCTCTAGCCTAGGAGGCTAATATGGAACCAACAATGGATAAACTAATATCTCTCCAATCCACTCCTTTCTCCTTATTCTTTGATGCCTTCCTTGTTACCCATCTCTCCCACTTCTGCCTCTGTTCCTGTCACTCCATTCTTTCACCCATTCTTTTCCCTCTTGTCTTTCTGTCATTGTCAACCCCATTTTTCCTCTTCCCATTTCCTGCATCCCTACTTTTTATTCTTGTTACTCACTAAATAAATGTAATATGCATGTACAGATCCCCCCCACACACACCCCACCCACAAAAAAGCAGGAAGAGGAGCATCCCAGAAGAAGCTCAGAATTCACCTTCTGTTTCTCACTCGCCATATTGGCTTGCTTCCCCAGAAGATTATTAGCTGACACATCCTTCAGATAGCCAGAATCCAGTCTCTCTATTGAGTTTTCAGGGTGGGAGGCGGAAAGGGTAGTGGTATTGTGACATCAAGGCTAACTTAATCAATTAGTGTTCTACCACGCTATTTCATTTGCATACTGCAATTCTATTGGCTGAAATGACCCAATCAGCAAGTACTATGTTGGCACAGTGAAACATGAGCACAGCAAAGTGGTTTGGGATATGTCTATAGCAGGGGTTCTCAAAATGGGAGTGGGGACCCCTCAGGGGGTCGCGAGGTTATTACATGGGGGGTCGCGAGCTGTCACCCTCCACCCCAAACCCTGATTCGCCTCCAGCATTTAGAATGGTGTTAATATATTAAAAAGTGGGGGTCGCACTCAGAGGCTTGCTATGTGAAAGGGGTCACCAGTACAAAAGTTTGAGAACCAGTGGTCTATAGCCTCCAGTGAAGGCCTTTTTTATAATATAGTGCTATGCTGGGGGTTGGGTGAAACCTTGCTGAAGCTGGTGTGCCTAGCAGACCCCCTTCATTCAGGATAATTGTAAGATGCAATTAAGCTCCTCTATGGAATAACATAGTTGAAACAGTAGGAGCCACTGACCCAAGTGTAACCCTGGGCACCGAGACCACTTAGAAATTAATGAGTCTGCTACACCCTTAGCTAAGAGCCACATGGCTTTTAGCTCATGCAGTACAGGGCCGGCTCCAGCTTTTCTGCTGCCCCAAAGGGCAAAAAAAAAAAAAAAGAGGAGCGGCGGCACTTCGGCGGCAGCTCAATCGTGCCGCTAGTTCAGCGGCAGTTCGGCGGCGGGTCCTCCCTCTCTTCCTCTTCGGCGGCAATTCGGCGGCAGCTCAAAGAGGAAGAGAGGGAATGAGGGACCCGCCACCGAATTCCCGCCGAAGACCCGGACGTGCCGCCCCTTTGAATTGGCCGCCCCAAGCACCAGCTTCCTATGCTGGTACCTGGAGCTGGCCCTGATGCAGTGGAGGCTCATGCATTTAGCTCCAGAGGTCCCAGGTTTGATCCTATCCACTGACGACCGGGGTCTGTCGGTGTTACACAAGCACAGGCCACACACGAAGAGCTCAGCTATGTGGACAGAGTGCAAATGCAGGGGGCTGGAGAGTGTTGAGAAGAGGGCAAGAATGTGAAGGAGGGAGTGTGTGTGTCAGAAACGCTACAGAGGAAGACAAAAAAGGCAGCAAAGAGGCACCAGAGAGTTAGAGAAGCACTTAGAGCATGATCCTGAGAAAAAGCTGAGAGAACTTGTAAGCAGAGTGCTGGCTGTAATAGGGCTGGGAACTGTGAGCAAAGAAACTGTCTCCTGTTGTCTGATTTCTACTCTGTTCAGGGAAACAGGACTTTATATACGTTCTTTGTAAATAAACAGGATTGCATCAAAGAAATACCTGACTCTACCATCAATTTCTGCATCTAGTGGAAACAACCCGCAAGATCCTGAGTATTGGTTAATCCTTTTGACCCGAGCTGTTAACCAATTGCCCATACACATTTCTCAGGGTTCCTTGGCTAAGGAACAGAATATTAGCAGTTATTTTCAGTTTTATTACTAAAATAGATTAAAAAGTTAATTGAAAACACAGAAAATAATAAAGATGGTTATATGATGGTGTACTAGGTTAAAAAATGAATAACACAAGATTAAAACTTATAAAAATAATCAAATAATTGTAAATCACTAAGTTGCTCCTTTGGACTAAAGCAGCACCTATTAGCCTGCAGTCCTCTCTCCACCTTGAATGGTATCAGGCATAGAAGAGCTGGTTCCCCAGATATGGCCTCACAGCTCCTCTGGGAAGTTGGTAATGCACAGGATTTGGGTTCTCATACAGTGGAATGCTACATTATCATTTAGACTATGTCATGACAGCATCCCAGCAGCGCATTATTCTGTACAATGAGCCCTCTGTCTTGCTCTGTGACACTTATGCAAAATGAGATTTCTGACCCTTTTCAACAGAGTAACGTTTTTGCTGTAAACTTCAACAGTTAAGTGAAATAATCATGGTTCTGCTAGAGGTAATGACTAATGTCACTATGAAGGCTAATAATCACAGAGGGCAGAAAAGAACAATGACTTGCATGCTATTCTTTTCTGCCTGGGTCTGACTGTAGTTGCTGGTGACACATTACTTGCTAGGCAATTAATGATAATGCTTCATTATCACATATATTTGCAGCATCCTGAAACCTAAGGATATTGATGGCAATTAGCACTCATGTAGAACTAACTGACTCTCCAAAGAGGAAACAGTCTTTGTCTTTGCAAAGCAGCCCAGATCTTGTCTGAAAATCTGGCACTCCTCCACCTTTAGCAGGCAGTAATTCTTTTGCAGAAACCTTCACCTGTCTGGGATATGAATATAAGTGACATTTTTGAGTTCCAGTAATGGTGCAGCCTAACTTCAAATTTTTTCTTTGTGACATCCAGACAGAGTGAATAGAGGCTCTGCAAGCAAATTCATGGTATAAATATGTCTGCTAAAGTTCATGCCAGGTGGAACATTACACTTGATTGATTGCATCAGACTTTCTCCTGATTATGAGTTGACAAGAGTGACAGAACAGTGTCTTGTGGCTAGTTGAGCAGCACTTCATAGAACAAGTTTGGGAACACTATGCATGAAACTAGACTCAGCTGGTAGCCACCACACAAACTGATAGTGATCCTTTACAGTAAGAAACTAGTGGATGTTTGTCATTTTGTTGTTCTGGAAATAACTAATACTATTGACTGCTGTTAAGTTATTTTTGTTCTACCTACAAAAGCCTGAGCACTCAATCCAAGGCCTATTGAAGTCAATGGAAATACTCCCATTGGCACTGGATTGGGTCCTAAAAGCACGAAAGCCCTAAAAACAGTTAACAACTCTAAATAAATAGAACTGATTTTACAGTGTGTTCTCATGAGTGGTGTAAATCAAAAAAAGTGGGGGGAGGGAAGTAAAATGACATGGCTTCCTGGTCTAATCAACATTAGATAGTTCATCAGTATTTTAGCACTATAATTGTTTTGGGAGACATCTCTCTGCCATTTATTTCCTTACCGAGGTCAGGTTGTGGATCCTTCAGTATAAAAGTAGGTTATTCAAATGTACTGACAGTTATGAGCCAAAACTGTATTTGTAGCAAAGGTGTATGACCGAGGGCTTGTCTAGCTGGTAAGTTAGTCCATGGCAAGCTGGGATGTAAATCTAACAGCGCTCTAATGGGCCATGTACTAACTGTCATGTGGACCCTGCTGTCATGCGCTAAAGGTTCACCAGTGTGCATTGATGTATTCCTATTTCAAACAGGAATCAGTCCATGCACACTAAGAAATTTGTAGTGGGTGGTAGCAGGGTCCACGAGGGTGTGTGGTATGCTGGTGTGCAATAGATTTATACCACAGTTTGCCCCACACTTACTCTGTCTAGACAAGCCCTTAGTGGGCTCTAAATCTCCCTCTCTTTATAGTGTTGAATGTGATTACTGAACTGATAATTTATATTGATGAATTCATTATATAAACAGAGGAGTTCAGTCTCCAGTGATGTCAAATGATGAGGTATAGCCTGGGCAGTGACAGAAGAAAATTCCTCAATGCCACTCCATCCATATTCTTCCGGAAAGATCTGCTTGAGAAGGGAGACAATAAAACCCATTCTATGCTTGGCCTTTCTGATGAGGTTGACCACCAGGGGAGTGTAGTAATTATGCTGAAAGGGGCCTACCACAATAGATATGTGTGGGTTTTGTGATTTTAAAAAAGACAAAAAATTAGACTGAAACCATCAACTTAATCTTATTGACTATGACACAACTAACACAAAATACCATTCAGTCATTACCAACTTGAGGTGCATTCAAGCTAATGGCAACAGCCTATGAATGAAAGGTTCTGTCTTTTGTTCAGTGCATAGGCCTGCTAGACAATGAAATTTTACCATGTCTGCACATTGCTGTCAACAATCATGTTAGGTGACATGATGCTAAATGTGGTTTACTGCTCAGTGTAGACTATTCACATGCTGGAAGTTAAGAATGCACTTAAGTACTCTGCTGGATCAGGGCCTATATTAAGTATGTGGGGTGAGGGATTATTTCAGAAGCAGGTGGTCTAGCGATAGCAGATGGGTTTCAGCAACAATATGAGCTAAAAAAAATAGAGCCTCAGTACACAAAAACCCAACATTGAGTCATTATCTCTCTTCAATACAAAAATAGCAACAGTTTGGGAAGTATTTCATTCCCATAAGAGTGAGGATGGCATGCTCATTAACTCAGATATTTGATTATTAGGACTTAGAATTTATGTGCAACATTGAAGCTCTTGTTATTTTTAGTAGATATGAATTACAACATTAAATCACACTTTTAAATTATTTTAAACACATGAGCAGTATGTTACTTTAAAAATATACCAACTGGGCTGGAAAAATAAAATAGAGATAAAACAAACCCATTTATTTGTTTTATAATCTTTTTTTAGTGGGAGAATTATTTTTAAAAATACAGTTGTGACAGACAGTACCCCTATGTTCATCCTTTTTACAATACCATGATAAATTTTGTACAAAGTATGACTTGTGAGGTATCATTTGAAAACTCATAATCTTCTGAACATTATTGTCCTGATAAATGTGTGGCAACATTGTAATGTAAAGTTATAAGATTCTACTGTATTACATTGCTGTTCCAAGCTTAGACAAGCAGCCCAAACCAGTTCCTGAGATAGAAAGCTAGCCAGCACCTGAGCCTGGTGTCAGCATAACCTATTGGACAATCATCTATTTAAATAGCCATTCTTCAGCAGGAAGAAGATTGTAAGCAAGAACTTTGCATATTGGAAATAGAACTGGGTGTTCCCATGTAAACAGACTGGCTGTAACATGAACCCCAGCTGGAGATAATCCTCAAAGAGGGGAGAATGGTATAAGAATAGAGAACACACACACAACACAAATGACCTCTCTCTTCCACTGTTCTCTGCTCACAGCAGCAGCAACGTCTGAAGAAACACTGAACTGGGAGAGGGTTCCTTGTCTGGAGGCTTCCAGCCAGTAAAAACTAAAGAGCATATTGTGAAAAAAATCCTTAGCTTTGAATCCATTTAGCTTGCTAAGTTAGATATCAGTCTGCATTTTATCTTTTATTTTCTTTGTAACCAACTCTGATTTTTATGCCTCATTACTTGTAATCACTTAAAATCTATCTTTCTGTAGTTAATAAACTTGCTTTACCTAACCCAGTGCGTTTGGATTGAAGTGTTTGGGAACCTCCATGTGAGATAACAAGGCTTGTGCATATCATTTTCCATTGATGGAATAATGGACTTTCTATGAGCTTGTATTGTCCAGGAAGGTGCTGGGCAGTACAAGACACACATTTCTGGGGGAAGGTCTGGGACCAGGAATTTGCTGTATGTCACCCTGCATGAGTGGCTGGCCAGAGCATTCATGTAATTCAGCTGCGAGTGATTTTTTTGCATGCTGGAGGCTGTGAGAGAACTGGTCAGGAGTGGTTGTTCTCACAGCAAAGCAGTGTAAATGGCACCCTAGACTGGAGAATTGAGTGGACACAGGTGTTCAACAGTCCAGATTGTACACTGGGGGAATACACAACAGTCTCTCCTGTTGAAGCTGTTGCACTCTGGATCAATAACAAAAGGGAGATTGGAGTAAGGGGGGATAGGACCATGGCTCTTCACCTCCCAGGCGAGTGCTCTAATCACCAGGCTGAAGAGTCATTCTCATGCTTGTACCCCTCGCTCTCAAGAGTCATTTGGGCCAGTCCCCCTGCGCCATTTGCTTAATTTTTTATCCACAGTGTTCCATCTTAAGCAGGAGAGATTGAGGGAGTCTCCCATCAATATAGTCCAATGGTTAGAGCCCTCACCTGAGGTGGCAGATTCCTGTTCAAATTGCTTCTCCCCACTGGCACAGGGAGGCTTGAACCAGAGCTCTTCCACAATGAGCACTATGGCCACTAAGCTGAAAGTTATGAGGGAAGTCATTGTTATCCTCCCCCAACCCTCTCCAGGCTGTTTTTTGTTCTCTCTGAGCTTGCCTACTGCATCTGGTCCCACACAGAACTTAGAAAGCTGAATACTGTCTTCCCCTGGTTTGTGAATTACTGAGGCTTAGGCAGGAGATAGGTGCTCGGAAACACACAGAGGGAGGCTGTAGTGCATGTGTCCAGAGGCAGAAACATAAATGTCCTGTGAATTTTTACTGCAAAAACATAGGCTCAGAGTGAGTTTAAGTGCCTGCAGGGTTTTATGCATTGCAGTGGAGCTTAAAACTGGCACTTAGGTGTCTAACTCCTTTTGTGCATCCAGGCTGTACTAATTAACATGTATGAAAAGCCTAGTGTAGAGAAGGTATATTGCCTTGGGGAGAGCCTATGCTTTTAACCCAACCAGCTTAGCATGTGTTAACATCACAATTTAAATCCTAGTCTAGACAAGGTTTATGTGACTGTGATAGAAGATTACACTCTTC
>NW_020698600.1:0-8689 GCF_002925995.2 Terrapene triunguis
TTCCCATTACTCATGTCAAGTAGTATTTTACTCTGTGAGTAGCTCCATTGCTCCGGATTCTCCTCTCGGTAACAGTGGCTGTAGACTGGAGTCTCTCCTAATTTACACAGGAGTACGTGAAAGGAGAATCATGACACCAGTGAAGTTAGTCCTGACTAAGACCATGGTGAATGAGTCTTATTGAGTACAATGAACTTACTTCTGCTTTACTCCAGACTGATTAAGAAAATCAGGCCCTTCAACTACAGTGAAATCATTTCTGCTTTACACTGAAGTGTGGGGGACAGGGCCGGCTCTAGGCACCAGCATTCCAAGCATGTGCTTGGGGCGGCACTTTTCAAGGGGCGTTTTTTGGATTGTTTGTTTGGTTTTTTTGCTTGGGGCAGCAAAAACCTGGAGCCGGCCCTGGTGGGGGAGGAGATCTGCCTTGCTGACTCCATTGTTACTATTCAGAGAATTAGTTCCTACTCCGTACGTTTTCAGAAGTCCTCACCATTTAGACGTGTGACAGTGAAACATTTATATTTCTAGCCAAAGCTTGCAAACGTGGCTGGACCAACAACAAAAATAACCTTTGGTTTAGGATCTTCCATGGCTCCCAACTCGGTAGTATCTGAGACCCTCACGAACAATAATGTATTTATCCCCAGGACAGCCATGAATGGTAGGAAGCCATTGTTATTTGATGGGGAATGGAGTTAAAACAAGAGTGGGTGGCCCAAGGTCTCTGCTGTTTTGAGCAAGCACGCAACTTTAACTGAATGTGGTTGGGAAGAAAATTCCCCAACTTCTAAGGCATCCCATAGGTCGCTAGTAGAGTCAATCTTGCACCTTCTTTTCAAGCATTCGGTATTGGCTTCTGTTGAAGAACTGAGCTAGATGGACAGGACTGGTCCATTGGAGCTATTCCTCTGTTCCCATCTGTCACAGACTCACAGATTGTGCCCACTCTGGGCCCCGTGCAGTCCATGGAGGGCGCCCCTTTCAGTGCGACAGCCCTTCTCGGGGGTCCACTCTCTCCCGGGGTCAGGCCCCTCCACCTCCTGGAGCCGCACCCCTCCGAGCCTGAACACATCCATCTCTCGCCGTGGGCCCCCTCAGGGAGTCCACTCGCTCTGGACCCCAGGGGCCTCCACCCCCCCGAAGGGGTTGATGCGACCCTGTTCTCTAGACCAGAGTGACTCTCAGCCAGCGTAAAACAGGAGGGTTTATTGAGCGACTGAACACAGCACAGGAAACTCTCAGGGCCTCAGGCCTGGCATCCCTCAGCCCAGCACACACCAGTCTCTCTGCATCCAGGTGGGCTCTGCCTGCTCCCCGTCTCCAGCCCAGAGCCCCCCTGTTTCCCAGCAGGGCCTCTGAGACCACCGGCCCCAGGCCCCGCCTCTGTCCATTGTCTTCTCTCCAGGTAAACGGGGTCGTAAATCGGGGCCTCCTCTCCTCTTTTCTGTCCTCTGGCCCCCTCTGGCTGGAACCGGCTGGTTAGGTCACTGGGTCCTCACTCTGCAACCCATTGTCCGCCCACTGGCCAGAACCGGCTGCAACTCCTGCGCTGCATCTCCGGTTCGTCAGGTCACCAGTCGCTGGGGTGTCCATTCTCCAGGCCATTGGCTGTGGTCCCAAGTTCCCTGTCTGGTCCTCTGTAACCACAAACTCCCTCTCACCTCACCTCATTAAACCAGTAACACCCAGGGAAACTGATTCCCATCCCCTCTGCTGGCAAACCATTGGAAAACAAGGAAAAAACAAGAAAATCCCCCACTTCGTCACACCATCACACAGTGAGCATGTGGCAGCGCTGGTAATAGAAGTTGAGCTATTCAAGGGGGCCAAAGGGAATTAGGCACATGGCTCCCAATGAGGTTCAAAGGGAGTTGGGTAGCTAACTTCAGCCTGAACACAGATCTCCTGAGTCCCACTGCACTAGTCAATGGGTGCCTCGAGAGTAGGTGGGGCAAGACAGAAGGCAGATGCAAAGCTTCTGAAATGCAAAATCGCTTGCCTTCCTCAGAGGATATAAGAACTTAGGGTGATAGCCTGACAGGGAATATTTCACACAACGCCATTGTGCTAAAGCAAAGCGCCTCGGCAGTCATGATGCTGTTGTTACATTGTCTTTGCCTTATCTCATGGAGCAGCTTGTCAGGTGGGCAAGGAAAAGCAGACTCTTGTAAGGTGTTGGGTTTTTTCATGCCTCTAAGGGACTAATGACAGCATTGGATCAAGGCTCTGATACTTAACCCAATCTGTGACTCTAGGGTGAGGGGGAAAAATCAGTTTTGTCTGGGCAGGTCATTTGGTAACTGCCCATGGGAGGGGGTCTTGCCCCTTCCTCTGTCATGTATTTTGGAGATTACAGGGACCCCTGCTCTGGTGCGATGTAACAATATCTCTGCTCTGTTTCTTTTACAGGTTGCATGGCCGCGATAACTTTAACCCAGCCGAGTTCTGCCCAGGCAGAGCCAGGCAGTTCCCTTACCCTGGACTGTGTCGTCTCTGGGTATAATATCAATGACCGTCACATGCAATGGTTCCGCCTGCCCCAGGGGAAAAGTCTGGTCTGGCTAGCAGCCTTCAGAACAGGTTATTCAACCCACATCGCGGATGAGTTCAAAGGACGGGTTACCGCTTCCACCAGCGGCTCCACTGGCAAACTAAAGATAAACAGTCTCACAGCTGCAGACACGGCTACTTACTACTGTGCGACAGATACACAGTGATCACTGCCTGGCTTTCTCTCCTACAATATCCCTCATGGAATTGGCCTCATCTCACTTAGCCCATCTCTGTCTTCCATGAACTTCATTCCGGGGCATAAGGACAATAAAAGGCCCATGCATCATTGGAGTCCCACATCAGTCCTCAGAGAACGATGTTCCTTTGGGAACAGGCCTTGTTCTGCTGCCTCTCCAAAGGGTTGAATTTTACCCTGAGAGGTTTAGGGCTTTGGTCTCTGCAATTTTAATGTCTGTTCTTCAAATCAAATCGGGATTGGAAAGCAGCATGGTCTGAAGGCTAGACCACTGCAGGGGGAATCAGGAAATTCTGGTTCTGTTCTTGGTCGTGACATTGATCAACAATGTGAAGTCAAGCCAGTGACTTCCCCTGTCTCTGATTCCTTTGTTGGGCTTGTCTGTTTAGAGTGAAACCTGTTCAACGCAAGGCCTGTCTGCTGTGGTGTGTATGGGCAGCACCCAGCACGCTGGGACCCTGTGTGTTCGCACCCTTAAGGTGTTATGGAAATGCCAATAATAATGGCCTGTGGATTTGAATGGCAGAAAGGACCATTTTTGTTTGAGCCACAGCGTATCATTTGAGCTACAGTATATCTATCTGATATCGGTGACAATGCTGGACAGGGAGGGAGGTGATCTGGATTCTAATCCTAATATGCCACCAATTTGCAATGGCGGAGAGGAAACACAAATTCTTTGGTTAAATTTAAATAAATAAATGTGTTAGTCTCTAAGCCTCTAAGGTGCCACAAGTACTCCTGTTCTTTTTACAAATTCCTTTGGTGCAGTGGTCTCCAGAGGGCAGCAGAACTTGGGGAATGGGACAGAGAAGTCTATTGCGTAGTGACCACGCAGAAGCAGCGAATGGTCAGGAAGTGATAGCATGCGGTGCCCTGTACAATGACCAGGAGTTGATAACGCAGGTAGGGGAATGAGATAGAAGTTGATATACCCGATACTGAGGAAGTGATGGTAGCAGAGTTTTTGAAGGACAGAGATCTAGCAGTTCTTCATTCCAGCTGCAGCTGTGGTCAGCTGTGAAAACCACATAGCGTTTCTCTTTCATTTGAAATTCCAGCTTAGAGTCTGTGGTTTCCCCACTGCCTGCTGCCCTGTTAACTAACAATACCATATGAAAGAGAGATTTTAAGAGTGACTGTCCGATTGTCCTACTGTGTGCAATTTTTAAGGGATAAACGTTTGAATGAAAGACTATCGACATAAAACTGTCTTGCAATTAATAGCTTTGGTTTTGCTGAACTCGATGTTCCGGAAGGGAACAACTATCACCAGGCAACCTTAATTGTGCATTTTTTGACATTTAAACCACTCTCACTAAAGCCTCAGTTATCTCTGCTTTTCTGATCATCAGGTAGCCTTACTTATAAATAATAAGATTTTTGTCATGGTTATTTTTAGTAAAGTCATGGACAGGCCACGGGCAATAAACAAAAATTCATGGAGCCCGTGACCTGTCCGTGATTTACTAAAAGATAACAGGGGGGCAGGGATAGGTGGGGGGGAGGAATGGAGTCCCATGGGGGGGGTGTGACGGACAGGCTGAGCTTCCCCGCCATGGTAGGGGGGCACAGCCCCGGCTCCAGGGACCCCAGCGGGGGTGAAGCCACGGGGGGCAGACAGCCCCTGCTCCAGGGACCCCAGCCCCCGGTGCAGCCACGGGGCTGGGGCTGCAGGGTCCTGGTTCCAGCCAGCCCCAGTTGCAGGGCTCACAGTCCCGCCTCTTCCTCCTGAAACCCTAGAAATCACAGACGTCTGGTAAAGTCACGGAATCCATGACTGCCATGACTAAACGGTAGCCTTATTGATAAAGTGCCTGGGTGAGAATGTTATTATTATTACAGCAGAGACCATTCGAACCCCTCTCCCAGGGTCACACCGAGTCAATGGGGCTAAGGGGCCTTAAGTTGCTTTTGAAAATGGGACCCGTGTAAAAGCTTTAAAAGCACCTAAGTCACTTGAGATCCTTAGGTGGCTAAATACTTCTAAAAATCTGCTGTTAACTCCCACTGATTTCAACTCCTAATGGGACTTAGGGCCAGATTTTTAAAGGCAAGTGGGTGCTTAAGTCCCATTTTCAAATGTGACTTGGGCATTTGAAACCTTAAATTTTTTTTTCAATTAAAGTTAGGCTCCTAATTGTCTAAAGGGACAGATTTTTTCGCCAGTATTTGTGTGCATAAAGGTGCAGATATGCACTTAATGGGATTCTCACATTGAAATCCTTTTGAAAGTCCCACTAGACATGTGTGTGCATCTTTAGATGCCACATTTCCTTAAAAATCTGGCCCTAAATCAATTGTAAAAATGGAACTTAGGATCCTAAGTCATTTTGATGCATCTGAATATTTTACCTATGACTCTGCCTTTGACCTCCATTTCATTCCTTGATCTTTGCAAATTACAAATCACAATGTAAAGTTTTCAGACTCTTTTGAAGTGAACCACCCTTCCCCGTCTGAGCGTGTCTTTGAAGACATCTCTTACTTTCTCATTCCTGAGGCTGTATATGTATATGGGTTTAGCAAAGGGTGAGCACTGTGTGAAGAATGGCTGCTGCTTTGTACATTCCTGATGAGTGGCTCTTTTGGGATAATATGTACATAAAAATGGAACAGCTGTAGAAGTTGGACATCACTGTTGTTAGGAGAAAAGAGCTAAGCACCACAATGGAAGTGTGTAGGGATCTCACTCATTCAATGAGGTGTGTGGGTCTGTACAAACCGGTTTCAAAATGGATCTTATGCCACAGAAGAAATGGTTAATGACATTGGGGCCTGTCAGGGTTCCCTCCCCACTCTGAACTCTGGGGTACAGATGTGGGGACCTGCATGAAAGACCCCCTAAGCTTATTTCTACCAGCTTAGGTTAAAAACTTCCCCAAGGCACAAATTCTTCCTTGTCCTTGGATGGTATCGCTGCCTCCACCAAGTGAGTTAGATAAAGATTCAGGAAAAGGACCACTTGGAGTTCCTGTTTCCCCAAAATATCCCCCCCCCCCACAAGCCCCTTCATCCCCTTTCCTGGGGAGGCTTGAGAATAATCTACCAATGAAATAGGTTAACCAAGTGAGCACAGATCAGACCCTTGGGTTTTTAGGACACTAAAAACCAATCCGATTCTTAAAAACAGAACTTTATTATAAATGTAACCCTTCTGCCCATCTAAGTTGGCAGCAACAAGGGCCGGGTTCTGTATCTAGGGGTTCCGTTTCAATAACACAATGCAAAACCGGCTCGAGCCCCCACCCAGTGACCTGGGACAATTACATACCACCCCCCTGGGTACCTCTAAGAGGCAATACTTCCCCCTCGCAAGCACGGAGTCTGAGTGTAGCAGAAAATGTTTAATGACATGAGGTAAACGACATCAGCATAAAATTGGGAAAACACCACAACTAGAGTTCATAGACCAAACCATGAGCGAAGACCCACCCCAGCAAATTGGGCCGTGTCCTTTCCCGTTGGTTCTTGAAACCAGCAACCAAAGTCCCAAAAGTCCAACAACCCCAAAGTCTCTTGGGTCCAGCAACCCAAGAATCACCAAAGTCCCAAAAGTCCAACAACCCCCCAAAGTCTCTGTCCCTGGTCAGTGCAGCCCCAGAGTTCAGGGGGGAGGGGCGCAGGGTGTTAAGGGGCACCTTACGTGATCCGAGACCAACCGGCCGCCTCTCCGTGGGGGTTCCGCCGCAGCCTTCACCACGAGCCGCTCCACTCCACCTGCTGTCCCGTGAGCCGCTCCTGCCGTCCCACGAACTGCTCTGCTCTGCTCCGCTCACCGACCTGTGAGCCGCTCGGCTCCACTCCGCTCCGCTCCAACCGTCCCCGCAAGGCTCCGCTCTGCCAGCTGCTCCTCCAGCTGCTCTGCTCCGCTCACCGACCTGTGAGCCGCTCAGCTCCGCTCTGCTCCAACCGTCCCCACGAGGCTCCACTCGGCTAGCTGCTCCTCCAGCCGTCCCCGCAAACTGCTCCGCCAGCCGCTTAGCAATTCAGGCTCCCCCACTATTTAACACAGCCTCAGTGATCTCAGCTCTTAGTAACTTTAGCTCTTTTGTGATTTCAACTCATAGTGATTTCAGCTCGTAGTAGGGGAGCCCCAGTGCTGGTGCACCATTGGCCCAAAGTAAATTCAGCTCAGCAGCCTGTAACTAGACTCCTAAGGGAATCAAAGTTAGCTCTGATATTCCACAGTGGAGAGAGGAGGTGGTGCAATTGGTGTTTTGGACCCTCAGAGGGGGGCCCATACCATCAGGTACAAATACCTATCCCCATCCTCTCTCAGTTCACTGGGTTTTGTAACCCATGCCCCTTGACAAGCAAATGCTACTTAGGTAATGGTGACGGATTCACTCAGTCCTTCTGTCATACAACAGTTCCACTGGCCTTGATTCACAGAATCAGGGTAACAAAACTTTATTCTTCCTGCCCCAATAATAGAGAAACTGGGGATCCCACACCAGCCAAAGTAACCACTTTCAGTTGCTGTGTTTCCTGCCTGGGGAGTGGGTGTGCCTATGCAAATAAGATCAGCCCCTGGAGTTCTTTTCCACACTCGCCATAATTCACCACCAGATGTCAGGGTAGAGCTCATCCTGACTCTGCTTACATCAAGAAAAAATGTAAAAGAAGCACCTCTGTAAAATCAGGATGGAAGGTAACTTTACAGGGTAGTAAGAGTTAAAACACAGAGGATTCCTCTCTAGGAAAAACTTTAAAGTTACAAAAAACAGGAATAAACCTCCCTGTTAGCACAGGGAAAATTCACATGCTAAAACAAAAGATAATCTGATGCATTTCCTTGCTATTATTTACAATTTGTAATCTTAGATGCTTATTTCAGATATGGCTTTAGGAGATGTATTTTTCCTGCCCTGGTCCCTCTCTGTCCTGAAGAGAACAACAAAGAAAGCACAAAACAAAAACCTTTCCCAACAGATTTGAAAGGATCTTCTCCCCTTATTGGTCCTTTTGGTCAGGTGCCAACCAAGTTATTTGCGCTTCTTAACCCTTTACAGGTCAAGGAGGGATTTTATGCTACCCTTAGCTGTATGTTCATGACAGGGCCGCAGTCTGGCAAGGGGGACACCAGGATGGTTGGGCAGAGAACTGATATAAAGGCTGCCAACCAAGTGCCAATAATCAACTGGAGAGTCAACTTCCCATTCATGATGCTGGGGTAGTGCAATGACTTACAAATAACTATTTATCTATCAAAGGACATCACAGCTACCAGGATATCTGCTGGGAGAGCAATACAGCGGTGCACAGACAATCCAGGAAGTTTTTGAAAAGTGTAGGGGACAACTTCCTGGTGCAAGTGCTGGAGGAACCAACTAGGGGCAGAGCTCTTCTAGACCTGCTGCTCACAAACCAGGAAGAATTAGTAGGGGAAGCAAAAGTGGATGGGAACCTGGGAGGCAGTGACCATGAGATAGTCGAGTTCAGGATCCTGACACAAGGAAGAAAGGAGAGCAGCACAATACGGACCCTGGACTTCAGAAAAGCAGATTTTGACTCCCTCAGGGAACTGATGGGCAGGATCCCCTGGGAGAATAACATGAAGGGCAAAGGGGTCCAGGAGAGCTGGCTGTATTTTAAATAATCCTTATTGCGGTTGCAGGAAAAAAACATCCCGATGTGTAGAAAGAACAGTAAATATGGCAGGCAACCAGCTTGGCTTAACAGTGAAATCCTTGCTGATCTTAAACACAAAAAAGAAGCTTACAAGGAGTGGAAGATTGGACAAATGACCAGGGAGGAGTATAAAAATATTGCTCAGGCATGCAGGAGTGAAATCAGGAAGGCCAAATCACACTTGGAATTGCAGCTAGCAAGAGATGTTAAGAGTAACAAGAAGTGTTTCTTCAGGTATGTTAGCAACAAGAAGAAAGTCAAGGAAAGTGTGGGCCCCTTACTGAATGAGGGAGGCAACCTAGT
>NW_020698601.1:0-8684 GCF_002925995.2 Terrapene triunguis
AAGTTTGCAGATGACACAAAAATTCAGGGATTTTAAATAATGAAGAGGACGGGTCACTGATTCAGAGCAATCTGTATTGGTTGGTAAACTGGTCTGAAGCAAACAATATGTATTCCAAAATAGCTGTGTAGATATCTACATCTAGGAACAAAGAATGTAGGTGATGCTAACATGATGGGGGACTCTCGTGGGAAGCACAATGACTCTGAAAAAGATTAGGGGGCATTAGGGGACACGGCTAGGTTCTCGCTAGAGAGAATCAAGGGAGATTATGCCAGACTGGGGAAGACACTTAAGGAAGTCGAGGCTCAGATTATCTTCAGTGGGATTCTGCCTGTTCCTAGAGAAGGACAGCAAATGGCTGACAGAATTGTGAGGATAAATAGCTGGCTAAGGGAGTGGTGCTATAAGGAGGGCTTTGGGATGTATGGCCACTGGGAGGCTTTCGGGGACAGACAGCTGTTCTCACGGGATGGACTTCACCTGAGTAGGGAAGGAAATAGACTTCTGGGAGGGAGGCTGGCTTATCTCATCAAAAGGGCTTTAAACTAGGAATTTGGGGGAGACGGTTGGGAGATGTCCAGTTAATCTCCATGCCAGATTCCAACACTGAAAAGGAGGGTGAAGAGATAAGCACAGATATAGGTAGGGGTAGGGGATTGGACATAAGAAGGAGGGGGCGGATGGACAGTACAGGGTCCGTACCAAATTGCATAACTAATGGGAGAAAGGATAAACAGCATACAGTAAGATGCTTATACACCAATGCAAGAAGCCTAGGTAACAAAATGGAGGAATTGGAGCTCCTGGTCCAAGAAATGAAACCGGATATCATAGGAATAACCGAAACGTGGTGGAACGGTAGTCATGACTGGAGTACAGGTATGGAAGGGTATGTGCTGTTTAGGAATGACCGGAAAAAAGGTAAAGGTGGGGGAGTGGCATTGTATGTCAATAATGAGGTAAACTGTAAAGAAATAATAACTGATGGAATGGATAAGACGGAGTCTGTCTGGGCAATAATTACACTGGGTAAAAGAACTACTAGAGCCTCCCCTGGGATAGTGCTTGGGGTGTGCTATAGACTGCCAGGATCTAGCCTGGATGCAGACAGAGAACTATTTAATGTTTTTAGGGAGGTAAAAACTAATAAGAACTGTGTAATCATGGGGGACGTTAACTTCCCAGATATAGATTGGGGAACAAATGCTAGTAACAATAATAGGGCTCAGATGTTCCTAGACGTGCTAGCAGATGAATTCCTTCATCAAGTAGTAACTGAACCAACAAGGGGGGATGCCATTTTAGATTTGGTGCTGGTGAGTAGTGAGGACCTCATTGAGGAATTGGTTGTAGGGGACAACCTTGGCTCGAGTGACCATGTGCTAATTCAGTTTAAACTAAATGGAAGAATTAACAGAATTAAAACTGTGACTAAGGTTTACAATTTCAAAAAGGCCAACTTTAATAAATTAAGGCAACTACTTAGGGAAGTGGATTGGGCTAACATACTTAGGGATCTAAAGGCAGATGGCGCCTGGGATTATTTCAAGTTGAAGTTGCACGAGCTGTCCGAGGCCTGTATCCTGAGAAAGGGAAAATGGTTAGTAGGCAGGAGATTTAGACCTAGCTGGATGAGCAAGCGTCTCAAAGGGGCGATTAAGAAAAAACAGAAAGCGTACAAAGAATGGAAGAGGGGAGGGATCAGCAAGGAAACCTACCTTATTGAGGTCAGAGCATGTAGAGATGCAGTGAGAAAGGCCAAAAGCCGTGTAGAGTTGGACCTTGCGAGGGGAATTAAATCCAATAGTAAGAGGTTTTATAGCCATATAAATAGGAAGAAAACAAAGAAAGAGGAAGTGGGACCACTGAAGAATGTAGATGGAGTGGAGATTAAGGATAATCTAGGCATGGCACAATATCTAAATGAATATTTTGCATCGGTCTTTAATAAGGCTAATGAAGGGTTTAGGAATAGAGGGAGCAGGACAGAGGGGAATAAAGGACGGGGGGTTGACATTACCGTATCAGAGGTGGAAGCCAAAATTGAACAGCTAAACGGGACTAAATCGGGCGGACAGGATGATCTTCATCCTAGAATATTGAAGGCGCAAGAAATTGCAAGCCCCTTAGCGATAATTTTTAATGAATCTGTAAACTCGGGGGTGGTACCTTTGGACTGGAAAATAGCTAATGTGGTTCCTATTTTCAAGAAAGGGAAAAAAAGTGACCCGGGTAACTACAGGCCTGTTAGTTTAACATCTGTAGTATGCAAGGTCTTGGAAAAAATTTTGAAGGAGAAAGTAGTTAAGGACCTTGAGGTGAATGGCAATTGGGACAAATTACAACATGGGTTTACGAAAGGCAGATCGTGCCAAACCAACCTGATCTCCTTCTTTGAGAAAGTAACAGACTTTCTAGATAAAGGAAATGCGGTGGATCTAATATACCTCGATTTTAGTAAAGCGTTTGATACTGTACCACATGAGGAATTATTGGTTACATTGGAAAAGATGGGGATCGATATGAAAATCCAGAGGTGCATAAAGAACTGGTTAAAGGGGAGACTGCAGCGGGTAGTACTGAAAGGTGAACTGTCAGGTTGGAGGGAGGTCACCAGTGGGGTTCCTCAAGATTCGGTTTTGGGTCCGATTTTATTTAATCTATTTATTACTGACCTCGGAACCAAATGTAGGAGTGGGCTGATAAAGTTTGCGGATGACACAAAGTTGGGAGGTATTGCCAATTCGGAGAAGGATCGGGATATGCTGCAGGGAGACTTGGATGACCTTGTAAATTGGAGTAATAGTAATAGGATGAAATTTAATAGTGAGAAGTGTAAGGTGATGCATTTAGGGATGACTAACAAGAATTTTAGTTATAAGCTGGGGACGCATCGGTTGGAAGTAACGGAGGAGGACAAGGACCTCGGAGTCCTGGTTGACCGCAGGATGACTATGAGTCGGCAATGTGACGTGGCTGTGAAAAAAGCTAATGCGATCTTGGGATGCATTAGGCGAGGTATTTCTAGTAGGGACAAGGAGGTGCTGCTTCTGTTATACAAGGCACTGGTGAGACCTCATTTGGAGTACTGTGTGCAGTTCTGGTCTCCTATGTTTAAAATGGATGAACTCAAACTGGAATGGGTGCAGAGAAGGGCCACTAGGTTGATCCAAGGAATGGAAAACCTTTCATATGAAAGGAGACTCGAGGAGCTCGGTTTGTTTAGCCTAACCAAAAGAAGGCTGAGGGGGGATATGATTGCTCTCTTTAAATATATCAAAGGGATAAATACCAGGGAGGGAGAGGAATTATTTCAGCTCAGTACTAATGTGGACACGAGAAAGAATGGATATAAACTGGCCGTGGGGAAGTTTAGGCTTGAAATTAGACGAAGGTTTCTAACCGTCAGAGGGGTGAAATTTTGGAACAGCCTTCCGAGGGAAACGGTGGGGGCGAAAGACCTCTCTGGCTTCAAGATTAGGCTAGATAAGTTTATGGAGGGAATGGTTTGATGGGATAATGTGATTTTAGTCAATTAGGCAATAACGTGCCATCGCTGGTAAAATGAGGGTCCGGCTGGAGAATCTTGCCTGTATGCTCAGGGTTCTACTGATCGCCATATTTGGGGTCAGGAAGGAATTTTCCTCCAGGGTAGATTGGCCGAGGCCCTGGAGGTTTTTCGCCTTCCTCCGCAGCATGGGGCAGGGGTCGCAAGCTGGAGGATTCTCTGCGACTTGAAGTCTTTAAATCACGATCTGGAGACTTCAACAGCTGAGTTAAGGGAAAGTGGGTGGGTCAGCTTTTGTGGCCTGCATCATGCGGGAGGTCAGACTAGATGACCATAATGGTCCCTTCTGACCTTAAAGTCTATGAGTCTATGAAGGGGTAATTAGTTAACATCATACCAAAAGGACTAAAGGTAAAAAATCCATTACAATCTACATATCACACAGACTATGCTGAGAGACTATGTCACACACTCTCAAAGAAACTGCGAAACCACCTGATCAGCATCCTATACAGCAAACAGGGAAAGATTAAGAATGAGCTCTCAAAACTGGATACTCTCATAAAAAATCAACCTTCCACACAAACTTCCTCATGGATAGAATTTACAAAAACTAGGCAAGCCATTTACAAGCCAAACTTTGCATCTCTACAGAGGAAAAAGGACACTAAACTACCTAAACTGCTACATGCCACAAGGAGCCACAACAGTAGTTCCCTTAACCCACCCAGCAATATTGTTAATCTTTCCAGCTATACTCTTAGCCCAGCAGAAGAGTCTGTCCTATCTCGGGGCCTCTCCTTTTTTTTCCCTCCAGACCCACGAACATGATACAGTTCTGCGGTGACCTAGAATCCTACTTTCGACATCTCCAACTCAAAGAATATTTCCAACATACCTCTGAACAGCATACTAACCCACAGAATCCCCCCTACCAGCACTACAAAAAAAAGGATTCTGTGTGGACTCCTCCGGACGGTCGAAACAACAGACTGGACTTCTACATAGATTGCTTCCGTCAACGTGCAAAGACTGAAATTGTGGAAAAGCAACATCACTTGCCCCATAACCTCAGCCATGCTGAACACAACGCCATCTACAGCCTCAGAAACAACTCTGACATCATAATCAAAAAGGCTGACAAAGGAGGTGCTGTCGTCATCATAAATAAATTGGAATATGACCAAGAGGCTGCTAGACAGCTCTCTAACACCACATTCTACAGGCCATTATCATCTGATCCCACTGAGGATTACCTAAAGAAACTACATCATCTGCTAAAAAAACTCCCTGACAAAGCACAGGAACAAATCTGTACAGACACATGCCTAGAACCCCGACCAGGGGTATTCTATTTGCTACCCAAGATCCATAAACCTGGAAATCCTGGACGCCCCATCATCTCAGGCATTGGCACTCTAACATCAGGCTTGTCTGGTTATGTGGACTCTCTCCTCAGACCCTATGCTACCAGCACTCCCAGCTATCTTCGAGACATCACTGACTTCCTGAGGAAACTACAATCCATCGGTGATCTTCCAGAAAACACCATCCTGGCCACTATGGAGGTAGAAGCCCTCTACACCAATATTCCACACAAAGATGGACTACAAGCTATCAGGAACAGTATCCCCGATAATGTCACAGCTAACTTGGTGGCTGAACTTTGTGACTTTGTCCTCACCCACAACTATTTCACATTTGGGGACAATATATACCTTCAAGTCAGCGGCACTGCTATTGGTACCTGCATGGCCCCACAGTATGCCAACATTTTTATGGCTGACTTAGAAAAACGCTTCCTTAGCTCTCGTCCCCTAACGCCCCTACTCTACTTGCGCTACATTGATGACATCTTCATCATCTGGACCCATGGAAAAGAAGCCCTTGAGGAATTCCACCATGATTTCAATAATTTCCATCCCACCATCAATTTCAGCCTAGATCAATCCACACAAGCGGTCCATTTCCTGGACACTACTGTGCTAATAAGCGATGGTCACATAAATACCACCCTATACCGGAAACCTACTGACTGCTACATTTACCTACATGCCTCCAGCTTCCATCCAGGACACACCACATGATCCATTGTCTACAGCCAAGCTCTAAGATATAACAGCATTTGCTCCAATCCCTCAGATAGAGACAAGCACCTACAAGATCTCTATCAAGCATTCTTAAAACTACAAAAGCCACCTGCTGAAGTGAAAAAACAGATTGACAGAGCCAGACGAGTACCCAGAAGTCACCTCCCACAAGACAGGCCCAACAAAGAAAATAACAGAACACCACTAGCTGTCACCTTCAGCCCCCAACTAAAACCTCTCCAGCGTATCATCAGAGATCTGCAACCTATCCTGAAAGATGATCCCTCACTCTCACAGATCTTGGGAGACAGACCTGTCCTTGCTTACAGACAACCCCCCAACCTGAAGCAAATACTCACCAGCAACCACACATCACTGAACAAAAACACTGACCCAGGAACCTATCCTTGTAACAAAGCCCGATGTCAACTCTGTCCACATATCTATTCAAGTGACATCATCATAGGACCTAATCACATCAGCCATACCATCAGGGGCTCGTTCACCTGCACATCTACCAATGTGATATATGCCATCATGTGCCAGCAATGCCCCTCTGCCATGTACATTGGCCAAACCGGACAGTCTCTACGCAAAAGAATTAATGGACACAAATCTGACATCAGCAATCATAATACTCAAAAACCAGCGGGAGAATGCTTTAACCTGTCTGGCCATTCAATGACAGACCTGCGGGTGGCTATCTTACAACAGAAAAACTTCAAAAACAAACTCCAACGAGAGACTGCTGAGCTGGAATTGATATGCAAACTAGATACAATCAACTCAGGATTGAATAAGGACTGGGAATGGCTGAGCCATTACAAACATTGAATCTATCTCCCCTTGCAAGTATTCTCACACTTCTTATCAAACTATATGTACTGAGCTATCTTGATTATCAAATCAAAAGTTTTTTTTCTCTTACTTAATTGGCCTCTCAGAGTTGGTAAGACAACTCCCACCTGTTCATGCTCTCTGTATGTGTGTATATATATCTCCTCAATATATGTTCCACTCTATATGCATCCGAAGAAGTGGGCTGTAGCCCACGAAAGCTTATGCTCTAATAAATTTGTTAGTCTCTAAGGTGCCACAAGTACTCTTTTTCTTTTTTAGTTAACATGAGCTCCCAGTGTGACCCTGCAGCCAAAAGAACCAATGTGGTCCTTGGATGATAACCAGGGAAATCTTAAGGAGAAGTAGAGAAGTTATTTTAATTCTGTATTTCACATCGGTGTGACTGCTGCTGGAATCCTGTGTCCAGTTCCGATGTCCACCATCAAAGACGGATGTAGATTCACTGAAGAGTGTTAAGAGAAGAGTCACAAGTATTATTAAATGATTATAATTCCCACCTTATGATAGACTCAAAGATTTCAATCTATTTATTTTATCAACGATGTCTAGGCATTAACTTCTTAACAGTCTGTAAGTACCTACACAGGGAATAATAGGCTTTTCAGCATAACATGATCCACTGGCTGGAAGTTGAATGTAAAGAAATTCTGACTGGAGATAAGGCGTTCATTTTTTAAATGGTGAAAGTAATTAACCATTTGAACAATTTACCAAGGGTCTTCATGCATTCTTCATCACTGAGAATTTTTAAATCAAGGTTGGATGTTTCTCTAAAAGATCTGCTCTAGGAATAATTTTGGGGAAATTCTCAGGCCTGTGTTATAAAGACTAGATGATCACAATGGTCCCTTCCGGCCTTTGAATCTATGAGCATGTCCCCAGGAGTCAGCTAGAGGCATTTTGGTTCCAAGATCGTACCTGAAAATACTGAAGACATTTTTGCTATTCATGACCCTGCTGAATTTAGCCCGGTGGGGTGAAATTCTCATGTGACTGTGGTGCCTTGGAACTAGGTGTTAGTTCACGAGGCTGAGGGATCCCATGACGCACTGCATAGATGAATGTTTAAGGTGAGAAAAATAATGACTTGAGCCCATATAGTCTCCGCACTGAGGGATGAATGTATAATAACACGTGCCATGAATGACTAAGAGCTGGCTAGCAAATGGTCCCAGAGCTCCCTGAGTTTAATGTCTGTGTGGCGGTGGCTCACTGTTGCAGTCAGCAGCCAGTGGCTCCTGCACGTGGTGTCTGTATTTATTGAGGCCCTAACCTGTCCCAGGGTTGCCCCCTCTCATTCTATAATGTGCAAACTTCTCCGCTTGCGAGTTGTTCCTGTGTAGCTATCCTTTAAGCACCATGGTGTGTATGGATGTAACAAGAGAAGCCACACTGGTGCCTGCCTTGGCATTTGCCACCAATGAGATTTCTCACTGGTGAGACACAGTCACTGATTACCCCCTAGCCAAGGTATGATGGGAGGCACCTCACCCCCCACAAAGGAAGAGCTGTGGGTAGCCTGGGGCAGCTCAGAGGTTTTGGGAGCGAGGGGTGACTAGGGAGCATGGAGAAGACACTGGCGACCAGTGTGCTGTTGGAATTTAGGCAGCCTGGGATGTGGAAATAGAGTACGGATGGGGTTCAGAGTATGATAGGAGATTGAAGCAACTGAGGAGCAAAGGTCAATGGTTCTTTCCACTAGTGAAATGCCTGAAGTTATGTAAATAACATTCAACAACAACAACAACTGTTGGAAACAAAACTGAGTAAAGTTTGTGACACCGAAACTGAAGTTCTGTGGCTTGGCAGGGCAAAGAGACCCTGGAACCCTCCCAAGCACAATCGGGGCCAGGAAATGTCGCAGTGCTGGCCTTGGACCAACAGTCAGAAAGAAAAATTTAATTTCAACAGAGCTGCCCACCTGTCTGTGTACATGCCACTCCATGCCCCCACAACACCCAGTGCTGCTTGCCTGTCTCTGTATACCACCTGCCTGTCCCACAACACCCAGCGCTGCCTGCCTGTCCCTTTAGGCTCCATTCCCAGCCTCTAGAACCCACCACCTCTGCCCATGTGTCTGTGTACACTCCAATCCCAGTCCCCACAACCTCCAGCACTGCCCCCTCTTCTTGTCAACACCCGTGCCTGCCCCACAACCCCCAGCATTGCCCAACTTTCCAGGTACACTCCACTCGCTGTCCCCACAACCCACAGCACTTCCC
>NW_020698601.1:8694-11498 GCF_002925995.2 Terrapene triunguis
TAAATAACATTTAACAACAACAATTGGAAACAAACAGGCTGCAGTTCTGTGGCCTGCCAGAGACCCCAAGACTCTCAAAAACGCTCTTGGGGCCAGGAGAGGTCCCAGCACTGGCCTGGGAACAACAATCACAATGAAAAATTTAATTTCAACAGTGCTGCCTTCCAGTCTGTGTGCATGCTGTTCCGCGCTCCCACAGTCCCCAGCACTGCATGCCTGTCCCTGTACACCATCTGCCTGTCCCCACAACCCTCAGCACCACCAGTCTGTCTGTATGCACCCTGCTCCCCGTCCTAATAACCCTCAGTGCTGCCCGCCTGCCTGCGTACATCCGACTCCCTGCCCCACAACCCCCAGTGCCACTTGTCCACGTAGGTCCCCCACCCCCACAATTTCCAGCCCTGCCACACAGTGATAACTGTCACCCAGGACCAAAACTAGATGCCAGACCCCACAGCAAGAGCGAACAGAAATACCTCCTCAGAATAGGTTAAACTCAGTTTCTGTCTGCACTGGGGGAAAGGGAAGGATCAGTCTGACCTACCTTTCTGGGAGCAAAGGGAAACCCTGAAGCAGTGTAGCCTGTGCAGGGAAGGAGAGAGGGACAGACCCGGTGGGAGGGAAAGAGGACGTGGAGACTAAAAGGAGCCAGCGTGAGTAACTCTTCCTAGAAAGTATCAGATGGGTGGCCGTGTTAGTCTGGATCAGTAAAAATTAACAAAGAGTCCTGTGGCATCTTATAGACTAACAGATGTATTGGAGCATAAGCTTTCGTGGGTGAAGATGCATCTGACAAAGTGGATATTCACCCACGAAAGCTTATGCTCCAATACATCTGTTAGTCTATAAGGTGCCACAGGACTCTTTGTTGCTTACTTCCTAAAAAAACAACACAAAGGTTTAGTGTACTGCAGCCAGTTAGAAACCTGGACACACCTTCCTGATTTTGCTTTTCTTTCTCGGCAATTGCTGACATTACCAGAAGGCTGTAGTGGGATGGTCCGAATGAGGGAAGGTGTCAGAGACAATCTGCTACAGTGTTATCTACATTCTGTTACAGTCTGAGACACCCCCTATCACAGAAGGCCTCATGATGCCTCTTTGGTCTGTGCATTAGGCAGGATGTCCATTCCTTATTTCATCCAGTTTCAGGATTCGGAGCCACTGTGATCTGGATAATGCATGTGGCCCCCAAACACACTCATTTTGCTTTCCTGGACATCCCCGGGTGAGATTTCCAACACCGTCTGGTTTCCTCTAAGCCAGAAACATTATTTTATTTTTACTGCCTTTTATTGGTTCCTGTCCTCTCCAGACCCAGGGATGTAGGGGCACAGAGAGAGCAGACCCATCTCCCTCTTTGAATTTGTTTTTTTTTTTTATCCCAATTGTTCTGAATGTGTAAGCCTGTGAGTTTGAGATTTCAGCAACTCTCCTGTCAGTTCTTCTTTGGTCCAAATGAGCTCACCCACCCCGAGACGCCACAGGATGACTCCAGTTGATGTTGTTGGAGGCTCATGGCCGGTGTAAATCAGGCCATTTATTTAAGTCCCTACACGTGGATTTAGAGCGAACTCCTGGCCATGTTGGGAGTTTTGTCGTTGATCTCAAGGGGACCAGATTCACCCTTAGTGTTTAACTTTTGGTTTCAAGCTGCATAAATCACAGCTTCGGGTCCTGCTACAGAGAGCGCTATTCTGTTAGGGTGCTGAAAGAGTCTGAAGGAAACCGCCAGTGCATGTGGAGTTCTGAGACCTGGCATAAAAGCTGGGAATTTTCAAACACAAGGGCCCCGATTTTGCTCTCAGGGAAGCCTTTCTCAATCTTCAGTGACCCACTGAAGGCAAAGGATGGGAGAAGAATCTGGCCAGCGTGCCACCCATTCTTGTTTTGAACCCTCTGGTAACATAGATACCCACTGCAGAGGCTTTGGCTGTACTACCTAACGGGGCAATGAAGTTCCTGAATTGGAAAACTTGAACGAACCAGAGGAAAAACCGCACAGCCCACCCAGAAAAGGAAGCTACTGAGACAGATAGAAGGACAACTCACCAAAATCCTGGTCAGCAGAGAGAGGAAATCTCCTTACTGCGACAGAAAGGCAGAGCCCTGAGAATCACTATATGAATCTCACATGTCTGACACTCGGCGTGCTGGACAGTGATCTATATTATCCCCCTGTACAGTCCCTGCGGACTCTCTGATTGGCCAAGAATACCAGACAATTCCCTTGGCTTCTTGAGCAGCTGGAAGAGCAGAAAATGGACCCTGGAGAACTTTGACTTGAGAGCCTCTCCTGGGAGTGAAGAAATGATTCGCTGATACCAGGGGCTCATGTTGTCAGGGCAAACTGAGTCTTGCAGACTGTTCAATCTAGCAATTGATGATGGCTTTCTTTTTTGTGTTTAATGCCATCTGCACTCTGTGTGGGAATGCTACCATAAGAGACAGGACCAGCGTACCGCTGCATACCAACCATGCAGTTGTAATATCCAGTCCATTAACCTCCGAAAAGTCATTGCCACTGCGTGGAGGCCAAATGATGTGATCCTGAATTAATGCAGGCCAAAGGGCCTGGGAAAGGCTTTCTTCTCCCGCGATACCGTCATCAAATTTTTTACCAGTATCCTGCTACTGGGGTGGCTTTCTCTGATATTTTACTTCCTCTTTTGTGGTCAACGTCTTTGGTTCCTCTACCTGTAAAGAAATATTTCTTTTCCGGTACAACTTTAGTTCTATTAACATGATAGAATTTATCTACCTTTCTTTCTGTTTCTGATTCTGTATATAGAGGAACCGAATCT
>NW_020698602.1:0-7282 GCF_002925995.2 Terrapene triunguis
CCTCAGGGAGTCCACTCGCTCTGGACCCCCGGGGCCTCCACCCCCGAAGGGGTTGATGCAACCCTGTTCTCTAGACCCGAGTGACTCTCAGCCAGCATGAAACAGGAGGGTTTATTGAGAGTTGAACACAGCACAGGAAACTCTCTGACCCTCAGGCCTGGCCTCCCTCAGCACAGCACATCCCAGTCTCTCTGCATCCAGGTGGGCTCTGCCTGCTTCCCCTCTCCAGCCCAGAGCCCCCCTGCTCGCAGCTGGGCATTTGAGATCCCCGGCCCCAGGCCCCGCCTCTGTCCATTGTCTTCTCTCCAGGTAAACGGTCATAAACCGGGGCCTCCTCTCCTGTTTCTGTCCTCTGGCTGGAACCGGCTGCGTCTCCTCAGCTGGGCCTCTGGGTCACCAGGTCACCGGTCGCCGGGGTATCCATCCTCCCGGCCATCGACTGGGTCCCCACGTCCTCTCTCCGGTCCTCTGCAAAACACACTCCCTCTCCCCTCACCTCGTTAAACCAGTAACACCCAGGGAAACTGAGTCCCACCCCCTCCGCATGCAAACCATTGAAACTCCACAGAAAACAAGAAACCCCCCCACTTTGTCACATCTCTCCCCCTTTCGAGGCTGAACGGAGCAGGGTCACTTAGCCAGTGACCTGGGGAAGTTCAGGGTCCCCGCCCCGCGATAAAGCATCCGCTATAACATTGGCACTCCCCCTCACATGGACCACCTCCATGTCATAACCCTGGAGGAGCAGGGCCCACCTCAGCAGCTTGGCATTAGCCCCTTTCATTTGGTGCAGCCACGTCAGGGGCGAATGGTCGGTGTACACGGTGAAGTGCCGCCCAAATAGATATGGCTGCAGTTTGTTAAGGGCCCACACCATGGCCAGGCATTCCTTCTCTATGGCCGCATAGTGCTGCTCCCGGGGCAGCAGCTTCTTGCTCAGGTACACAATGGGGTGTCTCTCCCCCTTAGTATCAGTTTGCATCAGTACCGCCCCCAGCCCTGTGTCCGAGGCGTCAGTGAACACCAGGAAGGGTTTGTTAAAATCTGGGTTTACCAGCACCGGGCCCTGGATAAGTGCCCCCTTCAGCGCACAGAGAGCCCTCTGGCACTGCTCGGTCCAGACCACCTTGTCCGGCTTTCCCTTTCGACACAGCTCCATGAGGGGTGCTGCCAGGGAGCTAAAGTGGGGCACAAACCTCCGGTAGTACCCTGCCATCCCAATGAAAGCCTGGACCTGCTTCTTAGTCTGGGGGGCGGGCCAGGCCTTGATTGCCTCCACTTTGACCGGCTCCGGCTTCAGGTGGCCACTCCCAACCTTGTGGCCCAGGTATAAAACCTCTGCCATCCCCACCTTGCACTTTTCAGCTTTTATGGTCAGTCCTGCATCCTGGAGGCGACCCAACACTCTCTTCACCTGGGACACATGTTCCTCCCAGGTCTGGCTAAAGACACAGATATCGTCAATATACGCTAGTGCAAAGCCCTCCATCCCCCTTAGTAACTGATCCACCAGGCGCTGAACGGTGGCAGGTGCCCCCTAGAAGCCGAAAGGCAGGACCAGGAACTCGAAGAGCCCTATTGGTGTGGTGAAGGTGGACTTCGCCCTGGCCTCCGGGTCCAAAGGCACCTGCCAGTAGCCTTTGGTAGGATCCATGGTAGTGAGGTACCGGGCACCCCCCAACTTGTCTAAGATTTCATCAGTCCTGGGCATGGGGTAGGCATCGGACACGGTAATGGCATTGAGCTTCCGATAGTCCACACAGAACCTGATCGACCCGTCCTTCTTGGGGACCAGCACCACGGGTGAGGCCCAGGGACTGGCGGACGGCTGGATCACCCCTAAAGCCAGCATGTCCCCGACCTCTCTCTCCAGGTCCTGGGCTGTTTTCCCAGTGACCCTGAATGGGGAACACCTGATGGGAGGGTTGGTTCCCGTCTCCACCCGGTGGACAGCCAGGTTAGTGAGCCCAGGCCGGCTGGAGAACAGCTGCCGGTATGAATGCAGCACGGCTCTGATCTCTGCCTGCTGGGCAGGGGTTAGCTGGTCTGAGAGGGGAATTGATTCTAGCGAGGGGTTAGCCCCAGCCTCAGGGAGGAGTCCCACCAGGGGGTCCTCTCCTTTCTCCTCCCACTGCCCACACACAGCCAGCACCAACTTCTCCCTGTCCCAGTATGGCTTCATCATGTTGACGTGATACACCCGGTGGCTGTGAGCCCGGTTGGACAGTTCCACCACATAGTTCACCTCGTTTACCTGTCTGATGACCGTGAAGGGGCCGTCCCAGGCCGCTTGCAGCTTGTTCTTCCTCATGGGGATGAGGAGCATCACCTGATCCCCGGTAGCATATGAGCGGGCATGGGCTGAGCGGTCATACCAGACCTTCTGCTTCCTCTAGGCCCTTGCTAGATTCCCCCTAGCCAAGCCCATGAGCTCCATGAGGTTTTCCCGGAAAGTCAGTACATACTCTACCACTGATTCCCCATCGGGAGAGGCCTTTCCCTCCCACTCGGCTCTCATCAAGTCCAGGGGACCCCTCACCCTCCTTCCGTACAGCAACTCGAACGGGGAGAACCCTGTGGATTCCTGGGGCACTTCCCTATATGCGAACAGCAGGTAGGGTAAATACTTGTCCCAGTCCTGCAGGTGCTGGTCCATAAAGGTTTTCAGCATCCTCTTTAGGGTCCCATTGAACCTCTCCACTAGCCCGTTGGACTGAGGGTGGTAGGCTGAGGCCCAGGTGTGTCGGACCCCACACTTCTCCCACAAGCACTGGAGCAGGGTCGACATGAAGTTAGACCCCTGGTCTGTAAGGACCTCCTTGGGGAACCCCACTCTGCTGAAGATGGTCAGCAGCGCGTCTGCCACGGTGTCTGCCTCGAGAGAGGACAAGGCCACCGCCTCGGGGTAGCGCGTAGCAAAATCTACCACCACCAGGATGTATTTCTTCCCTGACCGGGTCACCCTGCTAAGGGGCCCCACTATGTCCACGGCCACCTTCTGGAAAGGCTCCTCTATGATAGGCAAAGGTCTCAGCGGGGCTTTACACTTATCCCAGGCCTTTCCCACCCTCTGGCAGGAGTCACAGGTCCTGCAATACTGTCGGATAGCGTCAAAGACCCCGGGCCAGTACAAGTTCTGCAGCAGCCTCTGCCTGGTGCGCCGGATGCCCTGATGCCCCGAAAGGGGGATATCGTGGGCCAAGAACAACAGTTTGCGGTGGTACCTCTGGGGAACCACCAGCTGCCTCCCGACTTTCCAAGATTCAGTTCACCCTGAACCAGCCCATTCCCGGTACAGGAATCCCCTCTCCCACAGGAATCACTCCCGGCAGTCCTCCCCCTGGGATCCTGCACTGTCGTGGCTAGCCAGGGCCCTCAGTTTCTCCAGGGAGGGATCCACCTGCAGCTCCGTTTGGAATTCAGCTGCTGGGTCTGAGGCTACAGCCCTGGCTGGTGGCGCCTCAGTTTCCCCACCCTGGGACGGAGGCTCCGGCCCAGCCCTGTCGAGCCCTACCCTTGGCGCTTCAGCCCCCCACCTTGGGAGGTCCCGCGCCCCTCGCTGGCTCTGGCTCCGGGTAAGGACCAGGGCGCTATGAGTGTCATCCGGCCAGTTCTCCAAGTCATTACCCATTAGCACCTCGGTAGGCAGGTGGTCGTGCACCCCAACCTCTTTGGGTCCCTCCTTAGCCCCCCATTTCAGGTGTATCCTCGCTACAGGCACCTTGACGGGGGGCCCAAACACTCCCCTCAGGGTCAGGTAGGCATCGGGCACTAGCTGGTCTGGGTCCACCACCTCGGACCGCGCCAGCGTCACCTCTGCACCCGTGTCCCAGAACCCCTGGACACGTCTTCCCTCCACCTCAATGGGGATGATGTGGCGATTGTTCCCCAGGGCCTGGCCCACGCTCACCCGGCGGATTGGGTACGGGTGCTCTGGACCTGGGGCCCCGCCTTCCCCTGCTGGCCTGGCCTGGCGGTCCCCTCCCCCTGGCACAGCCCTCTCGACTGCAGCCCCTGGGCCCGGCGGTGCCCCCTCTCGGTGGGCTTCCACCCAGTTAACACCCCGCGGGTTCTGCTTGGCTGCCATTTCCTTCATCTTCAGGCACTGTGCCACCTTGTGCCCCTTTTGGCCACAGTAATTACACCTCATGTCCCTCAAGTCCCATGAGGGGGGTCGCCCCACCCCGGCAGTCCCGGGCACCCCTGAGTTGGACTTCCTGGAGTCCCACCTTTGAGAGGGCTCAGGGTGACTCCCCTTATGAGTCCCTGATGTGGGTCTCCCCCCTACCCCCGATCTACTGTCCACGAACTCATCTCCCAGCGCCCCTGCACGGCGCAGATCTTTGGGCTTCCGGTCCACTAGCCACATCTTAAGGTCCGGAGGGCAGATGTCATACAGCTGCTCCAACCCCCCCTGGGGTCTGGAGCCTGTGCCTCAGAAGGGTCATTCTCTACAAGCTGAGCAATCAGCCGCTCCTTAGTGAGCCTCCCCACGCTCAGCCCCCTTTCCCTGCAGAGACATGCCAGGTCGCTCTTACGGAGCTGGTTATAGGCCATTTCCAGGCTCGTTCCGTTCAATACCCTCGTTCTATCGCTGGCAGCCACTCACTGCAAAGCGCCTGCACCCGCAGCCAACGTCTACAGGGTGCATCCGCGAAACATCCCACTGCTGACACCACGTTGTCACGGACTCACAGATCGTGCCCACTCTTGGCCCCGTGCGGTCCGTGGGGGGTGCCCCTTTTAGTGAGACAGCCCTTCTCGGGGGTCCACTCTCTCTCAGGGTCAGGCCCCTCCACCTCCTGGATCCGCACCTCTCTGAGCCTTAGCACGTCTGTCTCTGCCGTGCGCCTCCTCAGGGAGTCCACTCGCTCTGGACCCCCGGGGCCTCCACCCCCGAAGGGGTTGATGCAACCCTGTTCTCTAGACCGGAGTAACTCTCAGCCAGCATGAAACAGGAGGGTTTATTGAGAGTTGAACACAGCACAGGAAACTCTCTGACCCTCAGGCTTGGCCTCCCTCAGCACAGCACATCCCAGTCTCTCTGCATCCAGGTGGGCTCTGCCTGCTTCCCCTCTCCAGCCCAGAGCCCCCCTGCTCGCAGCTGGGCATCTGAGATCCCCGGCCCCAGGCCCCGCCTCTGTCCATTGTCTTCTCTCCAGGTAAACGGTCATAAACCGGGGCCTCCTCTCCTGTTTCTGTCCTCTGGCTGGAACCGGCTGCGTCTCCTCAGCTGGGCCTCTGGGTCACCAGGTCGCCAGGTCACCGGTCGCCGGGGTATCCATCCTCCCGGCCATCGGCTGGGTCCCCACGTCCTCTCTCTGGTCCTCTGCAAAACACACTCCCTCTCCCCTCACCTCGTTAAACCAGTAACACCCAGGGAAACTGAGTCCCACCCCCTCCGCATGCAAACCATTGAAACTCCACAGAAAACAAGAAAACCCCCCACTTCGTCACAGGGGGTGTTTGAGCTCTTTACATTTCTTTGTAGTGAAGCGAGCTCCTAACCAGCAGGACCACTAATAATAGCAATAGCCAAGAGGTTATTTGAGCTGAACAAATTCTTTAAAAGAGGCAGAAGCCTAAATTACAGCAGGTAGCATGTAAGCGGGAAAGTAGAAGTGCTAAGATGGTTTGTGAAGAGCAAATAACTGAAGAGATATATAAAAGCAGCAAAGAGTCTGTGGCACTTTATAGACTAACAGACATATAGGATCATGAGCTTTCGTGGGTGAATACCCACTTCTTCGGATGCATGTAGAGGAAATTTCCAGGGGCAGGTATAAATATGCAAGCAAGAGTGAATAAGGCTAGTGATAACGAAGTTAGTTCAATCAGGAAGGATGAGGCCCTCTTCTAGCAGTTGAGGCGTGAACACCAAGGGAGGAGAAACTGCTTTTGTAGTTGGCTAGCCATTCACAGTCTTTGTTTAATCCTGAGCTGATGGTGTCAAATTTGCAGATGAACTCAAGCTCAGCAGTTTCTCTTTGAAGTCTGGTCCTGAAGTTTTTTTGCTGCAGGATGGCTACCTTTCAATCTGCTATTGTGTGTCCAGGGAGGTTGAAGTGTTCTCCTACAGGTTTTTGTATATTGCCATTCCTAATATCTGATTTGTGTCCATTTATCCTTTTACATAGGGACTGTCCAGTTTGGCCGATGTACATAGCAGAGGGGCATTGCTGGCATATGATGGCGTATATTACATTGGTGGATGTGCAGGTGAATGAACCGGTGATGGTGTGGCTGATCTGGTTAGGTCCTGTGATGGTGTCGCTGGTGTAGATATGTGGGCAGAGTTGGCATCGAGGTTTGTTGCATGGCTTGGTTCCTGAGTTAGAGTTACTGTGGTGCAGTGTGTGGTTACTGGTGAGAATATGCTTCAGGTTGGCGGGTTGTCTGTGGGCGAGGACTGGCCTGCCACCCAAGGCCTGTGAAAGTGAGGGATCGTTGTCCAGGATGGGTTGTAGATCACTGATGATACGTTGGAGAGGTTTTAGCTGGGGACTGTATGAGATGGCCAGTGGAGTTCTATTGGTTTCTTTCTTGGGCTTGTCTTGCAGTAGGAGGCTTCTGGGTACACGTCTGGCTCTGTTGATCTGTTTCCTTATTTCCTCCTGCGGGTATCGTAGTTTTGAGAATGCTTGATGAAGATTTTGTAGGTGTTGGTCTCTGTCTGAGGGGTTGGAGCAGATATGGTTGTATCTCAGTGCTTGGCTGTAGACAATGGATCGTGTGGTGTGTCCCGGATGGAAGCTGGAGGCATGAAGGTAGGCATAGCGGTCGGTGGGTTTTCCGTACAGTCTGGTGTTAACGTGACCATCACTTATTTGCACCGTGGTGTCTAGGAAATGGACCTCCCGTGTAGATTGGTCCAGGCTGAGGTTGATGGTGGGGTGGAAGCTGACAAGGACATTGCTGAGAAGCTAATATTTGTGTGTGTGTGTCTTCTTCCTTTATCACACAGGCTGTTGGAGAGAGATCTGTCCCAGACCGGTTCTCTTCTAGTACTAGAGGTACCATCAGGGCTTGAGATAGCAGCAGAGGCGGTCCCGGACCAAGCTGATAATTTACAAAGTAACTCCCCCAAACACTTCTTCGAGCTGGACTTCATCCTGCTCTTAGTAGTATAAGGGCCCTACCGTCAAACAAACCCCACCCCCACCCCATGACCCCTTAAACTCCACCCCTTGACCCCTTAAACCCTGCTGACCTGTCACCGGAAGTCCCGCCCCATGGGGGTATTACTTCTGGGGTCAAGGTGGCCACATGACTGGAAGCAAGG
>NW_020698603.1:0-5391 GCF_002925995.2 Terrapene triunguis
ATTATGCTAGGCAGAAAGAAAGAAAGAAAGAAAGAAAGAAAGAAAGAGGCAGGAATAAAAATATGGCTACTTCCATGCCCATGAGATCAACAAACTTGCAGTGGGGGAAAAGTCAAGCAATTCCAAAATCAAGGGATATTTGCTGGAAATGAGCTGCCCCCAACCCAACATACTGGAATTCTATTTATTCTGTAATAAACTACAACAGATAAGTCTATTTATTCTAGGGCGATGGTCCAGAATTTTTAAGGTATTTAGGGGCCTAGTGGGATTTTCAAAAGCATCTAGGTGTCCCTGATCCTTTGTAATAAATGGGGTTTAGGCACCCAGGTGCTTTTGAAAATCTCGCTAGATGCCTAGATAGCTTTACAAATCTGGCCTTAATTCTCTGATGCCCCCTGCTGCTACCAACTCACATCCAGGCACCAGTTTGTTATGATGTTCTCTGTCATTGGGTGAACAGCTCATCCTAGATACACAACAATGTCTAGTAGCAATCCCATCACTGTTGTTCCTGACGTGGCTGGCAAAATCGGGGATAAGAACACACTAATGGACTTATCCCAGGCCCTGACACAATACATTCCCAAGTTGCTGTCGAACTGGGATGCAGGAATCCATGGACACTGATTGTACTTTGGCTGCTGAGTCCAAAATTGACAGTGTAACAAGCCTGTGGATAGGGGGGAAGTGGTAGATGTGGTATATCTTGACTTTAGTAAGGCTTTTGATACTGTCTTGCATGACCTTCTCATAAACAAATTAGGGAAATACAACCTAGATGGAGCTATTATAAGGTAGGTGCATAACTGGTTGGAAAACCATTCCAAGAGAATAGTTATCAGTGGTTCACAGTCAAGCTGGAATGGCATATCAAGTGATCCTGCAGGGATCAGTTCTGGGTTGTGGTCTGTTCAATATCTTCATCAATGCTTTAGCTAATGGCATAGAGAACACACTTATAAAGTTTGCAGATGATAACAAGCTGGGAGGAGTTGCAAGTGATTTGGAGGATAGGATTGAAATTCAAAATGATCTGGACAAACTAGAGAAATGGTCTGAAGTCAATAGGATGAAATTCAATAAGGACAAATGCAAAGTACTCCATTTAGGAAGGAACAATCAGTTGCACACATACAAAATGGGAAATGACTGCCTAGGAAGGAGTACTGCGGAAAGGGATCTGGGGGTCATAGTGGATCACAAGCTAAATATGAGTCAACAGTGTGATGCTGTTGCAAAAAAAGCAAACATGATTCTGGGATGTATTAACAGGTGTGTTGTGAGCAAGACACAAGAAGTCATTCTTCCGCTCTACTCTGCTCTGGTTAGGCCTCAGCTGGAGTATTGTGTCCAGTTCTGGGCACCGCATTTCAAGAAAGATGTGGAGAAATTGGAAAGGGTCCAGAGAAGAGCAACAAGAATGATTAAAGGTCTTGAGAACATGACCTATGAAGGAAGGCTGAAAGAATTGGGTTTGTTTAGTTTGGAAAAGAGAAGACTGAGAGGGGACATGATAGCAGTTTTCAGTTATCTAAAAGGGTGTCATAAGGAGGAGGGAGAAAACTTGTTCACCTTAGCCTCCAAGGATAGAACAAGAAGCAATGGGCTTAAACTGCAGCAAGGAAGGTCTAGGTTGGACATTAGGAAAAAGTTCCTAATTGTCAGGGTAGTTAAGCACTGGAATAATTGCCTAGGGAGGATGTGAAATCTCCATCATTGCAGATTTTTAAGATCAGGTTAGTCAAACACCTGTCAAGGATGGTCTAGGTAATACTTAGACCGGCCATGAGTGCAGGAGACTGGACTAGATGACCTCTCGAGGTCCCTTCTTCCAATCCTACAATTCTATGATTCATGAGATTAGCTCTGTCTGACCAAGCTTGTCCTATGGCAGCTGCTCTGATGTGAAAGACATTTTCTTTAAGCAGGTTGGAGCTGGGAAGTGAAGATTGGAAAAAGGCCAGGGAAGTGCCCTGATCTGTGGACATAATCTCAGTGAGATTCCCTGCACCTAGCTCCTTTATGCCTCTTTGAAACTCCCTGATGGGGAGGAGACATGAGTTAACCAGGGTCCCAGAAAGCATCTGTAGTAGGGCAGAAATTGAGTCCAACTCCTCAGAATCTAAGAGCAGTGCTTTACCTACTAATACATCCTCCCTCACCATGCACGGCAACAGATCACTATCCTTTAAGGTGAGATTTTTAGGGTTGGTTGACATTTATTAGCACACAAAAAACAAACAAACCCAGAAATATGAGCTTTTCCACAAAACCAAAATTTTACATAGGAAAATCTTACTTATTTATTGATTGGTTGATTTATTAATGGAATGTTTAATTTCTTGCTTTTTCAGAGGTGGCTAAAATAAAAGACATTGTCATTCCCCCCAGGCACACATGATTTTCTCACATATTTCCTGCCCCCCCCCCTCACTCCACATCTCTTTTTTTCCTTTGGAGAAAGTGAGGTAAAGTAAAAAAAAAGAGAAAAAAGTGGGTAGGGGGAGAATGAAGGTAGCATGACCACTCCTATACAGAACTGGACTGGAATTCAGAAAAATCTATGTTTTATTCCTGGCTCTCCCCTCCCTGCCTTGTGCTTCTGGTATCCTATCTGTAAAACAGGGATAATGATAGTAACGTGCTTTGAGATCTATGGATGGAAAGCATTACACAAAGCAAGCTGTTATTAAAATTTAAAAATATTTTTTGTTTTCCAAAAAAGAAATTAAAAGGTAAATTTCTGTTAGAATTTAATCTTTAATGTTTAAAATAGAAAAGAAAACTTGGATTAGAATACCAGTGAAATACAAACTTTCATTTTCTTTGCTTCAGAAATGTAACCATGATTGCTTGTTCTTGTTTTTTTCAAGTCAAATATTTAATTGAACTTTTTTGTTGGGAAAAAGTGAGTTTTTCAACCACCTCTAACGATTTTCAAAAATGTTAGTGGGAGTTCAGCATCCATAATTCCATGGCAGCTTTGAATATTTCACTCTAGATGCACACTTGGAAACATTTATGTCTTCGCCGTTTTCAAATCTGGTGCTTAAAGTTCGGCACCAGAATCCATGAGCACCATAATTCAGTGACTTAATTTTTCAGAGATGTTGAGTACATGCTATTCCTGCTCAAATCAATCAGGCATAATTCTTTCTCTTCATGGAGCAACTAGAAGGGGTAAAAGAACAACATTGTATTAAGGTGGGTTCAGATGTTCAGTACATCTGATATCAAGGCAAAGAATTGGGCTTCGGAATCCCCTGAATCGGTGATTCTCAATTTTCCATTGCAATTCCCCTTCCATCTTGTGAGGATCTAGCTGGCATCTCCCTCCTATTTAGCATCTGTGACTCCCATGATCAGAACCCCTGGACTCTGAGAATCTCCACCTAAGTGCACTCCCTACAAATCCACATTCTTCCCAAACCAGAACCTCTAGACCCCATCACTAATCTATGGACGCTGGGAGGTGTGCACCATCAAGGATGCAGGAAGATGAATGGAGACAGTGGTTAGTATGGGGCTTGTTTCACAATGTAGACTGCTCCTGTTCGTTGGTGGAGATCCTAGTGTCTATTAAAGCAGGATTACTCAATATTGGGGCTGAGGACAGAGATATAGAATTTAGTAAACAAAGGAAAACCGAAGCAAATGTGTTTTTTAAGGTGGAGTTAATGTTAATTTAATATCAATAATGTACTGGGGTTACATCATAATTATTATCATCACTGTTCTCTCTGCAGGCATATTTTGAGGTTAAAAAATGGAGAAGAGGAACCTCACCTACCCCAGTGACAGATTTTTTCCTCTTGGGCCTCACCGAGAATCCTAAGCTGCAGTGATTCCTCTCTGTGGTTTTCCTCATCGTCTATGTGAACACCTGGCTGGGAAACTTCACCATCATCACCACCGTGATCACTGACCACCAGCTCCACACCCCCATGTACTTCCTGCTGGCTAATTTGGCTTTCCTGGATGTCAGTGACTCATCAGTAAATGCTCCAAAATTGCTGTCAGGTCTCTTCTCCCAGCGTAAAACCATCTCATTCAATTATTGTATTTTCCAGATGTTCTTCTTCCATTTCATCACTGGTGCAATGCCATTTTGTCTTGTGGGATGGCAGTCGATCGGTACGTGGCCAAATATAAACCACTGCAGTTCTTGACTATCATGAACTGGGGTATGTGCATGGGGATAGTGGCACTGGCATGGCTGGGTGGATTGATTCACTCTGCCCTTCAGATTGGACTCTCCTGTGGTTACCGTTCTGTGGGCCAAATGTCCTGGACAATTTCTACTGTGATGTTCCACAGATCATCAAACTGGCCTGTAGTGACACCCACTTGGTCGAACTGCAGATAGTCTTCAATGGTGGAGTAATCATCATATCATTCATTGTTCTGCTTATTTCCTATGCTGTGATCTTAGTCAAAATCAGCACACACAACACAGAAGGGAAACACAAGGCTCTGTCCACCTGTGGAATGCTGTGGTGTGTTTATTATTTATACCCAGCATCTTCATCTATGCTCGGCCCTTCAAGAAGTTCACCTTGGACAAGGTGGCCTCAGTCATTTAACACTGTAATCACCCTGATGCTGAACCCGATGACCTACACACCGAGAAACGCCGAGATGAAGAAGACCATTGGGAGACTGATGAGCAGAATGCTTTGCTTAGGGAGAGAAATAAAGACGTAATTTATCTTTCAATGTCTATTTGTGTAAAAAAGCTGATTTCAGAGGGCAGATATAAGTGGAATGTGAAATGTGTGTGTGATCAAAAGAAATCAAATATCGCATACTCATGAGAATCTGTGCTCACTAATGCATTATAGTCTGAGGGCCAGAACCTCTATATAAGTAAAAAAAAAAAGCAGTTGGTGTAAATCAGACGTAGCTCCATGCAGGTAAATGGGCCAGATCCCCATTTGGAGGAAATGGGGGCATCTCACTAAATGGCTTTCACTATCTGGGGCTTTGACACTGAGAATTGCTGGTCAAAATTATTCTAAGAATGATTCCAACTAATGAGGCATCCATGAAAATCAATATCTTCTTCGAAAAAAAAAGATCTGTTCAGTAAATTGTGTATCATAACTAATGTACTGACTGTGGTGAGGAAATTACTATAGAATATTCCAATAGGTGAGTAGGAACAATCTTTTGCTTTATAGCTTATTTTTCTTTCCCTTATACATATACACCACTTATCTGCATTTATCACGTGACTTTCTGTCAAAGTGGTTTAAGAATAATCAGATCTTACTTTCACAAGGAATTGGTTTTAATATTCTTACATGATATCTCTATTTCTATCTCTAACTTCACAGGTTACAAAAAACAAAAACAAAGAGAACTTGTGTTTGCTTGTCTTTTCTGCTA
>NW_020698604.1:0-5237 GCF_002925995.2 Terrapene triunguis
TACATGTGCAGTAGAATAAATTTAGCAAAACAGAAATGTATGCAAAAATTAAACAAGAGAGATCATTAAAGAAATAAATACTCTGCACAGAACATGGCAAAACAAAGACAACAATCTTTTGTGGTCTACAACCCACAGTAGATATTTTACTGAACTCCAGCCGATACTCAGTTTATTAGAATAATCATCATTCATAAGGTCATCTTAATTCATATACTACTGTCAGTGAGATCTGATCCTGGAGTCCACTGGGTTAATTTGAATAGAGCAATTGATACCAACCAGATAGGATATAACTGCTGTCCTTAAAGAAATTCTTACATCTTCACCTTCTCTGTGCACAACCAGAATGAAGGGTGGGGCTGAGGGAGAAGAAAGAGGAGAGGAGACATAGGACTGCAGGGGGAGTATGCAGACCTAGGATTGCATGGAGTGTATGCGTATCCTGATTTGGGATGTTGCTTTCCTGGCTTAGTGGAAGCCTGAGAGATTCCTACTATAAAGCTACTGTGGCTGCTGCTACCCTAACCTGGAAGTAGAGGCCACTGTTGTTAGCCTCGTCAGAAGAAACATAAGAACATAAAAACGGCCATGCTGGATCAGACCAATGGTCCATCCACCCCAGTATCCTGTCTTCTGATAGTGGCCAATGCCAAGTGCTTCAGAGGGAACGAACAGAATAGGTAATCATCAAGTGATCCATCCCCTGCTGCCCATTCCCAGCTTCTGGAAAACAGAGCCTAGGGACACTTCAGAGCATGGTTTTGCATCCCTGCTCATCCTGGCTAATAGCCATTGATGGACCTAGCCTCCATGAATGTATCTAGTTCATTTGTGAACCCTGTTATACTCTTGGCCTTCACAATATCCTCTGGCAAAGAGTTCCACAGGTTGACTATGGATTGTGTGACGAAATACTTCCTTTTGTTTGTTTTAAACCTGCTGCCTATTAATTTCATTTGGTGACCCTAGTCCTTGTGTTATGAGTAAATAACACTTCCTTATTTACTTTCTCCACACCCGTTATGATTTTATAGACCTCAATCATATCCCCCCTTAGTCATCTCTTTTCCAAGCTGAAAAGTCCCAGTCTTATTAATCTGTCTTCATATGGAAAGAGGTAAGATCATCCTATGCTACTCTAAGATGTCAGGTGGGCAGGGGGAGGGCAGGAATGAAGAAAATCCTATTTGTGTAGGTGATTGAAAAGAAGGACCTCATGTTGTTGCCCAGGTCCAGAGAGACAAGAGGATCCTGCTTCTCCACTAGCCCAGGGGAAGGATGAAGAGCACATGGCAGTTGTTGATCCCTTGATCATGGAGCTGAAGAGGAAACACCTACTGCTTTCTTGGCTGGGAGAGTGAAGCAGGGGCCACTGCTGTTGTTCCTTCCATGCAAGGAGTAAAGAGGAAGCAGCAGTTCGAGTTTTGTGCCAAAATCTTATGTCTTTAATCTGTTCTACTGTCTGTCAATTCTAGACTGTTAAAAAGGACTAGTAAATGGCGGGACTTGGGGAGAAAAAGAGGGAGAGGAGAGGAGATGTAGGACTGCAGTTTATGCTTAAATAAGGCAAAAGTAAAGCCCTGCGCCTGTCCCTTACACTATCTCAGGCCTGCTTTACAGAGATGATGAACAGCTGCAATGGGAGCTGTGAGTTTTTGGAAAATCTGGCCAATAAAGGCCAATGTCATAAGTGATTTGACTGCAATCAGCCTGGAGAAAGTATGGATATACAGGGTTGCTCATGGTCTCTATTGATTTTTTTGTTTTGTTATTAAGGGCAGGGTTTTCAAAAGCTCCGAACTCATTTAAGAGCACAAGTTCCATTGTCAATAGGACTAGTACTTGTGCTCCTAAATCACTTAGGAGGTTCTGAAAATCCCACCCTATATCTCTACAGTTCCTTTTTGAGACAAAATATTTTCCCCATTGACAAAATATGTAGTCTGATTCTCCTCTTGCTTACGTCACTTTTATACTGTTATAACTCCATTGACTTCAAAGGAGCTACTCCTGATTTGTATTAGCATAAGAAAAAGGAGGACCATACCCATTATATTACTTTATTCAAATGGGTTTTCTGCTGTAATATCACACTGCACAAACTAGAGAACTCCAGAGATCAAGAAAGAACAGGGAAGTGCTTTCCTGCTTCTCCTCAAATAACCTATGCTTGCAGAGCTGTTTGTGCAAAGTGCACAATTATCTTCAGCTTGAATGAGAAGCAAAAACCACTTCAGAATAATTAGCAGATGAAGTTCTGTTTCTTCCCTCACAGACACTATCTGATACTGGCACTTTGTTGTGGCATGCATGTGGATTTTCTGGGTGAAATCCTGGATCCACTGAAGTCAATGGCAAAACTCCCATTCATTTCAACAGGGCCAAGATTTCATCACTTTTGTCTTTCTCTTGGTTTTCCTTCTTGGCTTTCCTTGGCCAAGATCTACTGAGTACATGAGAGGTTGGGGGGGAGCCCACTGGTTGTCTGGGGAAACTATGCTGGTCTTACTCCTGTGATAGCATAGGAACTGTTTTAAACTATTCCAGCAGAAGAATACTGGGGTACACGAGGTTCAGTCAAGCCCCCTTTTCATCTTTTGCACACCCTAACATGCCCTACTTCAGGGGCTGATGTAGGAGCTGGTTACACTAGCCCTATAACTTTTGGGGACCCCTGCATGCTGGGGAATCACCGACTAGGGAGATGCAATGACTTGCTAATCTCACTAATCCTGCAGCACAAAGGAAATGGACTTTAGCCAGAGACTCTGATGTTTGCTCTCTGAGCTTTGACTGCCTGAGTGGAAGCTTGTATGAAGATTCAATAGCTCAGTCACACAGTATTTTTAATGGAAAAATTCTTCTCCATGAACCCTCATCTTCCTGCAAGTAAAATGATTTTGTAATTAGGTTTGCAGGTGGCTTCTAAGAAGAGATAGATCAGAGCCATAATACAGATCCAAATGAAACAAACCTTTGGGAAGTTTGGGTCTTGATCTAAATTTCATAGCTGAGGTCTCTCTCTAGGGCTTGATTTTGCTCTTACACATTTGATCTAACTCCAGTGACTGTAATGGAGTTAATTCCTGCTTTAGACTAATGTGAGTTCAGAATCAGGCCCTAGGGATAGATCTAAGCTCAACCAAGGACACTGCTCTTCCTTATGTACTTGATGTAAATGTTCACTGCATTATCTGTGTATGCAAATTTACATGTAAAATGGACCTTCCTTGATTTTCATGCTTTGGTTTCTTTCTCAAGTAATTTTACTCTCTCACATTTACACAGTGCATACAGTTTTTCTAATAAATTAGAGTTTTGTGAGGCTATAACAATGGGGAAGAATTCAGAAAAATATGTTATTTATTTTGGTAAAATATGCAATAGTTCTTATTTGATCCTGGTAATGGACATTATTTTCACTACATGATTCACCTAATGTCCAGGTTAATTTTCCAAATGTGAACAACAAAAATATAATTTGTTAAAGCTGAAAGGATGTTTTGGGTGAGGGATTTGGTATCCATAAGATATTAGTTTTGAATTATCCACAGGCAGTTTGAGTCACTGAATAATTCACTAGCTGTACTGTACATCTGCATTAAAAAATCAGCAGCTCCTTGTACTATATTATTCAGGCAAGCTTCCTACAGATAAATTCCAACGATTGTGGAGCTCATGTGAGTGTTTGTTCTTTCTCCAACCACAACACTTTATAAATTCATGTTTAACCAAGTGCATTTACAAGAATCTTATTCTAATGTGTACTCTTATTCATACCTCAAAACCAGGTCTTTAATGCTAAATAATTGAGACAAAAGTCTCCTCTAAATCCATTGTTTTTATGTAATACTAGTATATGCATTACTACCTGCCTAGCATGATTGATTTCTACACATAATATACATATAATTATTTTGTAACAAATGATCTTTTTTATAACTAACTATAAGCAGATGTGTATATCTCTAGCAGAGACGTAGTATCCTTTAATACCATCTTCATATAAATCACCAATATCCATGATCTAATTTGTAGAAAGTAAAAGTTGATGAAAATAAATTTTGTAGTTCATATTGTCAGTGTCTGAACATGTAAAGTATTATTTTTGTTACAAGGGCCTCTAGCCATGGAAAAAAGCCCCGAGCTTAGCAGTTTTTCTCATGGATGTTCATAAGGCTTTATTGATTCCTTGAATGATGCAGAGTCCAAGTGGGATTCAAAAACAAAATTACCTTCTGCACGTCCCTTGTGGAGCTGTGGTTCTTAAACTTGACTATGTCTCCTGAAGATAAGAGGTATGAAAGCATTGAAAAACCCAGACAGGGAAGTAAATAATCTCCCTGGGTTTCTGAAAACTAAAGATATGTAAAGAACTTTGAGAAATCAGAAAGCTGTACAAAAGTTTGCCTAAATTCTGTTGTTCCATTTGGGCTTGTGGGCCTGCTATCTGAAGAGTAAAGTCTCAGTAAAGTCTTGCGAAAGCTTGATTTCATAACACAAAACAATTTGAATTCATTCACAAATGGATACGTTTTCAGCATGATCCCTAGAAATGTAGATATATGGCTCCCAATTAGATCATTGGCACATGGCTGAATCTTTGTGCTTCATGCTGACTGGGGGCCAGATTTTTAAAAGAGCTCAACATCCATCAGGTACCAGAAGAAGTGGCCAGATGTTCCAAAGGGGGTAGCACACCATATGCTGAAAGTCTCTTTTGAAAGTCCGTCTGTAAGTGTTATGACAGGAGCTGCTGGGGGCTGAGCTCTTTTGAAAATCTTGCCCCTACTGTGGGTGCTGAGCATTTGTAAATTTGCCCCTGAGTGGACTGTTGGGCTGTGGCACAGTGTTATATTCAAGAGCCACCAGGACAACAAGAAGTACTTGTTATTGAGATAGTCTTAAAGGTGCCACGGGACCCTCTAACAGAAGTATTGGAGCATAAGCTTTCGTGGGTGAATGCCCACTTCATCAGACGCAAGTAATGGAAATTTCCAGAGGCAGGTATAAATCAGTATGGAGATAACGAGGTTAGTTCAATCAGGGAGGGTGAGGTGCTCTGCTAGCAGTTGAGGTGTGAACACCAAGGGAGGAGAAACTGCTTCTGTAGTTGGATAGCCATTCACAGTCTTTGTTTAATCCTGATCTGATGGTGTCAAATTTGCAAATGAACTGGAGCTCAGCAGTTTCTCTTTGGAGTCTGGTCCTGAAGTTTTTTTGCTGTAAGATGG
>NW_020698604.1:5247-34205 GCF_002925995.2 Terrapene triunguis
CCATCTTACAGCAAAAAAACTTCAGGACCAGACTCCAAAGAGAAACTGCTGAGCTCCAGTTCATTTGCAAATTTGACACCATCAGATCAGGATTAAACAAAGACTGTGAATGGCTATCCAACTACAGAAGCAGTTTCTCCTCCCTTGGTGTTCACACCTCAACTGCTAGCAGAGCACCTCACCCTCCCTGATTGAACTAACCTCGTTATCTCCATACTGATTTATACCTGCCTCTGGAAATTTCCATTACTTGCGTCTGATGAAGTTGGCATTCACCCACGAAAGCTTATGCTCCAATACTTCTGTTAGTCTTAAAGGTGCCACAGGATCCTCTGTTGCTTTTTCAAGATTCAGACTAACACGGCTACCCCTCTGTTATTGAGATGTTTACTTAAAAGCCCACTGCATTTGAGCTGAAAGTATCCAGCTTCCCTCTGTTCTTTTACTTCTTTAAGAGTTAATCCAAATTCACTCATTTCTCCTGCTTTAGGTCCCAATGCTCCTCTCTGCTTGTGGAAGGAGAGGGTTTCCGAAAACACTGGATCAGGGCTGGGGAATCATGGAAGGTGTGTCCTGATGGCATGCTCCAAGATGTTGCCTAACTCCAGAAGCTCCTTAGATTCTGCACTTCAAGTGGGGAGAGCAGTTGAGTGAAGCAGTAGAGGGCAGGGAACCAGCCATACTTCACCTTATTAGCAGCCCTGAGACTCACTGTGCATGTCAATGGGGTTTTTCCATTGAGTTTAACAGAATGGGAACCAGATTCAATTCCTATTACTTTTTGATGCTACAAAAGAATTGCTCTGAGGTCAGTTCATATTCCCTTCTCTCTCACTTCATCTGCTTTACCACTTGAATCCTCTTATCTTAGAGGTAGAAGTCGAGAGCTGTTTTAACTTTTGCAGGGTGATCTGCATTGCCTTCAGCAGACACATTTAGACCATGGTGCCAATGCATTAGAATGATTGCTCAGGGACTTGATCCATGCTCTGTCATCTCTCTCTCCTCCTTTTACATTCCTTTCAGGATAGTTATTCATCACTGATCTTATGACACTTTTGGGCAAGAAATGAAGATCAAGTCCCTGCATTGGAACTTGCAGTGGTCAGTTGAAGACCTCTGAAAGATTGTCCATTACTGAGTTTGCTTATCTGGTGAACTGCTTACTACAAGTCTAGTACAAACTCACTGGAGAGTATCATTCAGTGGAGTGTGCTGGGTTATGAACTGCCACGTCATGTTGAGTTATCTTAGCTGACACAACATAACCCTAGGTAACATGACAAATAGTGATGAGCAGAGAAGGACATTTGAAAAACTTATATAAAAGTTTTTGTATTACTATTTTAAAAGCCAACCTTGAAAGGAGAAAAAAATGGAGGGCAATATCAATCTCTCCAGGGTTATTTTTTAATATCAAATCACAGGCATTAAATATGAAGAAGTGAGTATTTTCCTGATATAAGGCATCTTGCCAGCTACAAGCACTTGAATAACTACACATCTCCAGCTGTGCTGTCTTCTAGGGAAAACCAACTTCTCCGCAGTTTGATGTGTGACTTTTGTTACAAATCTGGGGAGCTTAAGCTAGATATATATCACATACTCCCTCTAGCTGAGATTTTCTTTTTGGTATTTCAAAGTTCCCCTTTTTAAATTGATGGCTCCCTATAGGGAATTTTTAGCACTTATCTAGCATTTATCATCTTTACAAGATCTGTTAAATATGTGTGATTATACTTTGCTGCATGAGGTGATAGTGAATTGAATGGACAGCAGATCTGTCAATGGCATTTAAGGTTACTTTTACTGGTCTCAGTTTTTGATTATGCAATGAAACTTCCTACATGTTAACATCTGATATAGTTCCCATGATGCATGTTTCAGGGTCATTCTGTTGGATGATATAAATGCTGAGTATGGAGCCAATAGATCTGGGAAAGGTAATGGCTTTTGCTACACAGTTATTGCTTATAATGTGTGAGTGTGAAAAGCAATTTGCAGTGTTGTATTTTAGGTTGTTTTCATTATTATTATAATTACCATCCTGCAGTTCCTTTAAGTGATTATTTTCTTGAAATAGGAGTTAGAATTATTACTCTTCAACTCTAGACTCCTTAACCTGGAGTTTATAACAGCCAGGTGGCCTGTAGGATGCATGCTGCATGATCATGGTGTTTCATCCAAAGAACCAGAAAACCTGAAGCTGAGCAAAGCAGGCTAAAAATGTTGTTGGGATCCCCATACATTTTGTAACAGCAATAAGAGTCTATAAGAGAAATAACTGGAAATCTGGGGCATGTTTAGGACTTAAATATATCAAATGGCTAGGAAATTGCCTAATAACTGGTTTCAGAGTAGCAGCCGTGTTAGTCTGTATCCGCAAAAAGAACAGGAGTACTTGTGGCACCTTAGAGACTAACAAATTTTAGTCTCTAAGGTGCCACAAGTACTCCTGTTCTTTTTGCCTAATAACTGTTTAATCACTTTCTGATCAGCTGCAGGAATTTTTAATTTAAAGGTGCAATTTAGTGAATTTACAGATTCACTTTATTTATGTACAGCTCTCGCTTCAGGATAACATCCCTATTCAGGAAGGGTGATTAAGAATTAACTTAACTTTAAGCATGAGCTTTCCTGAATTGGAGCCTTAATCCTTAAATTCTTACTGCAGATGCTGTAGAGAATGGAAATGACTTTGGTGGGAGAATATCAAAGGTCTCAAAGGCTGGAAAAGCTTGAATAGGCTTCTAAAAGTTTGATGGTTTTAGGAATTTATCTTAAATTTTTTATTGCCTTTGCTAACTATGCTCTACAGAGCACATCTCAAGGACCAGTATGGCGCCTTTCTCTACTGAAAGGTAGTGGGAGTGGGAAATGAACACTGGAGCTGCAAGCAAACAGGGCCCCCTACCAGAAGGTTGCATGGATGTTGGGAAGGATTAGCACCTGTGTATAAATTAAGCTTGTTTTGGAACATCAAAGCTGTTGGTTTGTGCAAAGCTGCTGGTTGGTTCATTCACAATGATAATTAAACACAGCACTTTACCATGGGGAGAAAACTGTCTCTCAGGCCATCACAATGTTCAGAGTCTACTCAAAGGGCATATCCAAGATCCATTGGCGTCAATGGAAAGACTCCCCCTGACTTTAGCAGGCTTTGCATCAGGCCCATATTATACATGCAAGGAAAACGGTGATCCAACTGTTAATATGCAGTTTTTAGGCATTATTGTTTCAAAGTCTGAACTAGACATCTCTTTTCAAAGCACAGAGCTGTCAGATTTCTAAAAGTCAGAATGTCCTCTAATGTTTTATAGTTTGCTGTGGGTATATTTGCCTCCTAGAAGGTAGGTCAAGCCATGCTAGAATCCCTGACTGACTTGATTGACATTGCCCATGCTTGTTGTGAGGTTAAAAACCTGAGTTTTGGGAACCAAATGTGTATTTTGTGCTTTGGGTTTAAATATCCTCAAAGGAAATCTCACTGTTTGAATCTGAAATAATTTGTCAAATTAGCACATGAGTGACATTGCGTGAAATACATTCTGACACTCTGCAACATGGAGTACAACAGAGACATTGAACTGAATTGCTACTATTAGGTGAGGCATGAAAAGTCTTGAACAATATTGCACAAGTGTGAAATTGCTACACCTACAGCAGAGCATGAAGGAATTGTTTCAGGGGTCTATTATGGGAGAAAAAGGATTTAATTGGCATATTCCAGTTGCTACAGCCATGTATTTATGAAGTATTACTTTTCACATATCATTTCAAGGATCCATGTACACTTGCGAAGTTGGGGGGGGGGGGAGTCCAATACTGATTCAGGATACAGGTCACAATACATTTTTACCCACTGATCCAAGGCACAAATTCACTACACAGTTTGGTATGGCTGGCAGTACCCTGTAGAGTGGCCCAAGATTAGAAAAGAAGTCTGGAAAACTCAAGATAAATGAGGAAGGGAGGGATAGTGAAAGAATTGTCAATGTTGTTTCTCTGCTTTATAGTCTCTGAAGATAGATCAATGTACAGAGTTTCTGTTTGTTTTATAGGCTTCTGGCATCGTGTCTGCTACTCACGTAAGCCCCAATCCTGCAATGAGACATATACTGCAGGATAGAAGCCTTATGCTATTTGATCACCTGAACACAATATTATACGGCTTTGGAAGATGGTGTCCTTTTCTAAATAGGGCCAATCGCAAAGTGCAAGAGTCTCCAGGAGAGAGTGAGGAAAGCAATGGCAGAGTGAGAACAGGGGTGGCTTGGCAATGAGGGGCAGAGTTTGCTTGTTAATTGCTAGACTAAATTAAAAAAAATACATTAAATGAACAAACCAATTAAAAACCTCACATGCTAACTGAAGATAAAACCTAGATCAGCCTAGGACACAGTCTCACAGAGGAAACTCTTCCCCCCCCCCCCATATAATCAATACAGGTAGACCATCAACAGACTGAGCATATGCTGCTGGATTTTCAAGATTGCCCAGCACGGACAATCTGGACCAGATTTTCAGAAGTGTTCTGCAATTTGGGTGTGGATCTCTTTTGAAAATCTGTCTCTAAGTATCACAAATGGAAACTGCAGGTTTTCTGAGCTCTTTTGAAAATCTGTCCCCAAATGAAGGTGCTGAGCACTTGAAAATCTGGCCCCTCGTTCATTTGAAGAGATAGCTCCACATGTACATTGGGCAGAATCTGTGCCTGTTTGCCTTGTGGGCAAGTGGTACATAACCACTCCTAGTACAAATGCAAATGGCTGCTTGTAAAAAGGTACAGCCTGGTTATAATATTTTTTAGATGAAATGCTCCCATTGTAGAGAACACACAGGGAAAACTTTAACTTTTTTTTTACAACTGTCATGAACAGCATTCTGATGTCCAGACTGAGAAGACTTAACTCACACTGATGACTAGTTACCAACATGAGTAGTTGCATTAAAAATCCATATAGAGATAGTCCTAAATACATAAAAGTCTATAGTAATACCACTGCACATAATACTACAGAGATAATGAATGCCCCTAAATTGTGCTATCCCCTTCATTTTCATGGTGTCTGTAACACTAGCTGTCATCTTTTCCATTTTTAACTCAACTCTTTTTTGTTTTATTTCTGACATGTACTAGATTACATCATTGCTGCATCAATATTTAATGTAGGTGTCCTCCTTAATGTTGCAATCTTTCTGGTCCATTTGGTCCTGAATGTTTCATGTATGTACTCTAGATCCTCACACGGGTCCCTTGTGAATGCAAAAACAAAAAACACATTGAAAATGCATGTTCTTTAAGGAACTAAATATGCAACCAACATAGAAAAATCCATATTTGACTGAACTGCAAAAGGCACCCTGCTGAAACTTTAATGTGCTCATCATGCATCTTCCAAAATATATTGTCCCAGTTTAATACATATTTCTTAAAATATATGGTAGAATTTATAGTGGTTAGAAATTAAATAGACACAGTAAACTGAAAAATTAAAGCTGTTTCAGGCACTACCTACCCCTGAGTCCTACAGCCTATTTTTGTGGTGTTAGTTACATTGTCCTATTTTTTACAATGTTTTTCTTAATACTTTTACTTTGTGAAAAACCGAATCAAACTGGTGAACCTGACTGCCTAATGAGCTGTATGGGGAAACAGGGAAACTAACTGTACAGGTAGTGCTAGATTGCATTATGTACCCACACAGAGAACCCCTGGATGTGCTATGCTATCCTTCCCTGGAGCAGGCGGGTGGGGAATGGATGGAGGAATGGGCAAAGCTTTTATTTTGTTTGATGGCCAGAGTAACTGAACCAGAGTGAGGGGAGTAAGAATTTACTACTGATATAGGTCATCAGCAAATTACTACCCCGGAAAACCAGGAGGAAGCTGTGTGTCTCTGAGTCACAATGCTTCCTGAGACTATGCTTGGGGTGGTGCTGTTTTCAAAGTGCTGTGCCTAAAATCTGAATCAAGCTCAAAATGCTGTCACATGCACAAGGAGCCAGATCTTGTGATCTTTATCACAGTGGGCCAGCTCATGTAACTCATCATAGCTCCACTAACCCAAGTTACTCCAGCTGAGGTTCTGGCCCAATAAGCAGTGCCTTACTCCTTGAGTAATCCCATTGAAATCAGTGTAAACATGCAGCAGAATCTGCCACAGGGGTAAACAAACTGGAAAAAAGAAAAAAGAATTTTTCCTCTAACTTCTTTCAGTTACAATAATCTCAGGCCCCAATGCTACAAGCTGCTCCATGCAGGTCAGTCTCTGTGCTCCCATGGAGCTTGCTGGATCCCTGCCTGAATACACAGCAGTTTGCAGGATCAGGGCCTTGGGTGTTATCTGTAACAACTGTAGGAAATACTGGAGGACATTTGCTATCAATTTCAGACATGATTGTGATTTCTAAGTTGACTGAGTGCTTTTTAAAAGGTAAAATTAGGTAAATCTGCAATGCATTAACAAACAGAATACGTGTTTTAGCCTATCTATAATTTAGACTTTTCATAGTGGCAGGATTTCTGAGAGTTCCATTCAGCAGATGAAATCCTTAATATTTTTAAATATTAATTACATTTATGGCCTTATCAACCTTACATCTGTACTATTGCTTTCCCTCTCCCCAGAGAGTTTAATTTAAATAAAACTGGTGTACCAGTCATCATTTTCTTGTCAGTCTGTCTCAGAGGGGAAATTAATTGAAATAGAAAATGGAAAAGCTAAGATAAATAAGAGAACTACTTTGGGTCCCACTGATTCTTCCACTTCAGCCAGAACCTTTTCTGATGAATAAGAGGCACTTACTACCAGAGTTTGCTACTGGTCTCTCAGCCTAAGTAATTCTTCAAGAACAATAAATTCTTCTTGCACACTGAGAATTCCAGAGAAGAAGAGAGGCCCATCTCTTTTCCTCCTCCTAAGTGCAGAGTGGAACAAGAGTAGGCCCTGCCCTGCTATAAAAGCAGGAAGTTATGGAGAACTTGGGGCAGGCTATTTGTAGAATGACTGACACTAACATTGAATGTGCACTCAGCGAGAAGGGTGCAGATAATGAATGAGCTACTCAGTGAGAGTTGGAATAAAGTGAGAGCAGAGAACAGACTGTATTGAATATGCATGGCACTTGAGGGTAAGCAAGAGAGAATGCTGAAATCCAGTGAGAGTAAAGGGAAGTGAGAGAGCGCAGATTAATTTGACCTGCAGAGCAGTTCATACAAGGGGAGACTAGTAAAATTACAGAGAACAGCTTTATACCTTGTCATCTTAAATTTTTCCTATGTCTCAGCCTTGTAGTGGTAATCACAGTATTGATTAATATTGAATAATATTAATATTGAATAATGCTCTTTCTGATATGTGCTATGCATTTATTTATATAGTATGGAGAGCAAGGAATGGTTGGAATGTAGAAGAAAAACACCGATTCTCTGGTGGCACCACCACAGTCTGTAGTAAAGCAACCAAAGCTGCCTACTGTATATTTTCAGGCTTGAAAAAAAGAGCATTCCTCTCAGTCGTTTTCTCATCCCAATGTAGAATGGGATTTTCAAAAGTGCCTAGATGAGTTAGTCACCCAGCTCCCATTGACTTCCCTTTGTGCCTTTGAACGTCACCCCCAGGATTTCAAAAGATAGTTTAGTTATTTTGATATGAAGCCAGTGCCAAGAGTAAAACAATACTGGCATTATAAGTAGGGGCGGCTCCAGGCACCAGCGCACCAAGCACGTGCCTGGGGCAGCAAGCCGTGGGGGGCGGCCTGCCGGTCGCTGTGAGGGCAGCAGTCAGGCTGCCTTTGGCGGCATGCCTGCGGGAGGTCCGCGGATTCGGCGGCAATTTGGTGGCGGGGACGCCAAAGGCGTGGCACCGGCAGACCTCCCGCAGGCATGCCGCCGAATCCACGTGACCAGAGGACTGCTCGCAGGCGTGCCGCCGAATCCGCATGACCAGTGGATCGCCCGCAGGTGCGCCGCCGAAAGCTGCCTGCCTGCCGTGCTTGGGGCAGCAAAAAACATAGAGCCGCCCCTGATTATAAGATCAGCAAGAAAATAGAAACACATTAATTATAATCATGTTGATATCCATGCAATGCACTGAACAGACCATGGTTTCAGAGTGTGCTGGTGTCTGTGGCCCATGTGATTTCGCCCTTCTTTTACTGTGAAGTGCAAAGAGGAGCAGATCCATGGGAAAGAAGCAGCGGACTCATACAGAGGAGGAAAGTAACTTAAAAAGGGGATGGCTTGTGCCCTCCTTTTAGCCACCCTCCACCCTCTGCAAAATCTCCACATAATCAACCGTTAAAAAGATGAGCTAGGAAGAAGCCAATCATATCTCATGTCTTTCCCTCCCCACCCAACACTACAGCTCTCTTCATAGGCATGAGGCATCACAAACTGTCTGGTACATGCTCTGTGATGCCTCTGTGCAGTATGAGGGGCAGTGAGTTAAAAGCAGGGCCGGCTCCAGGGTTTTTGCCGCCCCAAGCAGCAAAAAAAAAAATAAATAAATAAAAGCCGTGATCGTGATCTGCTCTACCACCGCCACTTCAGTCTTCAGCGGCTGGTCCTTCGCTCCGAGAGGGAGCGAGGGACCCATCGCAAGAATTGCCGCCAAGGAGCCGGACAGGCTGCCCCTCTCCGTTGGTCGCCCCAAGCACCTGCTTGCTGGGCTGGTGCCTGGAGCTGGCCCTGGTTAAAAGCACACTCCTCGCAGCTCTGAAGGGAAGAGCTGGACAAAGCTTGAGTTTTTAAAAAACGGAGACTCCTACCCTCTGAGGGACAAGGTGAATCATCCGTGTGTTTACAGGGCTAGTCTGACTGTGCTTTTTACAGTATCCACAGACATTATCTATCAATCCTTTTTATTTCTGTTTTCTCTCTGTTCTGTAAATTGCAAATAAAAGCTTCCTAGCTTCATTCCCTTGGAGAGCACAAGGCAGTAACTTCACCCAGCTAGAGCAGTCAAAACTCAGTTCAGTTTAGGTTAAGCCTATCTGTCCTCTCCAGGATGATAGAGACAGGTGAATTTAATCGCCGATTTGCAGGGACAAGGGCCCAGAGTTATCTTGGATCTTCCCACTGGAGGACTGGCACCAAAATGGAAGAAGGGACCATTCTGGTACAGCAGGAGAGTCTTCAGTTGCAAGACACTATCACAATGTGTGCAAATACAAATCATTCAGGGCTCATTCCTGAAAGCTGCTGAGTCATCCAATTAACTTCAATGGGACTATTCATGCTTAAATCCTTTGCTGGATCAGGGCCCAGAGTGATCATCACCTTGCAGGACCAATCCATGGAAAAGACAACTCATGAACCACTATGAGCTTCCCCTTGCGAAGTTTTCATAGCATGTTCCCGTCAGAAGGGAAGGGATTGTTGCCTTGCAGAGAGGGTAGAAATCACTGCCATCAAACCCTAGAGTCCAAAGGAGTTTGAAAGCTGCATCCCTGTGGACCCTAAGTCATCTGCACAGAGGGTCTGCTCTCTGGCCCACACCTACTCCTTCAAGGGACACTGATATCCCCTCCCTGTGTTTCTTCCCCCACTGCCTGTTACCTAGGAGTGGACAGTGGAGAGAGAAAGTTAATGCTGCTTCTAGCAACTGATTGTGTAAATTACTCTAAACCTACAAAAATCTTCCCCTTAAAAATAAAAAGCATGGAAGGTGTTTCCCCCACACACACTTTTAGACCAGCAGGACCTCATGCCATCATCCCCTAATGTGTGAAAATAGCCACATAATCATGAGAGTCACTGTCAATTATTTCTGAGATTTCATGGTGGTCAGGTGCAGCCAAATTAATGGGAAAAGACAAAGCTCTTGGGGTTACACTATGACTTTGGGTACGTCTATACTTACCTCCAGGTTCGGCGGTAAGCAATCGATCTTCTGGGATCGATTTATCGCGTCTTGTCTAGACGCGATAAATCGATCCCGGAAGTGCTCGCCGTCGACACCGGTACTCCTGCTCCGCGAGAGGAGTACGCGCAGTCAACAGGGGAGCCTGCCTGCCGCGTGTGGACCTGCGGGTAAGTACCTTGTATTTCGAACTAAGATACTACAACTTCAGCTACGTTATTCACGTAGCTGAAGTTGCGTATCTTAGTTCGAACTGGGGGGTTAGTGTGGACCAGCCCTTAGTTTCAGAAGCGAATGCAAGAGGACTGAAGCGTTTACAGCCCGGTGAATTTAACTGTAGTGCCTGGCAAGCTGAATGATTAATAAATCAGTAGTGGTCAGTCTATAACCAAGTAGAGGAGAATGTATTGTTCACTAGTAGCCACAATGAGTTCATGAAAAAAAAATCCCATACTAACATTTTTTCTTTAATAGTGTAACAAGCCTACAATAGTGAATAAAGCATGTGAGAGCTTTGCTGTACACCTGTGGCAGGGACTCCATGAGAGCCAGGAATAGTACTCTGAAGAGCTATATAAGGCTCTGGAGCCAAATGTTGAGACTCAATGGCCTGCAGCTATCTTAAGTCATGCTATAATGTGGTCAAGGAGAGACTGATTATTTTCACTAGTAGATGTGAATAGAGCAAGTAATATATTGCATCAGGAAATGTTTAGATTTAATATTAGGAAAAGAAAACAGAGCTCAGCAAACAATTCCTCACACATGTATTCATCTTTCTGCTTGTCTTTCACCGGTCTTAGATTTATTCACTATTCAATATCATTTGTGAATTTCCTCATTACATTTATTTCTCTATATGAATAGCTTATGAAGAGTTTATCTGGATATTCAAATTTCAAAAGTTGAGCTGTGTTGGTTAGTGGTGCTAGTCCTTGATTGGATTCATTATTATTACTAATTTGTTTAAAGCTGACCATGTACTCAGTTATGTATAATGCATACAAAAAGACTGTAGCGGCCCTGAAGAATTTATAATCTAAAGACAGATGCATAGATCAGACACATTAGAAGAAGCAGAGGTGGGGATGATTTAGAATTATTTTTCCTATTTAATTATAGTGACATACTCAACCAACACAGAATGAACTTATTAAAATAGATCATTTGAAATTTGCTTTTGGTGAGTATTGGAGCATTGAAGCTTAACATTTTAACTTTTTGTGGCAGGAAAGCTCAGTTGTTCAAATGTTACTAGAGAGTGAAGATGAAAGGGTTATGAATCTGGTCAAATCAAACTGCTTTCAAATTTGAATGAGTATTCATAGAATATTTTTACCTCTGTTTGTTCAGCTCTCAGTGATGTATAACCTCACCAAACCATACAGTGGAAAAAGAAGGCAAGTTTGGTTGTAGACTTAAGACTACATTTGAAACTAATCAGAATTATTTAGAGGTTCTGGGCCAGATCCTCAACTAGTGTAAATCTGTATAGCTCCATTGGACCGCAAGCCATCTAAGCAAAGGTTGAAGGAACTGGGCATGTTTAGTTTTGAAAAGAGGAGATTAAGGCAAGGGGAACATGATAGTGGACTTCATATACTTGAAAGGCTGCCATAAAAAAAGATGGAGGAAAAATTGTACTCTTGCCACAGAGGGCAGGACAAGAGGCAATGGGTTCAAACTATAGGACAGAAGATTTAGATTAAATCTCAGGAAAAAATTCCTATCTGTAAGAACAGTAGGACAATGGAACCAACTGCCCGAGGAAATAATGGAATCTCCTTCACTGGAGGTTTTCAAAAAGAGGCTGGAGAGCCATCTGTCCTGGATGATTTAGACACAACACATCCTGCATCTTGGCAGGGGGTTAGACTAGATGAGCTTTGCGGTCTCTTCTAACCCTATGGTTCTATGAGTGACTTTGATGTACCCCTTCTATGATGTCTTAGGCGAGCCTGTAGTGATCCCTTCCAACTGGATAGATTCTATGAGACTCTGGTGGGATTTACAGAAATGCTCAATGGCAATAATTCTAATGTCAAAATGGCTGAATAACACTAATGGCAAAACTCCCATTGACTTCAATGGGAGAAGAATAGTGTTTCAATGAATATTGCATATAGTGGTTAAAGAGAAAGGCTAAATTCAGCTCCTGTTTCTTCCTGTGAAATGCCACATTTAGGTCACTGTATCATACTTCAAATTCAAGTTTAATGTTAAGATTAAGGCTTGTTTCGATGTTGCGGGAAAAGTGGTAAAAGTTACAAGCTTTTACCTTTATTCAAGTGTTAGCCAATAGTTGAAAAGCATATGTGTATTTATAGTTGGCTGTGGCATGCTTGTAATTATTCAATAAAGCACAATAGAGATAAGGTTATATCATGATATATGTGCCTGTAATCCCCTGGGGTGTAATTATCTCATGATAACCTCATCCCTTGAAGTTGCCTGTACTGCTAATATGAAGAATGTTTGTTTTCAGTGGGAACATATATTTTGTGGTGAAACAGCATTAAACTGTCAGATCAAAATGTTAAACAGCAGTTGGAATGAGCAGAAGGATTCAGATGGATTAACTCAGCTCTCAAATATGGTTCACCAGGCAAACTGAAATGATCCAAAGACATTTTACAAATCATTTTTAAGTCTAGAAGCATCTGAAGAGAAGTAGCTGTTGCCCAGGAACATATTTGAAGGGTCTTGTATTGGTGAAGTTTAAGGCTGTGAAATGTTTTTCACACGGCAACGATTTTGTCAGGCTGACATCTGTGCTCTTTGCTTGGAAATCACCATTTGACTAGCGATGTTCCCAGAAAGTTCTGTGACTAGCCTGTGATACAGAACATCAGCTGACACCCACTTTGATACTTTTAATAAAATGCTGAGGACTCTCTGGTGCAAATGTGCCCTGCCCCCAGCAAGAGCTCTGGGAGCCATCAAATACAATTGAGTGAAATTTTTAAAAGCTCCTAAATGATTTAGGAGTACAAGAAAGAAGGTGGGTGAGGTCATCTTTTATTGGACCAACTTCTGTTGGTGAAAGAGACTTGGGACCAACATGGCTACAACAATACTGCAGACAATATTAGAAGTATAAGTCTCATTGAAAGTTATGACCTAGAGGCCAGTCAGGTTGGTACTCATTGTGCAAGGTGCTGTACAAACATAAAACAGTTCCTGCCCCAACGAGCTTACCATCTAAAAACCAAGACCTAGAAGATAGACGACCCAAACAAGTTGGGTGGGGTGGGGGGAGGTAGGGAAAAAATTCTTGGAATGCAAGCTCTTCAGGGCAGGAACTGTATCTCCCTCTGCATTTGTACCGTACCTACCTGAAAAGGTGAACTTCTGGGTACCACCAAAACAGAAGTTAATAGTCTGGGAGCCATTGGTCTCATGTCTTTTGTTTTCACATTATACCTTGGGGCCTGATTCTGCATGTACCTTTGCAGACAACTCACATGGAAATCATGTGGATATTTGCATGTGGATAGCGCTTGCAGGATTGGTGCCTTGGTGGCAGATGGGGAAATCTCTTATGTAACAGCTGCAAATAAAGGACATTCAAATGCATTACAGATTGGGGGCAGCAGAGGAGGCCTAGGGTTTAAGTTTCCAGACATTGTCAAGCTCTCTCTTTTTATAGATTGTGGTTAGCTTTTTATAGACTGTGGGCCTAGAATAGGCTTTCCTAAAGATGGAGGACATCCGGAAGTAAACTGAAAAACTCAAAACTAACCCTTTATTTCCTTGGGCACTCTTGGTTCTTAATGATAAAAATAATAATACCTCACTCTTACATAGCACTTTCCAACAGTAGATCTCAAAGAGCCTTACACAGAAAGTCAGTGGGTAAGTCTACACTGTAGTACGGGTGTCAGTCTGACATTGATCCTGGGCAAGATAATGGAGTGGCTGTTATGGGACTCTGATTAAAACAAAATAAAGGAGGGTAAGTATATTTAAACCCATGTTGATGGGAACTATGGAAAATAGATAATGTCAGACTAACTTGATTTTTTTGATGTGATTACCAGTTTAGTTGATAAAAGTAAGACTTCTATAAGGTGTTTGACTTGGTACTGCATGACATTTTGATTAAAATACTAGAACGATATAAAATTAACATGGCACACAATAAAGGGATTACAGATGGCTAACCGATAGTTACATTTTGAAATCTAAGTGGGGAATCCTCATCGAGCAGATATGTTTCTAGTGGGATCCTGCAGGGATCGGTTCTTGGTCCTATGCTATTTAACATTTTTTCGCAATAACCTAGATGAAAAAACAAAACAAACAAAAAAAACCCTACACCACTGATGAAGTTTGCAGAGGACTTGAAATTTGGGAGAATGGTAAATAATGAAGATGATAGGTCACTAATTCAGAGCGATCTAGATCACTTGGTAAACTGGGCACAAGCAAACAATGTGTTTTAATACAGCTAAATGTAAAATGTATACATCTAGGAACAAAGAAAGAATTACTTGATCCTGGGAAGCAATGACTCTGGAAAGAGATTTGGAGGTCATTGTGGATAATCATCTGAACACGAGCTCCCAGTGCAACACTGTGGTCAAAAGGGATAATCTGATCCTTGAATACATGAACAGGGGAATTTCAAGTAGGAGTAGAGAGGTTATTTTACCTCTGTATTTGGCATTGGTGTGACTGCTGCTGGAGTACTGTGTCCAGTTCTGGTGTCCACAATTCAAGAAGGATATTGATAAATTGGAGACAGTTCAGAGAAGAGCCCCAAGAATAATAAAAAAAGGATTAGTAATCATGTCTTATAGCGATAGACTCAAGGAGCTCGATCTATTTATCTTAACAAAGACAGTTAAGTGGTGACCTGATCACAGTCTATTAGTACCTACATGGTAAACTAATATTTGATAATGTGCCCTTTAATCTAGCAGAGAACAGTATAACACGATCCAATGCCTGGAAGTTGAAACTAGACAAATTCAGACTGGAAGTAAGGTGTACTTTAACAGTAAGGGTAATTAAATCATTGGAACAACTTACCAAGGATTGTGGTAGCTTCATCACTGGCAATTTTAAAATCAAGATTGGATGTTTTTCTAAAAGAGCTGCTCTAGGACTTTTGAGAGAGTTCCCTGGCCTGTGTTATACAGGAGGTCAGACTAGATGGTCACAGTTGTCCCTTCTAGCCTTGGAATTTATTTTCAGCATGTTAGTTCAATGAGAACTATTGCAAGTCTGTCTTCTTCACCTGGGAATCGTACCCCCAACTCAAAGTGTAGCCATAGTCAGTATTGTTATTCCCCATTTTACAAATGGGGAAACTTAGGCATAAATTGGGGAAGTGACTTGCCCAAGGTCCCACAGCAGTCCATTGGCAGAGCCAGGAAGAAAACTCAGGTCTTCTGACACTCATCCAGTGTTCTATCCACTAGGGAACACTGCTGTATCTGAGTGGTATAGGCTGCGTTTCTGAGTTTAGTACATTATACGGCAACTCGCTGCACTTAGGCATTTTCTGTGCCTAGGAATTTCATCTCATACATTTTTCACAATGTTCTGCAGATTTTTTTTTTAAATCAGAATCCGATTTACCCAGTTGATTGGATATCAGGCCAGAACAAAACCCTGGGTCCAATCCCCAGCTCCCTGAATCCCAGTACCCAACTATGAAGGACATTCTGATTAAGGTCAAATCTGAATGTTTAAAACCGTGTGTGTCTGAGGTTTTAATTCAGGCCTGTCACAGGGTAGCTGGCACTTGTGGATAGGCTAAGCTCAATGCCCCCAGACCAGAGCATGTGAATTCAGGCCAGACAATTGAAGTGGGCTTGGTTACACCTGGGGTTATAAAGGGCTGCTAGTGGCAATTGGAAGACGGAGACAGCTCCACTCCAGTGGAGCGTCCTAACTACTGTGGTGGGTCCCAGGACCAAGGGCTCAGGGAAGCAGCCCTAGAACTGCCTGAAACTGGGAAGCTGCCAGGAGCAGGAGTGCCAGTGACCCTAGGAGAGGTGGCCCTGAAGCTTAAAGCTATGGAATGAGTGAAGTCTGTTTGTTAACTTCTGTGAAGAAACTAAACCTCCTTGCAAAATGCTGGGTATAGCAGCGCATGCTTTAGAGTTGTGGAGAAGCATGGCCCTGTGACAAGGCCCATCACTACTTGATCCAAGATAATAAGGAACTCAATCATAGTGAAGTCAGTGGGAACAGAGCACAAGCTTGAAGAGGCTCAAAAGTCTGACTCAGAGAAGCACCGAACCGCTTGGTTTCTTAGCTAAAGCCTATTCGAATTACCCAAAGCTGCCCCTGAACTTCCCTATTTCCAGCTAGATTTGCCTTTTGCCAGTTATGTAGGAGACTAGATAAAGTTGTAGTTACTCATTACTGAGCTGCAAGAGGTAGACAACCTCTCACTAAGCAAGAGATATGTGGCTAACAATATTTATAACAGTGAATTATATTCTCCCTCTACAGCAGGTGCTAGCTACCTCTGTATAGCATATGTACAAATTTTGAGAGAGAGAGAGAGACTGAGCTAGGGAGGCTGGGATAAGTTTGCTGGAGCATCTGTAAGAGAAAAAACCCTATAGCACTGTAAAGACTTGTTATTTTCTTCACGCGTCTCAGTTTTCCACGATAGTTTCTGAGAGGAGGGCCTTAGTTGTGCATATGCTGGTTAATTACAGACAGCTTTGAACCTGCTCCTCAGATCCTTTCTTGTGGCTGCTGGGCTGTTCAGTGGCATGTAAGCAGTCTTCCTGGAGCACTAATTCTGTTTTGGAGCCCTCTTCTGGCATATGGGATCGTAGTCAGAAGCATTGCAGGAGCTGCCCTTCTCTTGGATCCTTCATCTGAAAGTGATGCTGTTAAACAGACAGCTGCAATGGTGCAGGGCATTGGGATAAAGGAAAATGTAGTTTCTCTATTTTACATTTTCAGATAGGGGTAGGGGATCCCATAGCAGAACCATGAATGTCTCTTAGTGCTCACTGCTGACTAGACAGTTCTTGGTCAATACCTGACCCATATTTTTCAGGCTTCTTTCTTTGCCTACAAGAATGTTAGGAATATCCATTCTTCGAGTGCTGGTAGGGGGTGTTCCACTGTGGGTGTGTGCCTGTGCTCCATGTGCCAGGAGCTGGAGAATTCTTGTAAGCAGTGTTCGGCCGCACGTGCGCTCTTGCCTTCCTCATGCTTCGAGCCAAAGGCATAAAGGGCAGAGCAGCTCAACCGTATCTCTAGTTCCTTCTTATGGCTTGCATCAGAACATCCAGTGTCTGAAGCTTTCCTTCAAATTGTAAATATTTCAAAGTTTGTCTAAGTGCCTTTTGTATTTTTAGCAATGTTTTCTAGTTAGATTCCTCACCTGGGGAGACACCCCCACACACTTTGTACCCTGGTACAGGTATCAGACAGAACCCAGGTACCCTGCCCCTATCCCTTCTCAGTCAGTGACAGCCCCTAGCACTCTTTGTACTCTCTCAGGGAGGCACACGTCGCAGCTAGGTTAATATCTGCTGCTCTTTCCCTAGACATACCTGTGAGGTGAGGAAACTCCAGCTTAAACAACACCTCAGTGAGAAGGCCAGGAGACCTAGGCGAAGCGACTCCCCTGTACATTGGCCTGAATGGACATGGAACACGCCTCCTAACTGGAGATCTGACTCTGTTGCAGGGGAAGCCTTATCCATAGATCCACCTATCGGGGTCTCATCAGGAAGGCAGAGAATGCTCACAGAAGCATGAGAGCAGGTCTCCCGCTAAGTCTGCTTTGAAGATGTCTTACAATTGTGCCTAAATTGATCAAATCCACTCAACTAACCCACAAAGACTTGGGATGTCTTACGTCCCAGGGCCATGATTTTAAAGCCCATAAATCCAGGGCTCTACTGGGAGTGGATTCTGTACCAGCGACACCAGCTCCACCAGTACTGTCTAAGTCAAAAAGAGTTGAGATCTGTCAGTTCTGGCACAATCAGAGTTTTTACCACTGTTTCACACTCTGGCCACATGGAGCCTCCCTCCTCTGCCCCCGTCAGCACAAACAGATCAGACCCCTTGCACTCCAGGGAGGTCAGAGACATATTACACCAGGGGACATCTTTGCTCTTCAGTGCTTCCCCTCACTCCCCACTCATCTGGACCTTCTCACTAGGGAGTGTGTGACTCTACCAGGGGATGTTACTTTTGATAGAAGCCTATTCCCTCTTCCATCTACCAGCTGTGCCTTTCATTCATCAGTACAATGGCTGGATCCAGACCCTCTCTTATCTTCCTCAGGAGAATCTGAACCTCTAGAGGAGCCATTGTCTCCTCCTCTGAGAAATGTTAGTCCTGACAGAAGATTGAGAGCCTCCTGGATATTTGCCTGGGGACCAAAGGTACCCCATGCCTTGGGGAACGCCACATCCTCTTCATGAACCAACATACTGGTCATTCTGGGGAACATAGGACCCGTATACCAAATATACAGAGCCCATGTGTTCTGTAGGGTGACCAAATGTCCTGATAAAATTAGGACCGTCCTGATATCCGATATTTCGGTGTCTGTCCCGCATCCTGACCGATCTTTGGTTTGGTCGGGATGCATTTTGTCCCAATATCCGCCGGCAGCACCGGGTTTTTTTGTTTTTTGTTTTGCTCAGCCGGGGCAGGACTCGGCTTATTTTTTTGCTCTGCCAGCGGGCACCCCCCCATGTGTCCCAATATTTTCTTCCCCTCATCTGGTCACCCTAGTGTTCTGTCAGGGAATCACTCCACTATTCCTATATTATGGAAGAGTCAGAGCCTCCCCATGGGAGAGGAGGAATACAAAATGGTTCTGCCGGTACTGACAAGATTATTTTCTTCATCTCCCAATGAACCAGTCCTGCCAGCATCTCCGTCCCCTCTGGATGATCATAAGCAGTTTCAGGGTTTATTGCCAAGGGTGGCAGAGGAACTCCCTAGAAGAGTTCCAGGACCCTCAAAACAAACTCTTGGGATGTCCTACAACCCACCAGCTACAGTCAAATAGTACTTCCAGTTAATGAAGCTATTCTGGTACACAGCATACACCAGCTACATGCACCCCTTCCCTCAAGAGGGCATAGAAGCACTATTTTATTCCATCTACTGGAGTGGAAGTTCTCTTTACCCGCACTGCACTGAACTCTCTGGTCATCCAGGTTGCCACAGAGATATCTAGACAACATCTTAAATCCACTCTTCTCACAAGGAGGTTAAATATCTAGACTTGTTGGGAAGAAGGGTTTTCACATCTACTAGCCTTCAGTTTTGTATAGCGAACTATTAAGCGCTGTTGGCTAAGTAGAACTATCTCAACTATTCCAAGTGCACAGATTTTGTAGACAAGTTACCACAGCAGGACAGAACTCACTTCCAGGCTCTTATTGAAGAGGGTAAGATGGTGGCCAGAAGTGCACTTCCATCAGCAGCTGATGCAGCAGTCACATCATTTAGGTCGATGGCAATGAGTGCATCGCAATGGTGTGAGTCATAGTTGCACAGTTTGGGGTTTTTTAGGGAGGTCTAATACACCATGAAGGACTTAGCCTTTGATGAATCTCACCTTTTCAATGAAAAGATAGGATACTTTAAGGGATTCCAGGGCCACCCTCCACTCCCTGGGAATATATACACATCTGGCACAAAAGGGAAATACCATAGGCAGTCAGTCTTACAAACCTACACAGGCATCTCAGTTTTATCCTAAGTGGTCTTATGACACTCCTCATAAGAAACAAAGTACAAGGTACTCATTTCCCTGCACCTGCCACATCTACACCATCTGAATCTCATCTCCTGGCAAAAAGATACTTTTGAGTTCAAAATCCCCAAGCCATTTATGATGCCACCACTACCCAACCCCCATATACTATTTGGTGGTCATTTTGCACTCTATTTCCACAACTGGGGTGTCAGAATAACAGAAAGTGGGGATTAGGTACCATCCATGTGATCAAGTTTATTTACCTACCTCCCCCCAAAACCCCCATCCCTGTGCCACCTCAAGGACCATTCTCATGAGTGAATTCTCAAGCATCAAGTGGAATCTCTCCCCCAGGGAGGAGCAATAGAGCACATGCCTCTTCAACATGAAGGAAAAGGGTTTTAGTCTACATACTTTCTAGTCCCCAACAGGATGGGAGGTTGGAGACCTAGCCTCAGTCTCCACAATCTCAACTGTTTTATTAGCAGATTCTGCATGGTCACTCTGGCATCAATAATCCCATCCCTGGAAAAAGACATATGGTTTACAGCTCTCGGTATGAATGATGCTCACTTTCATGTGGCTATTCACCACATCCACAGGTGCTCTCAGTCATGATGAGCCCTGACCACTTTCAATACAGGGTGCACCTATTTGGCCTCTCCACTGCCCCCAGAGTCTTTACCAAGGTTTTTCTGGTAGTAGCAGCTCATTTCAGATGGAAAGGCTTCATCATTTCCCCCCATCTCAATGACTGGCTTCTGGTTGCCAAGACTTGTCAGGAAACCTAGGAGTCAGTGTGAACTTGAAAAAGTCAGTCCTCATGCCAAAACAGACTATAGACTTCATAGGGGCCAGCCTATATTCAGACAGGTTTCACTCCATGAGTGACCTAATATGCAACCCCTGAGCTCCATCAGAACTTGTCTTTCCCTCTGGGGGCACATGGCCTCATGTACTTATGTTACCCTATTTGCCAGGCTCCACATACATTGCCTTCAGGCATAACTCCACAATGTATTCACCAACCAAACACAGTATGAATACCATGGTACAATCTTTCCAAAGTAATGTCTTCCCTGATGTGGTGGAAGGATCCTTATTAGGTATGTTTGGGCATCCCCTTCCTACATCCCTGCCAGACAAGATGATCACCACAGATGTCTCTCTCAGGCTAGGGAGCCCACATGGACCGCCAGATGGCACAAGGCACTTGGACACCCCAAGAGACCAAGGTGCACAGAATACCAGAAGGTTAATGGACAGTCAGAGAAGCTTGCAAGCGTTGTTTATGATTCATCCAGTCCCACAATGTCCTCACAATGTCAGACATGACAACTCTTTTACATCCACAAAAATTGGGAGGGGCAAGATCAATAACCCTGTGTGTAGAATCTGTTACCCTGTGGAACTGCTGTATAAGGAATCGAATCACCTAGTTGGCAGCTTATCTTCCAGGAACTCAGGATCATAGAATCAGAATCATAGAAGATTGGGGTTGGAAGAGACATCAGGAGGTCGTCTAGTCCAACCCCCTGCTCAAAGCAGGACCAACACAAACTAAATTATCCCAGCCAGGGCTTTGTCAAGCCGGGCCTTAAAAACCTCTAAGGATGGTTTTTACTACCTCCCTAGGTAACCCATTCCAGTGCTTCATCACCCTCCTACTGAAATAGTGCTTCCTAATACCCAACCTAGACCTCCCTCACTGCAACTTGAGACCATTGCTTCTTGTTCTGTCATCTGCAACCACTAAGAACAGCCGAGCTCCATCCTCTTTGGAACCCCCCCCTTCTGGTAGTTGAAAGCAGCTATCAAATCCCCCCTCACTCTTCTCTTCTGCAGACTAAACAAGCCCAGTTCCCTCAGCCTCTCCTCATAAGTCATGTGTCCCAGCCACCTGATCATTTTCATTGCCCTCCGCTGGACTCTCTCCAATTTGTCCACATCCTTTCTGTAGTGGGGGCCCCAAAACTGGACACAGTACTCCAGATGTGGATGTGTTGGCAGTCACCCTCAGCAGGCATTTAGCCATCGATCACGAATGGGAATTTCACAATTCAGTAGTAAATAGCATCTTCAATAAATGGGGGAGCCCCAAATGGGATCTGTTCAACCTCTCAAACGAACAAGGAAGTGCAAAATATACTGCTCCAGAGAAGCTCAAGGGCTACACTCAGGGCAATACTCTCCTCCCCCCCGCCAGACTATCTGAGCCATGTCTTTCCTTCCTTACTGCTCCTACCTCATGTCCTGTGCCCTGTCCTGATGAATTTTCCATAGGTCATCTTCATGTCCCACAACTGGCCCAGACATTTTGGTTCCTAAATATCCTACAACGGTCATCTCATCCTCCAGTCGCCACCCATGCCTTTCCCCAGTCTCTTGACCCAGGAAAAATGGCAAGATCAATCTTCCCAAACCTGCAGCACTTCATCTCATGGCTTGGTTTTTGGATGGGCATCAGCATTAGAACATTCCTGGTCTGAAGCCACACAAACCATCCTTAACAGCAGGAAAGAGTCTACTAGGAAATGCTATTCAGCCAAGTGAAATGAGTCTGAGGTCAAACTATATCCTCCCACAGGATATCTAAATGGATCTTGGGCTGTATCCTGCTCTCTTACCAGTTGTTGTATCTTTCTCCCCTACAAGAGAACAAGCAAATTCAGTGGCATTGTTTCAGGAAATACCCTTACTTGACATTTGCAGAGCAGCTACATAGAGTTCCATCAATACGTTCATGAGAAAATATGCTTTAGTGCAGAACTCCTCAGCCGACACTTACTTTGGGACAGTGGTTCTCCAAATGGCTCTGTCATCTGCATCCTCGAACGCTCTTCCTATTTGTGTGTTGCTTGTCAATCATCCACAGTGGAATACACATGAGGACTAGCACTTGGAGACCTACTAGCCCTCCTTCCTCTCTGCTTTGGATCTTTACTGGATTCACAGTAGACAAGGAACTTGAGAGGTGGTCTTCTCTGCCCTTTATTCCTTTGATTGGAAGCATGAAGAAGGCAAGGGCATGTGCATGGACCAATGGACACTACTTGCAAGAATTCTCCAACTCCAGGTGCATGGAGTGCATATGTATGGAAGTGGAATGCAGATAGACTACACATTTCGAAGAACCTCCAGTTATTATAAGGGGAAGTAACCTCCTCTCGTGGCAGAAACTATAGTTCAGATATATTTAATCTCTAATTTTGATACACTCAATTCTAGTTCAGTTTAAAAAAAAAGTAAATTTATTACCTTTCTAAAGTACTTAATTTCAAAGCCATTTTGTTTGTTGTACTTGATTTTTTTTTGTAACATAAGTGATCCAGTTAGATGTTGCTATTTTACTCTAAGCTTAAGACTTCATTCTATATATCTTAAGATTTATTATGGGTATCAGGTTTCCTCAAGGTTTAACTATCTATTCCCTGAGATTGCATCTTTTACCACACATTAATACACAAAAGATTTTGAAACACAGCTGGTGTGAAATGGTTTCTCTTTAAAACTTTCTGCTTCAAGATGCTGCCTTCCAGCTATAGCCAGAGAGCTCATGTTTTATCTTTTTCTGTAATATAAAGCAGCAATAATAGCAGATCTCGCTGAACATTTAGCTATCAAACTAATAATCCTCATAGTTGAAAGGATTAGAGGATTCAGTGAACAGAGGATAGAATTAATCCTGTTGTCTTTTTCTGTGCTATTGCCATGCACAGTTTAGACACTGCACTGTCTGTACCTTACAGATTTAGTTCCTGTTTGTCCTATGTCATTGTATCCTCTTCTTGCTTCCTGGGTAGCAGAGGAGGTTTAATCATTTTGTCCATCTTCCTAGTTTCTTCAGGAAAAAAAATGAAGAGAAATGTAGCTATCATCAGGAAATTATGAACTGATTTGTGCTCCATCTGTGGAACCCCTCTATCACCTATGGATTTTTAATTATATTATAATCATGATACATTTTGATATCAGAAGTGTAAGATTTAGTAATTCTGTAAAAACAGTACAGTGCAGGAAAAGATAGGGATATCAGCATCACCATATAACAGTCTGAATGAGCCAATAAAGGGCCAGCTCCCAGTTAGGTACCAGTAAATGGGCTGTGTGCTGTGGAGGCCGTGGGGGAGGCAGGAGGGTGGAGACTATGCTCCTGGTGCAGCTAAGGTATAATTTCTCAAGTACTTGTACAGCTACTCTAGCTTGTCATCATTGCATCTCTCAACCATAGGGATATTTGGCCAGTTGATTCATAACCATGCAGATCACACACTCTATTACTCCCCAAACTGTTCCTAAGCCCCACCTTACATCTAGATTGCACAGAACAGTAATGGAGTTGTTCTCCTCAGGGAGCAAAGTGGTATAGACATCCTGTCTTCATGCAGAAAAACTATATTGGTTGCACTGCATTCAGGGCCATTCTCTGCCTTTACTTGAGCAGTAGGATTTGGCCCATACTGCGGTTGTGCTTTGCAAATCTCATCCATATTTTGTAGCAAGCAACATTAACGTTTAATACAAATACACGGCTTCACATTTTGTCCAAATAACCCATGAAGAGTACACAGGGGAAGGGCTGGATGATGATCAGGAGGCAGAAATCCTCTACCTCCAGAACAAATACGGCGTATGTAGTGGCAACAAAAGATTCTCTGCACTGCTCCACCAATGTTTTTCAGCCTGTAGGGTAGGGATGCATGAACTAACCCTACACCTTACACAGACACCCTTCTTTCACCTCAAGCTAATCCTTTTCCAAGGGTTTGGCACTTCCCGTTTGAGCACTAGTTTTCCCTTCTGTTGCTCAGCTGGTGCTAAAATAAGTGCAACCAATGCTGGGGGAGGAGGAGAATGTTTGTTTCTTTACTTCTCCTTTGCCAGCACTTCACAATCCTGCAATTATCTCTCCACCCGCAGTGTACCTGCTGGACTCATGAATTGTCACGCGTGGCTTCCTTTAGCTGCTGATGTTTTATTTCTTTACGTAGATATATCTGTGTGAAATACCACAAAGCCCTCTCTCATTTCCCTCCCAGCCCCCCTCTTGTGATCTACCCCAAACAAAACTATTGGAATCAGTCTGAACTATTTCAGCTATTTAAAAGAATATCAATCAACACACAATAATATAATGGATATGGAGAAGCCATAAAGGACTTTGCTATAGACAGAAAACACTGACTTTTGGATTGTAGATTAAAATTAGGGCCAGTGTAAGGTTATGAATATTCTTTGACAGAAATTTGTATACTTGTAATTAACAAAGCTAAAGTTTTTATTGATAGAATCTATTATTCTATTTTCTATTTCTAGATCTATATATAATAGCTAAATTTTCTGAATTTTAAGTAAATAAATTTTTCATTTGATTTTTGATTTTTGAAGAAAAAAGACAATATTTGGGTTTGTATAATTAGAGCATATTTTAGTCACTAGCCTGCAATTATTTCTCCTATATTTAACTGGAAATTAAATAAAGAGTAGCTTTGTTTACACTTTAGGGTTAAAAGACTTTGTTTTTAATAATTATTGAGTGCTATGTATTTAACCAACAGTAGCTCTTAGACCCATGTTAGCACATACCCAGAAAATAAAAATTAAAATCTGTTTTGATTTATGTATAATCTTAAAGAAATTAGCTAGAAAACTCATTTTGGATTTCAGTTAACAACTTTGATAAATACTAGACTTTACACTTGTTTTTCTGTCTAATAGTAGTTTAAAACCCTAAAAATTTCCAGACTTTTCCAGAGGGATTCTCTTAATTTTAATGGAGCCTATAAAATTTTTGGCATAAAGAATAAAGAATTTGGAAATGGAATAAATACTTGGCACAAAAGCATGGAGTGAATAGCATCTAACTTTAAATGTCAAGAGAAGACTAGAACACTCCATTGCTGTCTCAAAATATTTTGATCATTTTCTAAAACCAGATACTAAGTACTGCAGAACATAGAAGGGTCTGTAGAGTTATTAGCTTTGAATCCCCATGGCCCATATTGGCTTCTGGCCAGTTGAAGTCCCAATTAACCAAGCATAGCATTCCATTCATGCCTGAAATTCACAAAACTTACAGTACATATGAAAAACTCAACATAACCAGTGTGGCTTACATTTATTACACCCCTGATATCTTATTTTCTACCTGCTATTAATGTCATTTTCTGCCTTATGGATGAGCAACTTAATGACACTTTATCTGCAAATAGTTTTCTTGTGTCTTGTTTTATTTTTACTCTACAAAACCATTATATAACTGTGGCTGTCGTGTGTTAGTGAACACAATCCTGCATAATGGTATACATTTAAAGAGAATATGTAAAAGGATAGGGACCTTGTAATGACAGAAAGTTTTATGAAGGAAGATCACTTATAATGGCTGCCATAAAGACACCATTTTAGAATACAAACACACCATTTATGCAAATTGCACTGTTTTACCACTTGCACCAGTTTACTAACTTGACTTGTAACTATGTCATCATTTACATCAGTAGTGAATTTGAGCCAGAGATTTCCATGGGAGTTGCATTCATTTAAACAAGGCTGAATTTGGCCCAGAATCTGAGACAACATTAGAAGTCCTGAAGATATAAACAAGTTTAACAGACTAGTCAGAGAAATGAAATACAATGCTTGTAGCAGGGAAATTAGAGATAATCTATATGGAAAGAGAGCCTGAATGATATTGGTGGCAGAACTGGTGGTGAGGTGGGGTTAACCCATTTAGCCAGTTTCTCCAAATCTAATTCTTATCTGTCTACACGAAGCCCCTGAAAGTGGTATTAGTTTGGGTCAATATTCCTCAAAACCAAGTTACTTGACCCAATGCAAATGTTAGGGACTGGGACATGGGCAGTCTTTCCTAGTGGTCAGAGCAGGCATCCGGAGCAGGGAAACAAAATAGATGGTCAGACCCAGAGGCTAGAGCCAGGAACTGGAGCTGAAAATCAGAAATGGGTTACCTGGAGTTAGGGAAGGGCAGAGCAGGACTGAGTCTAAGGCAGGAGTGAGGCTAGGCCAGGGCTGAAGCACAAGCTAACACAGCAGAAGGTGAATGCTTTGAGCAGCCAATGCCCTGCTGGTGGTGGGCTTAAGAGCAGGTTTCCTGATCCCTTCAGCCAATTGGACAGTTTGGCCAATCAGGTAGCTCTATTGGGCCCAGCTGTGCTCATTAGACTGCCTGGGAATCAAGCTGATAGGTAAGCAAGCTAGTTCTAGGTCAGGGGTGGGCAAACTTTTTGGCCTGAGGGCCGCATCTGGGTATGGAAATTGTGTTGCGGGCCATGAATGCCTGGTGGGGGAGGGGGACTCTATAGGGTGTAGCATGGTGGGGACTCTATAAGGGATGTTACCGAGGTGGGGGGAGGGGGGAATCATGGGGTGTGGCACAGGGGGAGGGACCGCTCTACAGGGGCAGTACCAGGGACCCTTAGGGGCCCTGCCAGCAGTAACACCAAGACGGCAGAACCAGGCACCGCCATGGGTGGAGGCACCTTAGCTGGGATGGGTGGCGGCCCCTGGGCAGTTTCGAGGCTCTCGAGGGTGGGGCCATGGGAGATCAGGAGGGGATTGGGCGCGCTGCTGCGTGGGGTGGGGGAAGGCGAATAGGGACAGCATTCCAATCCCGGAAACAGCGCAGTGAAGTTGTGCCTGCACAGTGTGGCTCTGCGTGCCGGAAGATGGTGCTCATCAAGGGAATTGTGAGTCGGGAGCTGGGGAGCACCGAGTGGGCAAAGCAGGGCAAGCCCCCACCCCCGCTCCCCAGCAGGAGCTCGAGGGCTGGATAAAAACATCTGACAGGTGGGAAGTGGCCAGTGGGCTGTAGTTTGCCCACCCCTGTTCTAGGTCCTTACCCCTGACAGTGAGTAAAATGGCAACACAAAGCAAGAGGCCAAAAAAGCAAAAAGAAAGAAACAGCATTTATATTTCAGTACTCAGTAGTGGGCTTAGTAGTCAAGAAATGGAAAGGCAAAATAACTTATAAAAGAACTATACTGAAAAATACAGTTAAAATGTGCTCTTAGATTATTGGCCCATATCTGAGACTATCCAAATAAGAGACTTTTTGATCTATCCTAAAATTCTCTACAGAGATAGCAAGTTTACATCTTTTAAAAGAAAGTTCTACAGCTTGAGTGTACTGAAAATGAATGTTTTTGCACCTGCTGAATGCAACTGAAAGAGTAGACTACTATACGACTATCCTGAAAAGCAAACACAGGATTTGGAAAGAAGGACCCAAGCCATGCAAAACTGATATATACCAAAACAACCTTAATGTCTAATAGGAACTAGAGCCATGGAATACAATATGGAGTAACTTAGCTAATGTCTCTCACCAGTGATGATATGAACAGTTGCAGTCAAAAACATTACAAGGGTAGGAACTGAGGAGTAATAGTTTGGAGGCAGTAGCCATTTTTCAGCCAATCATACTGTAAAAACATTGTATTCAACTCATTAACATGTCTTAGCAAACAGATGAATATTCTTAAATAATTATTAGGAAATAAATTAATGAGTTCACTGTTGCATATCTCTATGTATATTGCCTCACGAAAATTAATTACATTTATTAATTACACTTTCCTCAGGAGAGGCTTATATCAATTGCTAAGATGACTAAGTCTGTGTTTAGGCAGTGAAATGTTTTTCGGTGTCAAAAATATTATTCCATATTTAAGATCTTTACAAATAAAGATAATGGAAACTGTAGCAATCTTTTGGAAGTGGGAGAAGACACATTTGTAATCTGCTAATTTAATTGACAACATAATAAATACTCTATATGCAGATGCCCAAGCGGCACTTGAGAAAATGGGTTAGGTTCTTGGCAAAGAAGTTGCAGTACCAGCTGGTGAAAATTCCGAGGTGATGAAGAGCTGACAAAGTGGCTCCTACACCTTCTCTCAGTGTAAGGAGTGTGTCTGGAAGGGTGCATGGCTGGGGCATCTCTACAGTTTGGTGTAAATCAGAGCAATCCCATGGGTGGTTCATTTTCTGTGCTGGATGAAGTGATTCCTTTGTGTATGTTTATATGTCTAGAAACACAATACCATGGGTGTTTGTGAGAGGCAATTTAGGATGCTAAATAGAAGACATACACATTAGCATGGCTGACTGCATTCAAAATAAATTTAAAATTGAAGGTGTCATTAGCTTAAGTAAACACAATGTATGTTGGTTTAAAAGAATACAAACGCAGCAGATATTCCCAGAGAGTGACTGCAATCCCAGTACAGTGTAAACCACTCCAATTGGGCAAAGCCTGATCCCCCCCGGTTCTGAGTCGGGGGGTTGATAGATTGTGAGCAGACCTCCAAGGTAGCTAGGTGAATCTAAGGCCTGGTCTACACTAACACCCCAATTCGATCTAAGGT
>NW_020698605.1:0-2865 GCF_002925995.2 Terrapene triunguis
TTCCCTTTGTTCCTGATTAAAGCCTGGATTGTCCTGTGGGGATCTGTACACAGAGAGGGTCCTCTGAGTGAGAGTGCTCATGGCGAAGGGGATATTAGCCAGAAGCACAACACTTTTGAACTTAAAAATTCTAAAAGAACGAAGTATTATTAAAGCATTTTTATGAATATGCAAACAGTAATTAACTGGGCTTTTCTGTAATTCATTATTTTTTTTCTTTTCTAATGTCATGGTCAGATTAGAGCAAACCTAAATAACATAGGTTTCTGAGCTCGCTTTCAGTTCTTTCCCCAATGTTCATGTTTTGAGAAAGGAAAACTTCTTTTTATTAAGTTATCTATTTAGGAATTATGTTCAGAATGTCTTCCAAAGAGATTTGAATAGACAGGCATAAATAAAATGTCACTCTCCTCTCTTAAGTCCAGATTCAAAGCCCACTGAAGTCAATGGGGTTCTTTCTAATAGTACCCAGAGGATACCTATTGTCAAGAATGGTGATACATGGAGTCCTTCCCCAGTACAAAGAGTTATGCAAAACTGATCACAGTATAGGGGGCTTGGTGGGCTGCTTAGCAGTGCAACGTCATTTAAATACTCTTGCATTCTTTTTCTTTCATGCAGGAGACAAATGCTTCCAATTATGGCCTTTTGCAGGTTGCACTGAGATCAGGTCATTGCCACTTACAAGAATTGCAATAACTAAGTTTTCAGTGCCAAGAGTTAAAATGCATCTAAGGAAAAAAGAAACATACCGGGGTGTGATATCAACAGAAAAAAATAGAAACTGCATTACTAGAAATTAGCATTTATTATATAGGCAAACCTTTTTAAAATCAACCTAATCCTCACAGTGTACTGGTTTACACCTGACTGTAGGCTTAATTTCTTCTGTCCAGAATAAGCTATTGAAGGAAGAGACTTTTTCTGCAGGATTTTGTCATCTTTGTCAGTTCTACAATTCAGATACCAAGATATGAAGTAACTTCTTAAAAAGAAGAAACGTGATCTGAAACAAACAAACAAAATTTTTTTATAAAAAATACTGAGCTCTGAGAGCTAAGTTCTCCTGAGACGTACATGTGCATCTGGTGACTTCAGAGGGAGTTCTGCACAAGTCTCTGAGGTAAGAATTTGGCCCTGAATTTGTGTGCAGTAGAATAATTTTAATTAGATGTAATCTGAGGGGAAAGTTTGTGCATGATACACATTTTTAGCATGAGAAGAGATGGAAATGCAATATCCACCATCTATCACACTTGTAGCTCATTGACTGTACATATTTTAAAAAGGAAAGAAGTGATCATCAAACAACACAATACTTTGTGTATTCTAATTGAAATGTTCAGTGAGTCTCTAATCTCAATTTTTTTTTTATGTTTAATTGTATAAAAAAACCCACTTAACGTTTTTCCTAAATTTCAAAGTTCTTCCATCAGAACTGACTCTGGGTACGTGTAAAACATAGTTTTCAAAGCCAGTACATGTATATTAAACAACACAGCTCACAATAATTCCTTTGTCAAAAGCTTGAGAAAGGAGATGGCCTTTGCGTTTGGATCTGGGGGTTAACAAACTCAGTCTTTGCCAGACCAGTAGAGTAAGCAAACTAAAATATGCACCAACTCCTGCTCTCAACTTGACTCAAACAACTTGTCAGTGAATAAATGGCTATCTTTAATTAAACATACTATGGACTCTTTATTTTAAGTCAATGGAAATAATCATATGTGAACGAGGCAAGCAAGATTTGGGGCAAAATTCTCAAAAACACTTAATGACTTAGGCACCTAAGTCCCATTGGTTTTCAAGTCGGTTTGGTGCTTTTGAGAATCTTACCTTGTCCCTATATTACTGCAGATTTGGAGTGGAATAATCATGTAGGCTAGGTTCAAATGAGGCCTCACTGTTTACTTACTCCACTGGCTAACGACTGTAGCCACTAAAAAAGGCCATAGGTGTAACAAAATTCCTCCAGACTATTAAAGACCAGATGGGACACTCTAATGATGCCACACTTCAGCCTAATGTCTTCTTCAATGATAATACAACATTACATCAACATGTTTCATTGTGAATACCATGCACTGACAAAATCCATCAAAATCACAGTTTTGGGTCAATGAACAGGATCTGCTAAGATATCCCTCTCAATGTCATTCACAGAGATTTTAAAGAGAGAGGGAACCCTTTATGATCATCTAGCCTGACTTCCTGTATAACACGGGCCAAAGAGCCTCACCCAATAATTTCTGCATCAAACCCATACTTTCTGTTTGAGCTAGAGTATAGTATTACATGCAAATAATAAGGACATTATTTACTGTTCATGTTCTTAAAACATCAATATTTCAGCTGTATTTTTGACATACCAAAAATGATCAAACCATAAATGTTCAAGTTAAAAAAAGATATTGGGAACAGAAAACAGCATTCAAACTAGAAGAGAAATATTTATTTCTTTTCTTCTAACTTACAACTAGCCAGAGAATCCCATTGAATTCTAGCTGGATAAAAAAAAAAATAGTGCTGTTTGTATGAGAATTTTGGAGCTAAATTAGGAGTTCCTCAGAAGTGGGAATTTAAAATTAATGTTAAATGTATGTAAAGAGAAAATGTAGAATCAAGGTTAACTTCAGAACCATAAATAGAATTCCTAATGATCAGTCTTTCATCTCATGAAGTTTATGTTTATATTGTATTGTGGCAAGTGTTTTAAACTAGAATACTGTTCAAAATAAAGAATAAAATCAAAAGCTTCCTTAAGATTCAAATGTGTGTACCTGGGATTATGAAACTGAAGGCTTTGAGTTTTCCTGTCCATTAGATCCAAAATTTGCTTCGCATTCCTTGCAGGTATGATGACAG
>NW_020698605.1:2875-3927 GCF_002925995.2 Terrapene triunguis
CACAACTGTGTGATGTGACTGCCATATCTAATCTCAGCCAATCAAAGGAGCAGGGGTCAGAATGAGCCAGTCTGCTGTCTTTTGTATCAGAACTTGTCTGGTGACCCATCCATTTCTGCAGAATTTAAACAGACAGAATGTGACAGTAGCTCTGAGGGCTACATGATGACCCCGTTCAGTGAGACGGAAGACCCTAAGCAGTGGAACCACTGTGTTTCTGGGGTGGGATGTCAGTGGGAGGCAGGGTAGGGAAGGGAAGTAGGGGTGACAGTGCCAGGCTATGCAGGCAAATTCCACACAGAAGAGTTTGGTGGCAGAGGGAGCATAGAGTGGTGGCCAGTAGATCCACCACTGTAGATTCATATAATGTAGGGGATGCACAGAAGTCCCAGCTTCTTCTATAGCCAATGAGCAGTAGTATACACAGTGGGGAGGCCATGCAACCACTCTATGCCAAGTGTTAGATTGTGGGGAGGAGGATTTATTTTCCCCTCACCCCTATTAGGTCCTCCGTGCAAAGCCCATTTATTTGCACTTTGGCCAGGTGTTCAGCAGTTGTTTCTAAAAGAGGTGCAAGATGCCCCATTCATCTCAAATAAGTCAAGGCACAATAACGACCATTTAAAATTGGCATTCTTAATTACTTCACTGATGATCATTTTAGCATAAATATCCAGGTACTATGGAAATGTGGGGAGAGTTATCTGCCAAGGGGTGAGAAACCCAGAAAGTAGTCTGCATCTCCCCCATGGGCATGCAGAGTGCAACCAGACTGATTCACTACAGAAATGTAACGTGATACTCTTCTGTACAGATTACACAGCAGCTGTATAAGATCTCCCTGCCCTCCCATTTGGCCAGTACCTCGTTGCATCGAGCCACTATGTATGTTGGCATACAGTCATAAAAACACTGCCGATGCTTTCTAGACACCAGAATTTAGAGCTACAATGCCAGATTCTGATACCCTGACTTACATAGACTAGTACCCTATTTCACAAGTAGTCCCAATGAAGTCAGTGATGCTTCTTGATTACAGAATGTAAGCGTGA
>NW_020698606.1:0-355 GCF_002925995.2 Terrapene triunguis
ATGTCACCTGAACTGGAATCCATCTTTAACCTGGTGCTTTTCCAGTGGGGGGGAGGGAGGGGGTGGAAACCCAGAGGGACAAAGGGTTCCTGCCTTATGCAAAAGATATATAAAGGGGTGAAAGAGAAGAGAGGGAGAGAGGAGCCATCATGGAGAATTCCCTAGCTAACACCTAAGCTGGATCAAGAGCTGTACCAGGGGAAAGAATTGTGCCCAGGCCTGGAAGGTGTCCAGTCTGAGAAAAACTTACTGAAGCATCTCTGAGGGTGAGATTATCTGTATTTAGTTTGATTAGGCATAGATTTGCGCATTTTATTTTATTTTGCTTGTGACTTACTTTGTTCTGTCTGTTACT
>NW_020698606.1:365-7326 GCF_002925995.2 Terrapene triunguis
GTGGGGCCAAGCTAAGGAGAAAGCAGGGGCCCAAGCTGAGCTGGGGAACAGAGCCGTGCCATATCCAGAGGGGCCAGAAAAGCATCCCAGTAAGCAGGTTGATGCTGGGAGCAGTCACAGAAGCAGCCTGTACCTAATGGGTTCCGGGAAGTGGGCAGGCGGATCCCCTGCCAGCCTAAGGGGAAGATCTACAGGACCTGAAACCCAGCTGATTTCGGGGGACAACTAATGAAACATCAGGGACAGGAGTGCGGTCAGAGGGTCAAAAGAAGGGAACCTGATGGGGACACCGAGCAGAGAACCCCAGACAGTGCCCACTGCTCCTCGAAGACATCAAGGGAGCCAGTGGACCCCGCCCAGAGGAACTCTGCCTGGATACGTGACCGGACAGAGGATCGGAAACAGGCCACAGTCACAGGAGTCTCCATCAGCCAACCTCCTCTCCCTGGTTTTATAGATGGCCATTTTAGCCAGGGCCAAGAGGAGGTTGACCAGGAGGTCCCATGACTTTGTGGGGCCACGGCTAGGGAGTGCATAGAGAAGGAGGTGAGGGGAAAAGTGCAGCCAGAAACGTAACAGAATATTCGTGAGGAGCCAGTATAGGGGCTGCAACCTGGCGCACTCCAAGTAAACATGCGCCAGGCTCTCCCTCACACTGCAGAAAGGGCAGGTGTCTGGGACAGGGGTAAACCGCGCCAAATACACGCCCGTGCTCACGGCCCCATGAAGGAGCCACCAGCTAATATCCCCGGGCCTCGGGACCAGGGTGGAGTATAGGCTGGCCCACTGGGGCTTCTCACCCTCTAGAGGTGGCAGGAGGTCCCGCCACTTTGTGTCGGGGCGGGACACGAGGGTGAGGAAGTGAAGGGTGTGGAGCACGAGCGTGTATAGGTGTTTCCTTGGCGCGGTTTGGAAGTGGATTGGCTGCAGATCGTGTAGCTGGCTCACGGAGAAGGGGCGGGGGGGCCGGTTGGGTCCATGGGGCAGGGGCCCAATGAAAAGGTCCGGAGGGCCTGGGGTGGCAGGTGGGCGGGGCGTGCCCTCGTGCAGGACCTGGTGGAGGTAGGCCCAAGCAGCGGGCGGCAAAGCGGCCCTCACCTCCTGAAGTACGCGCCGGGGAGTACAAGGCCTGGAGAGCCCCATACGCCGAGCGAGCGTCAGGGGATCCAGCCACTCTCCTTGGTCATAATCCAGGTGGTCTCCGACTCTGGTGACTTCTGCCAGGACCAACCTCTGGCGCACTGAAGGGGACTCTGCCACCTGCACACGGAGCTGGGGATTGTGTAGCAGGGGCTCCGCGAGGAGATCTGCCCCCCCGGTGGCCGCCACAGACCTGGTCGCTGAGAACAGTTTCCAGGTCCTGGTAGAAGACCGGCAGCCTGGATAGATCTCGCAGAAGACCTCTCGGATGGAGATAAAGGAGCTGCCGGTCGTATCAGAGCCCTCGGAAGCGGAGCAGGAAGGTGTGAGCCAGTACTCTCCACGTCGGACTACCTGCACCATAAAGGAACCTCTGCAGGGCCTGGAGGCGGAAGACATGGATCTGAGTACGTAGGCACTTCAGGCCCTACCCTCCCTCCTCCAGGGGCAGGTGGAGGACCCCTGCAGAGACCCAGTGCAGTCCTGGCCGAAAGAACTCCAGAATCGCCATCCGGAGGTTGGCCAGGAAGCCCTGGGCTGGGACCAGGGTGTTGAGCCGGTACCAGAGCATGGACAGGACTAGTTGATTGAGTACCAGTGCCCTCCCTCGAAGGGAGAGGCACCGGAGTAGTCCTGTCCATTTCTGGAGCCGCTCCGTCACCCTGCCTTGTAAACCATGCCAGTTCTCTGGCGGAGATGGATGCGTGGCAGAAAGGTAAACACCAAGATAGAGCAGTGGACCCGCACTCCACCGGATGGCCTGAAACGTGGGTGGGAGGGAGTTCGCCTGCCACCCGTCCCCGACCACCAGGTCAGCGCTCTTGACCCAGTTGACCCAGGCGGAGGAGGCCACCGAGTACATGGTCTGGCAAGCCTCCACCCGCGCCAAGTCGCCCGGGTCCTGGACCACGAGGAGCACATCGTCGGCGTACGCCGAAAGTACCAGCCGCAGCTCCGGCTCTCGAAGCACCAACCCTGTCAACGTCCTTCAGAGGAGACAGAGGAAGGGCTCGATTGCCAGAGTGTACAGCTGGCCCGAGAGGGGGCACCCCTGCCGCACTCCCCGCCCGAAGCTGACCGGCTCGGTCAGGGTCCAGTTGAGCCTGACCAGACACTCTGCGGAAGCGTACAGCACCTGGAGAAAACCCACAAACTGGGGTCCAAAGCCTAACGCTCGCAGAGTGCCCAGGAGATACCCGTGGTCCACCCTGTCGAACGCCTTCTCCTGATCCAGGGACAGGAGGGCGAACGACAGACCATCCCTACACCCAAGCTCCCAGAGATCCCGGACCAGATACAGGTTATCAAAGATGGTACGGCCTGGGATGGTGTAGGTCTGGTCTGGGTGGATCACGTCCTCCAGCACGGACCCCAGCTGCAGCGAGATGGCCTTCGCTACGATTTTGTAGTCCATGCTCAGGAGCGAGATGGGACGCCAATTCCGTAAGTTGGGGAGGTCCCCCTTCTTCGGCAATAAGGTGAGCACAGCTCGCCTGCACGAAAGAGGGAGGACCCCGCTGTGCAAGGACTCAGCCCAGACGGTGACTAGGTCCGGGCCGAGGACGTCCCAGAACACGCGGTAGAACTCTACGGTCAGCCCGTCCATGCCTGGAGATTTATTGGTGGGCATGTGGCGGAGGGCTTCCGAGAACTCGGCCAGAGAGAGAGGCAACTCTAGCCGGTCCGGGTCGCCCGAGCTGACTGTTGGGAGTCCGTCCCATAGCACTCTGCAAGCGGTAGGATCGGTCGGATCCGGGGAGAAAAGGTTTGCGTAGAAGGTTCTGGCCCTCTCACACATCTCCACCGGATCCGTGAGGGGGGGTGCCATCCTCTGCCAGGAGGCAGGTGATGTGCTTCTTGGCCCCCCCTCCTTTTCTCCAGGGCGTAGAAGAAGCGGAAGCCGTGATTCATCTCCCGAAGGAGGCGGATGCAGGATTGAACAAAAGCACCCCGGGCCCGATGATCTTCGAGGGCCCGGAGCTCCTCCCGCTTCTCCCGGCACGCTCCGCAAAGGGATGGATCCTCAGGGCTCGCGGCCAGATGCCTCTCTAGCTTTAAGACCTCTCGTTCCAACTGCTCTATCACCGCATCCCTCCGTCGGCTGTCGCCCCGGGTGTAGTCATGGCAGAAGAGCCAGGCGCACACCTTCCCCAGGTCACACCACCGCCGTGCCGAAGGAAAGGCACGCCGCTGCCCTCGCCAGACCAGTCAGAACTCCCAGAAGGATGCCACGAAGTCCACATCCTACAGCAAGTTGTTGTTAAAATGCCAATAGGCCGGCCCCGGCCTCTCCGCACAGAGAGAGGCCGTCACGGTGACTAGATGGTGATCTGAAAAAGGGGCCAGCCAGATGTTGGAGGAGTGGGCCCGTGAAAGGTGGAAGTGTGACAAGTAGATGCGGTCCAACAGGGAGTGGCACGACCGATGGGCTTCCACCCAGACATAGGTAAACATCGAGACATCAGGTGGTGGTCGCGCCAGACGTCCACCAGGGAGTGATGTTCGACAATCTCCCGGAGGACGTCTGCGGTGGCCGGGCTCTGCTCGGTCCTTGAGCGGTCCCGCTCCTCGAGGGTGGTGTTAAAGTCCCCTCCCAGGACCAGGCACTCACAAGGATCTAAGGAGCCGAGGAAGTCGGACACCTGATAATAAAACCGCAGCCGCTCCGGGCCCGATGTCGGGGCATAGACGTTAACACGGTTGACCATAAGCCCCTCCATACGGACCCGGAGGTGCAGCAGGCGGCCCAGCACAGCCTCGGTGACCCCCAGCACCTCGGGCCGTAGGTCGCGGGAGAACAGGGTAGCCACTCCAGCCGTACGAACTGTGAGATGGCTAAAGTAGACCCTGTCCCCCTACTCCAGCCACCAGCTGTCTTCGGCGGCTGGATCCGTATGGGTCTCCTGCAGGAAAACCACAGAGTACCCCCCCTCCCGAAGGAAGGAGAGCACCTGGCTCCTGCAGAGACCCACCCTACAGCCCCAGGTGTTCAATGTTGCAAAGGTGATAGGTGCCATGAGGAGGGCTGGGGGGGATCTTCGCCGTCAGGGATGCTCACGGTCCCCATTGGGCTGCGCAGCAAACCGTGACCCACCCCAAAGGTGAGCAAGGAGTCACGGAAGCTGCGGACCCGCTGGTAAGCTGCGGCGCCCGGCTTCCCGGTCCTTTTACCCTCCCCCATGAGGGCCCTCGCGGCCCGGAGGATCTGATGAAAATCCCCTCATCGCTGGAGAGCGAGCGGCACCTTATTGTGGGAGCCACGGATGTCTTCTAAAAACTCCTGCAGCTCTTCTCGCAGCGTATGGGAGGTGGGGGTCACTAGCTTCCGGTCATCCTCCGGTGGGGCCCCTGGCACAGCCCCGTGGCCCACCGAGACGGGCAGGCAAGGGGCGGACCCGATGGGCCGGCGCCACATTGCCCGCCTCAGACCCCGGCTCAATGGGGGGCAGCGGAGGGAAGATAGCAGCCCCTAGTGGGTTGGGACTGGGAAACATAAAGGCCGCTCCCTGGGGGTCATTCTCCAGGAAAGGGAAGGAGACGGCCCCAGGGTCAGCAATGGCATCACGGAAGGTGGAGGAGATAGGGACGGGGTCAGGAGTAGGGGCAGGGCCGGGGGCAGGAGTAGGGTCGGGGAGAGGGACGGAGGCGGGATCCTGGGCCCCAGGAGCTGGACTGCTGGGAGGTGGCTCCCCTCTGTCAGGCTCAGGGGTCTGAGGAGTAGGGAGGGGGTCCCCAGTGATGCCGGGCTCAGGCTCAATGGCAGGTGTGACAGCCATGGCATCAGGAGGTGGACAATCTTCAGTGGGGCCCCCAGCTGGAAAGGAACTCGGTTGCCCCACGCCAACGAAGGATACTCCTGGTAACTCGGGTCCCGGCCGCGAGGCACCGGCCGTCGCCTCAACAGGCTCGGCGGCCATCAGCGGGGTGCTACCCACAGCCGGGGAGGTAGAAGAGTCCAGGGGACCCTCGGAGGTGGGAGAGGAAGCAGTGGTTATGGGGAGGGATCACTGGGAAGGGGGAGCCGGGGTGAGGTCGCTCAGGTCGAGGCCCGCTGGCAGAGGGTCATCCTCCCCCTAGGTGACCGGGGTCAGACCCAGGGCCTCGATCTCCTCATAGATGGAAGTGAGCTCACCTCCCACCACCCCGGGGTCCTCTCCGCTAGTGCCTGAGGCGACGCTTGCCTCGGGCATTGCAGGGGGTTTAGCTGGCATGGGGGCGGGAGGGGCTTCATTGAGGGCCTCCATCGAGGGCCTCCATGAGGAGGGACTGCGGAGGATGGATGTTGGTACCCTCCGGTACGTTCCATCTTCCCCAGCCGGCACTGGTGGATGGAACGTACCCGTGGGCAAGGCGGAAGGTTCGGAGCCTGTGGCCCACTTCCTGGTCTTCCGGGGGGGCCTTCGCATCAGGTGGCAGGAGCGGAGCTCAAGCCTTCCTCTTGCCCTGCTTTCCCTATACTAGGGTCCAGCCCTCCATAGCATCGCCTGCGGGCCGGTTGGGATGGGGGGCAGGGATGACGGCTCGGGGACTTGAGGAGGTAACGGTGGGGTGACATGAGGGAAGGAAGATTCCCCCTGGGGCGGACCCTTTCCCAAGCCCGGTGATACCCCCGCCACACCCTCCTCCACAGGCCCCGTCAGATTGCAGGCAGCGGAGGCGGGGCTCTCCCACTCATCTGGGCGCACTGGGGGAGGTACCCCTTGAGCCCGAGCGGGAGCAGTGGTGGGCTGAGAAGGAGGAGGGGCGGTTCCGGGCGCCGGGCGGGGTGCGGGGCGGGGTCTTTGCAGCCCAGCGGAAGAGGGCTAACAACAGAAATGGGTTTCCCCAGGGTAGAAAGGGCGGGCAGCAGGATGGCATTAGGCAGGAAGGGAGGAACAGAGGTTAGGACCACATGGACACCCAGGTCCTCCAGCGGCTCCAGGGGGACGAACACGCCCCCCACCGCCAGGCCCTTCTCCACCACCTCCTGGGCGGCGGCCTCCGAGGCAAGGAAGAAGACAACCTTGCCATACATTTTGGAGGCTGCCACGATGGCCGTGGGTCCCACCACCCTCGCCAACGCCCGCTTCCTGGTCAAGGTGGGGAAGGGGCCCCGGCCGCTATAGATGGTAGCAGAGGCGGTGGTCGGAAGAGATGACGTAGCGGCAGGCGGGGGGGGCCACTGTCACCTGGGCGTATGCCCTGGGGGCCGGGGGAGGGGCACCTGCGGAGCTGGTGGAGGGAACAGCGGGGAGAGGCGCCGTGGCCGGTGGCGGGGCCACGGCAGTGGGGGCAGCCCCTGCCATGGAGGGCCTAGTCTTCTTGGTGGGGCTCTTTCCTTTCTTTTTCCTCTGGCCTTTTCTGCCGGCTGGGGGGGCTGCCCCAGAATTGGAGGGGGCGAGGGATGTGGCAGCAGCGGAGGTCACCCCGTTGCCCGCCGCTGCTGGTGCCCCAGCGGGGGCAGTGGCAGGTGTTTCAGCAGAGGCGGTTGAGGGAGCCTAGGAGGGGTGTTGGGGGAGAGGGGGCGGGGTCTATCGCAGGGATCCCACCTGCCATGTCTCCAGCCATAATGAGCAGGGAGGGAGGGGAAAAAAACACCGGAGAAAGGGGGGGGCAAGGGGAAGCAGATCAACCACTCCTCCCCGCTAGGCTGCAGGCAGGGGAGGAGGCCGCTAAAATTGGGGGGGCAGGTAGGGGGACTATCAAGGACTTGGAGGGGGGGGGTCAGTCACTGATGTAAGATGGAAATCCGGCTCCACTAGCTGCACTGGGGAGGGAAGGATACAAGAACATCAGGGGGGTGCAGTGATCAACCAAAATGGGAGGGGGGCACAAGCGCATG
>NW_020698606.1:7336-7848 GCF_002925995.2 Terrapene triunguis
GGGGGGTGCAGTGATCAACCAAAATGGGAGGGGGGCACAAGCGCATGGGAGGGGGCATGGGCACATGAAGGTAGGGGCCAATCAGAGCAAGGGGGGGGCCGCAAAGGAAGGGGAGCAACCAGGCTGGGAGTGGAGCAGAGGAACTAAAGGGGCTAACTGTAGGGCTGGGGTGGGACAAACAAACCAAGTTGCAGAGGGAAAAGGGCGGGGTAGGCAAACAACCTGAAGCTGGGGAGGGGCAAAAGGCTGCAAGGGACAAATGGGGTAGGCAGCAAAGGGCAAAACCGGGGGGCCTATTGCAGAGGGGCCTTATAAGAAGGCCAGAGAAGCCAGAGGGAGCAGTCTCACTCTGACTTGAGAGGGAGAGAGGCCTGGCTGCTGGGGAACTCACCCAGGGGACCTAGAGGGAGGCAGGGCTGGGGAAAGGCCTTAGGAGTGGGGAAGCCTAGTTCTAGGCCTCCTAGGTGTAAGCAGAGTCAGGATGAGCTCTACCCTGACATCTGGTGGTGAAT
>NW_020698607.1:0-5171 GCF_002925995.2 Terrapene triunguis
ACTGCTCCAACTCTTCCAACATTCCCTCCATCACATCCATTGCCGACCACCCCCACAAAACCTAGGCTCCAAGCCCCCTAGGCACTCCCACATCACTGCTTCAAATTCAAACACACCCCTAAGCTGCTTCACCCGCACCCTTGCACTCCATACCCCTGGTAAGCTCGCAGAGGCTATGAGGAGGAGGGGAGATGGTGAGGCTGTGAAGAGTGCACGTACCAGATGGAGGCAGGAGAGTGGTGATGCAGTCCCTACCCCATGCACTGTACATGCTCATTCCCTGTTCGCCATCCCAGACCACGTCTATCCCTTATTTGTTGAGGGATGATCGAATACCTCTTTAGAAAACCCAGTTCTTCAAAGCTCTAGTCAAACTGGGTTTCCTAAAAATAAGTTTTGCTGTCCAGGATGTGCTGGCCCAGTGCACAGCTCCAAGGGGCAAAAGATGACACAGGGACTTGGCCCTCACTTTGTACCCTTCCAAACCCAGTACACTCCTCCACACTGCTCCAGCGCTTCCTCCCTGCTCTGACTTTCCTTGTTACCTAACTGTGCACCTTTTTGAGGCACTCTAAAAATTTAGAGTATGTATACACTACAAGTGCTACAGCAGCACACTACAGCGAGGCCACTGTAGCACAGGCACTTACTACAATGACTGAAGGGCTTTTTCTGTCACTTAGTAAATCCACCCCTCAACTGGCAGTAGCTAGACCTGCCTGCTACTGCAGTGGGTATGAACAACGAGGAGTCCTTGTGGCACCTTAGAGACTAACAAATTTATTTGGAAATAAGCTTTCGTGGGCTAAAACCCACTTCATCAGATGCATGGAGTGAAAAATACAGTAAGCAGTATAAAGAAAGAAAAGTAACAGAACGCTACTAGCCGTCACCTACAGCCCCTAACTAAAACCTCTCCAGCCCATCAAGGATCTACAACCTATCCTGAAGGATGATCCCTCACTCTCACACATCTTGGGAGACAGGCCAGTCCTCGCTTACAGACAGACCCCCAACCTGAAGCAAATACTCACCAGCAACTACACACGACACAATAAAAACACTAACCCGGGAACCTATCCCTGCAACAAACCACGTTGCCAACTCTGACCGCATATCTATTCAAGGGACACCATCATAGGACCTAACCACATCAGCCACACCATCCAGGGCTCGTTCACCTGTACATCTACCAATGTGATATATGCCATCATGTGCCAGCAAAGCCCCTCTGCCATGTACATTGGCCAAACCGGACAGTCTCTATGCAAAAGACTAAATGGACACAAATCAGACGTCAAGAATTGTAACATTCAAAAACCAGTTGGAGAGCACTTCAATCTCCCTGGACACTCAATAACAGACTTAAAAGTGGCAATTCTTCAACAAAAAAACTTCAAAAACAGACTTCAACGAGAAACTGCAGAACTGGAATTAATTTGCAAACTGGACACCATCAAATTAGGCCTGAATAAAGACTGGGAGTAGATGGGTCATTACAAAAAGTAATTGTCCCTCTGCTGATACTCACACCTTCTTGTCAACTGTTGGAAATGGGCGACATCCACCTTGACTGCATTGGCCTTGTTAGCACTGACGACCCCCCACACTCACGGTAAGGCAACTCTCATCTTTGTATGTGCTGTAATATTTATACTGCTTACTGTATTTTTTACTCTGTGCATCTGATGAAGTGAGTTATAGCCCACGAAAGCTTATGCCCAAATACATTTGTTAGTCTCTAAGGTGCCACAAGGACTCCTCATTGTTTTTGCTGATACAGACTAACCTGGCGACCACTCTGAAACCTGTCACCATGCAAGTGGGGATTAAGTTGACCTAACTGTCACACAGGGAGTGAAATTTTTCACAGCACCAAGTTACGTATCTAGGTCAATCAAATTTTTAGGTGTAGACCAAGCCTAAGGGTATGTCTACACTGCAGCTGGGAGCAAGCCCCCTAGCCCAGGTAGACACAGACTCTCAGTTCCAGGGTTCAAGCTAGTGTGCTAGAAATAGCTGTGTGGATGTTGCGGCTCACCCTCTCAAGCCCACCTGACCGCTTAGGCTTCAGTTCAGGTGGCTCGCCCAAGTCTCTGCCAGAGCCACAACGTCCATAAAGCTACTTTTAGTATGCTAGATCATGCCCCACTAGCACAAGTCTACCAAGGCTGGGAGGCTCCTTCCCAGCTGCAGTATAAACATACCTTAACCCGTCTGCGGAAGATATCACCACCTGGGCCTTTTCCAAACCAAGCTACATGGCGGCAAGAAGAGAACCAATGTTAAACACAGGATGGACACTTTGTACAAGCACTTGGTGACATTTCATGCCAAGCTAAAAACAAAAGCTTATGTGAGGGATGGGTGAAGGAGCAGCAACATGGAGTGGGACCTGCCCTACAATCATACCTGAAAAAACAGAACTGACCACAACGAGTTCTTCCTTAAACATACCCAAGATTTCCCCCTCCCAGCCCTGCCCCAAACAGCAGGATCAACCCAGACAAAGGGCTCTTACTGATATAGGGGTCGTTGCTCCCTCTGGTTGGAAGCTCCAGGAGACGGACGTTGCGCTGCTGATCACCTCTGAGGATGAAAATGGGCATGGAAGTCTTGCTTCTGTCCCATTCTCCACAAAGAGCTCCTCTGGTGTCTTCACCTCAACTGCTGATACTCTGACTGTTTGGGGGTGGTGAAGAGGAAAAGGAAAAATGAAAGTCAAGAGCGGTCTTCAAGGACCAGCAAAGAACAAGCAACATGGGATGAACTGGCACCACCTCAAGAACTACACAAGAGAACCAAGAAGGCAGCATCACCGCTATGGTGATGGGTTGTGCAGATATCACATCAAGTTTATAGCATGGACACATTAGCTGGATCCTGCTTCCCCTTTCTTGTGGTGTTCACTATGCGGTGTTCCATGCCAACAGATGCTTCCTGTGGTGTAGCTGGTGGGAGACAACGTTATAGTACGAAACTCCCTCGTATTTATTGCTCCAACTTCCACTGGCAGTTTTTGAGAAGTTAACTTTGAGCAAGGTTTTGGGCCTGCTGCTAATCCGTTTCCTGCTTCATTCACATCTCTCTCCTCCCCACCACACTCTGAATCTCTGCTGCAACTGGAACAAAACACCAAATTCAACGCCACTCATGATGAAGCGGGGGGGCGGGGAAGGGCGGAAACCCACACTAACCTTTTGGCTAAGTGCACCACCTAATTCAGGGTGGGCAAACTTTTTGGCCTGAGGGCCAGATCAGGGTTCCAAAACTGTATGGAGGGCTGGGCAGGGAAGGCTGTGCCTCTCCAAACAGCCTGGCCCTTGCTTCAATCCCCCACCCCCGACTGGCCCACGCAGAACCCCTGTACCCATCCCACCCCCTGCTCCTTGTCCCCTGACCGCCCCCTCCCGGAATCCCCCCTCCAACTCTCCCTCCGGGACCCCAACCCCTATCCAACCTCCCCTGCTCCCTGTCCCCTGATTGCCCTGACCCCTATTCACACCCCTGCCAGGCCCTTTGGGACTTCCGCGCCTATCCAACCGCCCCCTGCTCCCCGTCCCCTGATCGCCCCCACCCCTGAACCTCTGCCCCATCCAACCGCCCCCTGCGTCTTGTCCCCTAAACTGCCCCCCAGACCCGCTGTCCCTTATCCAGCCCCACCACTCCCTTTCCACGCTTCTCAGAGCAGCATGTCTGGCAGCCGCGCCCCCGGATGGAGCCAGCCAGGCAACTGTGATGCCCGGCAGGAGCTCAGAGCCCCACCGCCCAGAGAGCTGGCGGCACAGCGAGCTGAGGCTGCGGGGGAGGAGGACAGCAGGGGAGGGGCCGGGGGCTAGCCTCCCCTGCTGGGAGCTCAAGGGCCAGGCAGGATGGTCTCGCGGGCCAGAGCTTGCCCACCTCTGACCTAATTCTATAAGGCATAATGTTACCATTTCCTGGTTCACTTCAGCAGGAGTCCTAAATAAATCTTTAACGAAATACATATGAATTGTTTGACTTACAACATTACCAAAGCTTTTAACTCCTACAGCATTTCAGGTGAAGGATCTGTTTAACAAGATTTCTTGTTACTGAGCCAGTGATAGATGTGCACAGCCAGTCATACAGACTGGAATCTTTGTCACCCCATTCTTCTCCTCACTTCCAAAAGAGTAAGCTTCAGAGTATTTTACAAACGGAGAAGTTGGTAGCAGCGACTCTGGTGTGTGTTATTGCCATTAGATCCGAATTTAATCTGAGAGGAAGTTGGATCACCTCACACAGCAGGGTTGGAAAACAGCCTATAAATGTCAGTTCTATTAAAGACAGAATATAATATTTTAAACTGAGGCAGCCTCCAGACACTTAGCTATAATGGTGATGAGTTGTGGTTTAAATACGGATAGTCAAAACAACGTGGGGCGGTAAGTCTGCTGCATGTATCCAGAGTAAAAACGAGCCCTGAAGACTGCATATGGCTCAGAGTAAGTTCATCTTCTGTAGAAGTTAGTCTGTAGAGTGCTCTGGAAGTGCTAGTTATTTATTTTCCTACAGAACAACCTTGTTTAAGAGGCCAGGGAAGATTGGGCATTACTGACTGCCTTGTCATCACAACCATTGTATCAAACAGAACAGAACAGCACAGAAACAGTGCTCTAAGGGAGGTGGATTTTCAACAAGAGGTTGCGTCAGAGCTTCCCTTCTCCCCTACATATAATCTAACTACAGGCCAAGAAATACTCCGTTCCTTGGGTCCCTGCTACCAAATGTTTATTCTGAACACACAAGAGATCTTCTGGCAATTCAGTGAAGTGAATACATAGCTGCAGTGCTGTAAGTAGTTTTTTCCACTAATGGAGTGGATTTTTTTTCAGGGGGGACTGGTATTGGGTATTTTGCATTCCCTTACAGCCACTATCGCCACCCATGATTAGTGTCACTTCTGCAGTGAAAGAAACAGAAGCGTAGCGAGCGCCCTCCGCACCCTCCGACTGGAGGGGGCCCCGAAAGGAAGGGGGCCCCTAAAAGTGACAAAATACATACCGCATTCCAGTTTCGGCAATGTAAGGGGCCCCGCCCGGACATATGTTCGGAGGGGGCCACCGTTCGGAGGGGGCCACGTTCTTTGTTGCTACGGCCCTGGCTGGGGAAGTCGCTGCACGCAGCAAGAAGCGTCGGATTTCCCCACG
>NW_020698608.1:0-3836 GCF_002925995.2 Terrapene triunguis
AAGATGCCAGCCTCCTCACGGTCCACCCATTCTGCTCCGTGTTCTAAGGCTAGCCGCCCGACCCAAACCATTGGTGCCTCATCGGCTTTTTGTTGCGTTTCCTTTAAAAACTCTTTAAGTTTGGCCTTAGTACGTGTTCGCAGTTCAGTAACCTGCCTGGTGTTACCTGTTTGTGCATCTGTTTTAGTTTTAGTTATCGCAATAGGCAAAGCTTCTGCTACAGTTTCAGATTCAGTAAATTCTGGGGCTGTTGGCAGAGCTGGACACAGAGGAGTTTTAGGAGCTTCATATGGGAGTGGCAAAATTTTCTGAGAGGGACTTGGGGAGGGGGAGGTAGTGATGGGCTCTACCTTTTCTGTCTTCTCCTCATTATCATCTTTAGGAGAGCCTGGGGCTGCCTGTTTAGCTGCAAACATTGTGCCCCCGTGGAGGACAGAGCACAGATCGAGGGCCTTGCATATCATGCTAAACAGGACGGTAGAAACATCCTCAGATTTATATTCATCGGGTTGCAATTTTTTGGTTTTCTTAATTAAATCTAATTCTTTTATCATCTGGCATAATAATTTGTGTGCCGGATCAGCAGGTATTACCCGAGGTGGGGGAATCAATTTGGAAACGGTACCTCCGGATTTTCTAACAATGCGGCTACACTCTCTCCAAAGCTGAGAGGGATCTGCAGCACTGAGGTTCTCCACAGTCTCCGTGCACTGAGGCTGTAGGGAACAATCGGCTGGCTGACACCTAAAGCTCGGGTGGCACCGAAGGAGGCATCCCGTATCTGCCAGGGTTAATGGTACAGTATAGCCTTTTAGAGTTTTACCCGAGCCAAGGGAACAGATCCATTCTATTTTTGGATCAGTCGAATTTTGGCTAGTAAAAAGGTGAAACTGCAAATGTTGGAACTGTTCAGTTTCATCATCTGTGCGGTCTGCAGCGTGCCACGGGCATGGCCCAACTCCCTTGCATCCTGTTCGTGACGCCATGTGGATTGTCACGGGCACGCAGGGGCGAAAGAAAATGCAGGCCTGTTATTTACCAGGCTGCACGTGGCAATAGACTATATTGGTAAGGGATGCAAGGAGAGTATGGGTCACGATGCAAACTGCAGACACACACACACACACAACTAAAATTAATCAATTTAAAGTTTTATTGGGGATAATTACAAGGGGTAAGGGAGCAGCGTTTGATTAGCTAATAGAGTTAATGAAACTTAAAACACACAATGACTAAAATATCTACTAACAATATTTATAAACAAAGATGCAGCAATTAGTAATAACTGATACTTACAAATACAAACCAACGCATAACGACCGGCAAACGTAGAAACTCTGTTTGAAACACGTGAGCTGAGAGAGAGGCTTCGAGGTGATGAGGCTCGGTTACGGGTGTACACAGGATACACAGGATTCGTTTTTCTTTCTCCTCTCCCTGCCTGCACATGGCAGGCAGCCCATAAAGTACCAACTATGACATCATAGAAGTGTCATAGGGGACGGGGCCCAAAACCTGTTTGTGTTCGTTTCTGATTGGCACAAGCAAAGTTTACACCAAGTAGGGGAGCAGGTGCCTCAAAGTCTGGCTTCGCCCCCAAAAGGTGAGGAAATGCATATTGCTTTAGAATGCGTGCAACACTGAATGACAAAAGAAGAGGCCAGGGCAATACCGGTATGGGCAAGTTTTACAGGATGCAGACAGGAACTCATCTCAACAGGTGAGAAATCTTTTGGCTTTGAAATGGTATTTAGCTTGGTGATGTTTAGGAATTGGTTACAAAAGAAATAAAATGTGTAATGCCATAAAAATCAGAATTGGTTTGTGATTTTATCTTCGTAAGTCATATTTTCCTAGTTAATCAGCTTATTGCATTGTGTTGTGTTGAAGCAGTGTGTTGTGGTTGATGTATTTGTGGAATCTGTACTTAGGTTAACAAAGGCTTGGGCATAATCATTTCCTTTGATGATGTGATGGACTAATAATGAGCTTGTTCTGTGCAGTAGTGTGCTGGAAATTTAAAGATGCACATTTCTGGGGTGGAAAGCCAGGACTGAAAATGTGTGTATGTCACCCTGTACATTGTTCATGAGCAGCCGAGAGCTCATTTGTGTAACTTTGCTGGGAGTGACTGTACATGTTTATGTGTGTGTTTGAGCAGAGTGCGGAGAGGCTGCTTTTCACTAGCAAAGCAGAGTTGAGTGGTTCAGGTTCTACCCTGGGGAATGTCACTGGGGGTCACTGATTGGTATGTGGGATATTTCTTGTTCTGTGGGGGAAATTTCTGTAATTGCTCCTTCAAAGGCTTTGGGGGTTGAGGAAAGAGGACTGCTCACAGCTGTCCCCCCTCATGCCCCTTTGAATGAGTTTGGGTTAGGGAAAGTGAGAGAGCTAGTGCTACAGTAGATCTGAGAGGTTGCCCCATTCCAGGAGGGGCATGTGTGGGAGGCAATCAATTAGAGAGCAGGGTTCAAATGTGTGTGAGGGCTGCAGCTATTAGAAACTGTGCATTGGGGTGCAGCCCCAGCCATCACATTTCTGAAGTAAATGTTAATAGCAACACTCAAATGGTATCCTGCTGTCCTCCCAGAAACCAATAATGATCTACGGTTAGTCAGTAACATTTTATGTATAATAAAAAATATGGTGTGCTTTGTTAGTCTTCAGAAACAGGAAGTAGTTTAATTCCCTGCTCTAGCAGTCTGCTTTGCAGATGGTGTGATTTGTTTTTTACCAATATAATTCTTCCTGCAACAAGATGTGTTCAATGTCTTCTTGGTCACATTCCCTCAGTGAAAACATGTCCTATGCAGGGTTGACACCATGCTTGGGGACCCCAGGGATATGTTGTCAATAGCATTCCACCTGGAAAGAAGGGGGTGAGTCAGGAATACTGCCCCCCTAGAAACAAGGGGTGTGTCAACAATAGTACTTCACCTGGAAGCAAGAGGTGTGACATGAAAACTGTCCTCTCAGGGAACAAAGGGTGTATCACAAATACTGTGCCCTCCAAAAAGAAGATGTGTGACACAAATATTGTCCCATCCAGAAACAAGGGGTGTGTTACCAATAGTACAACTCATGGAAATGAGGTGTGATACGAATACTGTCCCCTCTGCATCTAAGAGGTGTGACATGAATACTGTCCCCCTTCTCCCCCAAAACAAGGGGTGTGTCCCCACTGGGACCTAGAGGTGTGTTCTGAATACTGTCCCCTCTGCAGAGGAGAGCTGTGTTCTGAATACTGTCCCCTCTGGGAACAAGAGTTGTGTCATCGTACTACCCCTGGGAACAAGGGGTGTGTGCTGAATAGTGTCCCTTCTGGGAACATGAGATGTGTTATGAGTACCCTCCCCTCCGCAAACAAGGGGTGTGTCATGTATACTGTCTCCTCTGGAAACAAGAGGTGTCCCTGAATACAGTCCCTTGCAGAAACAAGGGGTGTGTCATTAAGTGTAGTCCTCCTGGAAACCAAGGGTGTGTCATGAATTGTGGTCCCCCAGAAACAAGAGGTGTTCTGAATACTGGCCCCTGAAACAAGAGGTGTGTCTCGAATAGTGTTCCCTCCAGAAAGAAGGGGCGTGTCATCAATAGTACTCCTCCGGGGAACAAGGGGTGGGCGCTGAATACTGTCCCGTCTGGGAACATGAAATGTATTATGAATACCCTGCCCTCTGGAAACAAGGGGTGTGTCAGGAATACTGTCTCCTCTGGAAACAAGAGGTGTCCCTGAATACTATCACCTGCAGAAATAAGGGGTGTGTCATTAAGTGTAGTCCTCCTGGAAACCAAGGGTGTGTCATGAATTGTGGTCCCCCCAGAAACAAGAGGTGTGT
>NW_020698609.1:0-1113 GCF_002925995.2 Terrapene triunguis
AAAATGATGCTTAAAATTGTTGATTGGCTCTAGTTTTCAAGATATGCTATTGGGTCAGTATATACGACCCTTGACTTGGGAATGGCAGAGGATAAGTGAGTTATAAAGGGAAGGGAACTCAATTTAAACCAGAAATGACTAAAATACATCTTTGACTGGATCTATGAATAAATCTATGACTGGGTTTGGACAGTACTTGCTTTTTAGGCAAAACAATGAATGATGCAATCTGAAGCTGGTATTGCATCATACATGATCTGAATTGCATCATGTTATTCCTAGAAGTCATGGATGATGCAATCATAAGGAAGCTTACATCACTCTGCTGAACAAATTGCCCTATATCAGCTCTAGAAATCATACAGTGTCGTGCTCTCTTATTTGTCAGTGTTTGATTATGCAAAGGGACACATTTCTGTTTAGCCAAAGTGAGCAGAGATGCCTCGTACTTGTGTGAACAGTGCAGATAACTTCTGCTATGTTTGTGGTGAAGTGACTTTTGCATCACAAAAGCACAGTATAACCACTATGGTTAAGAAAGCCTATCACCTTTCTTTTGGCTGCAAAATTGGAGATCAGGACAAGAGGTGGGCCCCACACATATGCTGCAACACTTGTGCAACAAATCTTCACCAGTGGTTGAACAGGAAAAGGAAATCTATGCCTTTTGCAGTGCCAATGATTTGGAGAGAGCCAACAGATCATACCAGCAATTGTTACTTCTGCATGGTGCCTCCAGTTGGGAAAGGTGTGTCAAAGAAGAAAAAGTGGACTGTGCATTATCCAAACATTCCATCAGCTATACGCCCAGTACCCCACAGAGAAGGACTGCATGTAAGTCACACAGACGGCAGTGACTTACATGCTGGTGGCTGTTTGTGAACAGCCCAGGTTGGAGACTACAGCACCAGAATCATTCTCACTTGAGTCAGACGAGGAAGAGGATGAAACTTCTGGTCCTGAACCATCAATGTCACAGGACCCACATTTTCTCCCATCCTCCTCCTCTGAACCACACCTCATAACACAAGGTGAACTGAATGACCTTGTCAGGGATTTGGAACTCCTCAAGAGTAAGGCAGAGCTGTTGGGCTCCAGACTACAGCAGTGGAA
>NW_020698610.1:0-4722 GCF_002925995.2 Terrapene triunguis
TCAATGGCTGGTGATGGTCGTTTAACGCCCGCCTGGGTGAGGGTCAGCTCCTTTGTTGTCACTGGAGAACTAACAGTGGGCGACTCCCAGACTCCCAACATATTTCAATAACAACCATATAACAAAATCTCATAATGCCATATACAAATGATGATATACATATTTTGACAGAAAAATGAGTTGCAGCAGATCATGACTTACAAGGCATGTTTTTTATCACAACCATATAAAAAATATGAATATCGGGGTTACAGGGGGGTACTTTGAGGTACAGTGCATCACAGGCTCATTGCTTCAATCACCCAGGCAGATTTCAAAACCTCAGGCTACATTATTATCTCAGAGTCTCTGCATATTTTTGTGAAAGCCACATTTACTGACGGCTTTGCTCAAGGCTTCCTTGACCTCTCTGTTTCTCAGGCTGTAGATGAGGGGGTTTACCAGGGGAGTTAGGACTGTGAAGCAAAGAGAGAGCACTTTCTTCAGATCTCTGAGTGTATCATGTTTCAGTAGCATGTAAACAATGATTATGGTTCCATAGAAAATTGTCACCACAGTGAGGTGAGAGGAGCAGGTGGAAAAGGCCTTTTGTCTCCCGGTGGTGGAAGGGATTCTTAGGACGGTGGCGCTGATACACACGTAGGACGTCATGGTTAGTAGGAATGGAGGCAGGGTGAATACGGAGACTAATATGAGATTCACGAATATGCTCAGGTGTGTGTCACTGCAGAAGAGTTCCATCAGTAGGATGGGGTCACAATAGAAATGGTCAATTTCATTCGGACCACAAAAAATTAACTGTGATATGAATAATATAAAGATGGTAGTGGCCAAGCTACCATTTAACCATGACCCAGCAGCCAACTGGAGGCAAAACCTGTTATTCATAAGAGTTGAATAGTGCAGGGGTTTACATATAGCTAAATACCTATCATAGGACATTGTTGCTAGGAGATAGCATTCCGTAGCTGCCAGAGAGCCAGAGAAATACAGTTGTGTGATGCAGCCACTCACTGAGATGGTTCTGTCCCCAGTCAGGAGACTGGCCAGTAACCTGGGCAGGAAGGTCGAAGTATAGCAGATCTCCAAGTAGGACAAGTTGCCCAGAAAAAAGTACATGGGGGTGTGAAGGTGCTGATCAGTCACAACAAGCACCGCAATGAGAGTGTTCCCAGCCACAGTTGCCATGTAGATCACTAGGAACATTAGAAAGAGAGGAATTTGAAGGTCAGGGAGATTCCCGAATCCCAAGAGGATTAATTCTGTGACGGTGGTTTGGTTTCTCCAATCTGTTCCTGCCATGGGTTGAGTCTAGGAACAAAAAAACAAGCTGGGCAATTGAATTGGAAGAACATAGCATTAAAAATTAATCGAGTCTTGTGAATTAATAGCATAAATATTCAGAATATTCCCTTCCTCTCCTGGTTACAGGCTGAAATTTTAAGGCTAAATATAGACTTCAGCGTAAAATGCCAGGAGTCTCAGTCCAAGGACAGAACATTGGTACCCATGTAGACCTCTCTCTGCTATATCAGAGCAATGACTAATATAACAGTCCATATCCCTGGTACAGAATTGGTCTGATCTGTCATATCAGAACTTGGCTATCTATCATATCCCATCTCGTGACATACCAGAGCTTAACAATGACGCTTAAGTTCTATATTTCACTTCTGTCAATAGCCAGAATAATGCCAGTTCTTAGGAGTCAAAACCAATAAGTACATCAACTAAAATCTTGGACTCAGATTTTCCTTGCAGTCTAGTGTCCATATACACTGATCTCTTGTTAGAATGAATGGAAATTAATCTATCTCTATGGAATGACGCAGCCTCTGGCAGGACACTACTGAGAGTATCAATTCAGGATAAAATTGCTTTGAGCAGGGCAGTTACAGCCCAAAGATGGAGTTCCTTTACTATTAAGGGACACCAAACTAGCCAAACAGAGAGGACTTTGGTTTTACCTCACTGGCTAACCATAAGTCCAAAAAAACCATAAGTGAAAACCAATATCCCAGTAAAAGAAGAAAGGTTCTCCCAATCCCAAAGGACCAAGCCCCAGACCCAGGTCAATATACACATCAGATCTTACCCACAAAGCACGCTGTTGCCAACCCTTTAGAATCTAAAATCTAAAGGTTTATTCATAAAAAGAAAGAAATATAGATGAGAGCTAAAATTGGTTAAATGGAATCAATTACATACAGTAATGGCAAAGTTCTTGGTTCAGGCTTTTAGCAGTGATGGAATAAACTGCAGATTCAAATCAAGTCCCTGGAATACATCCACAGCTTGGATGGGTCATTCAGTCCTAGTTCAGAACTTCAGTTTGTAGCAAAGTTCCTCCAGAGGTAAGAAGCAGGAATGAAGACAAAATGGAGATGATGCACCTGCGTTTTATAAACCCTTTGCCATGTGGCTTGTGCTTCCTTTGTCTCAAATACAAGCTACCCAGCACATGGCATGGAAAAACCTGAAAGTTCTGTCCATAGGCATTTCCCTGTATGCCTTTCTGAGTCACAAGGTATATCTGCCTTCTCTCAATGGGTCAGTTGTATAGCTGATGGTCCTTAATGGGTCATCAAGCAGGCCAGGCTGATGCAAAGTGTGTGGTGTCTCACGCTGAAGCATAGCACAAGTTTGAAATACAGACAGTACAGAACCAATACTTATAACTTTAAATAATCATAACCAGCAAATCATAACCTCCTCATAGACACCTTACTTAATCTCCTTTGTACAAAATTTAGTGCCACTACAGAATCTTGGTTGCAACAATGGTCTATACGGTCACAGTTCGTGTCAATAACGTCACAACATATATCCTGGTATATTCAGCATTTCAATGCCCTTTAGGAAAAGGAACAATTTTCATCCTCTCACAAGAGATCAGTGTATGTTGAAAATTATGAAGTGGAGTAAATGCTCCCTTAGTTGCTGTGGTGGTGATAGTGATGTGGTGAGGGACTGGCAGTGCCTTTTCGTTTCCTGATGTTCACTATGTAGCGGTAATAAAATACTTCTCTTTGGAGGGTGGATCTTAGGAAGGGGCAAAACCAGGCTGATGTGCAACCCGAACTGGGAAGTGACCCTCTGCACTCCATAATGAGTGTGGGATGATAATACAAGAACAAGAACAGCACTGGACGGTTGGGGAAAAAAGATGCTGTCCCTGAACTCAGAACCCTAGACCCTAGAAACAATCTGGCATGTGTGATCCGTGCTAGTAACACTCTGTCACCACTCACCACCCCATTTGGGGATACACTAAGCCAGATCCTCAACTGGTGTAAATCAAGGTAGCTCCATTTGTGTCAGTGGGGCAGATCCCCAATTGAGGATCTGTCACCAGACATGGATCTCAAGCTCCCTCTCTATTAAATGGTGCTATAAACGCTGACTGGCACTGCGGTGGGAAGGTGAGGCTAAAACTGTAAATATTCACCTGAAGAAGAGCTCTGTGTAGCTCAAAAGCTTCTGTCCTCCACCAACAGAAGTTTATCCAATAGAAGATATTACCTCACCCATCTTGTTCCTCTAATATTCACAAAGCACATTCATGCCCCTGTTTGGAAGGTGGTACAGAAATGCAGTCAGGAAGATGGTCCTCACTTGTAACCACCGCACAGCCCAAGCTTGAAACAATGAGCTCTTATTTATCAGTGTTTGGCCGCCAGGACTCAAGATCCTCAGCTGAGATTCTTCTCTTTTCTCTTTCTGCAGAAGCTGGATTTTCTCAGTAGAGAGACCTGCATCTCCTTGAATGGATGAGCAGCTGCCGCATTTTGTCTTAGAACATGCTCTTCCTGCTCTATTTACAAAGTGGAGATGTCTCCTGATACTTGTATCCTTCTCCATGGAAAGCTGACTCTCCCTTGATTCAACCTCTGAAGAGGCTGAGCCTGGGGAATTAGTGCTTTTTTTGTGTGCAGACAGTACAAACGGCTATCCTGATGCAACCAACCTCCCCCACCAAGAGGAATCGCCTTTCTGCGGTATGAGATCATAGCTCTGCATGGCTGAAATCTAATGCAGCGCCTATGGAGTGCATGACTGTGCAGAGACTGACTCTACTCAGTCATCTTTAGTCATGTCAGTTGTTCCATTGAAGGCAACTACATGAGTAACAATGTCTAAGAAGGTCAGGCCTGCCAGGTTGGGTGCTGAAGCCACCCAGTTTTACAAACATATAGGAAACATAATGTAAAGTAGATTTAATCCATAGTTTGCAAATGAAAGATTTGGATGAAAGACTCTTCCCCCCCATGCCCCCGCCCCGGAAATATTTCTCCCAAGGAACTTTTGTTATTCTTAATTACAAATGTTTATTTAACAACACTCTCACCCTTCTTCTGAGCAGTAGTGGAAGTCAGCATCTTGCAAATTGGTTTCTGTGACATTCTGTACATCGGGGGAACACCCTGCACCCTCATGTTCATCCTTATAACATGATTGTGTGGCATCCAATGCAAAGTTTGTCATGTTGGGTGTCTTTGGAAGGCTCATGATGCACTGACCATCGTTGTTATAGTAATTTACTGGTTGTAAATTCATGTATATATGTATGTAGGTATGAGGCTGAAAATGTATCCTCAAGACTTAAAACAAGCCCAGACAAAACGTTCCAGGAGCAGAGGGACAGTCAGGGCCGGCTCCAGGTTTTTTGCTGCCACAAGCAAAAAAAAGAAAGAAAAAGAGCCTCCAAAGCAAAAAAAAAAA
>NW_020698610.1:4822-11710 GCF_002925995.2 Terrapene triunguis
AAAAAAAAAAAAAAAAAAAAAAAAAAAAAAAAGGGCCGAAATGCTGCCCCTTGAAAAGTACCGCCCCAGGCACATGCTTGGGACTCTGGTGCCTAGAGCCAGCCCTGGAGACCGTTCACACCTCCTCAGGATGTGTATGAGACAAACCCAACCCAGCCTAGCAAGAACAAAGAATTAGTTTGACTCTCGAGTGAGAGTCCCTTGGTAAGTTTGGGACTATGATGAAGTAATGACTCTGAAAGGGGGTGGGACAAATCCATGAGGGGAGAAAGAGCCTTATAAAAGGGAGAGACATTGCCATGCTCTCTCTCTTCCACCTCCATCTACAAACACCACCACCAAGTGACTGAATCACTGATCAAAGGGGAGAGCCTGGCTGAAGGGCAACCAGTTAGCCTGTGGTCAGAAGCATCTAAGTTGTAAGGGTACTGAGTGTTAAGATTAGTTTAGAATGTGTTTTGCTTTTATTTCCTTTGATAACTTATGTGAACTTTTTGCCTATCACTTATAATCACTTAACATCTATCTTTTGTAGCAAATAAACTTACTTTTATGTTTATCCTCACCAGTGAGTTTGTCTTAAGTGTTTCTTCAGGTGTCAAAGACTGTGCATGTCCACTTTCCCTTGAAGTAAATGATGAATCAATTAATAAATTGGTATTGTTCTGTCCAAGGTCGCATATCCCTGAGGTACAAGGCTGGAAGCTGGTGGGATCCGGATGGTGTCGTTCTCTGTGAGATTCATGAGTGGCTGTAGGAGCATTCATGCAGTCTAGCTGGATGTGGGGCTCCACCTGCTGTTGGACTGAGTGATAACAGCACCTGGAGGGGTTTGCTTCTTGTCACTAGCAGAGCTTGTGACAGACACCCCAGGCTAGTGTGTTCAGGGGGCAGAGCAGGTCTCACAGTTCCAGGTTGTACCCGGGGAAACCACCTAGACTCTCACAGTTTCCCATTGGAGGAGAATCCAGTGATGTGGACTCTTAGTATAACTCATTTGTTTACACTATATACACCAATCCTGGAACAGAGGTGGCCACAGACAACAAGCAGGGTCTCCCCTCTTTTAGGGATCTCAGACCGTACGCCAGAAGCAGGACTAGTGTGCAAGGACCTTTCCCCCACACAATACTTTCAGCCTAGGACACTAAGGGTGAAAGCTGGGTCATGACCAATGAGTGGGAGCTGGGCAAGGCAGGGTACTACTCTATATGACCTCTCTGACGAGTGTTGCTGTGCTTCTTTCTAATGCTATTGCATCATGTGTTTACATATTTTCAATGCAACACCAACTGGTCTGTATCCTAATAACTTCCCTATATTGCATTAACTTCCCTATAGGTCCATTGTCACTCCTGCGACGTACCCTATGGGTTGCCTGAGCATTCTGTGTGTTGGATTCTCATTTGTGATAGGTTCCTGCCTCTCCCAAAGGAACAGAAAATAAATCGTTTGAAATGGGAAAGGAAATGTCCAGCCTTCTCTGTCCTGAGGCTACTGGGGTGATGCATGGTTCTCACTTTTTGGGGCAACCCCACTTTAAAGAAACTTCTTAGGTTTTCTGATCTCTTTGATTCGGCCAATGTTCATCCCAAGAGTCACTGAGGCGTTCTCAAATCTGTACCTGCAAAAGTGCCAGAGAGATTGTAGAGATGACACTTTGGAAAGGGTTTTCCATAAATGTATCCTTTTATAGTCAGCGCTTTTTGAGCCCCTGCCTGGTTACAGAATGGAACCTGGACATTTGGAGGCTGCCTAACTAGTCTCCCCTATCCCTGGCATTACTGACTAATGAGATAAGGAGAGAGACAATGTATTTGAACTGGCATCCTAATTGAAATACCCGAGGTGGTGAAAAGCAGCACTCAGTACAGAGTAACTGCACAGGGGTTGTTCTAAGCTATCTAACCTGTGGGCATATCATGGTTATTATTAAACTGCAAAGCATCACCATTTGCAATGTCAGGGATTGGATATTTACATGGATATCAGTAATGTCCAGAGCTATCACAATTAATGACAACCAATGTTTTGGAAGGGTATTAAAACTCATGCTTCAGGTATTGAGCCAATCACTACGTAATAGAGACCAAGGTGAAAGCTATATGGGGGGCGGAGAGGGGGGCAGATTATCCCACCTCTACCTCCTGTGGGATTCTTCCATCTTCCTCTTAAACATCTGGGTATGGCCTCTGTCAGACAGGATATTAGACTAGATGGACCTAGTGTCTGATCCAATCTGGCGATTCCTATGTTCCTATGAAAAGAGAATAGGTAAATCTGGGGTCATTCTGCTCAAAGCACAGACCAGTATCTGAGTTCTGGAATACTTGAATTCGGCTAGGACTACACTAAGGGGGGGGTCGATTTAAGATATGCAAATTCGCATAGCTGAATTCGGCGTATCCTATTTGACTTACCCCACTGTGAGGACGGTGGCAAATCGACCGCCGGGGCTCCCCCGTTGACGGCGCTTACTCCTCCTGACGAGGTGGCAGTTAGCGCATCGATTCGGGGATCGATTTATCCGTCTAGATGAGACGTGATAAATTGATCCCCGAGAGATCGATTTCTACCCGCCGATCCAGGCGAGTAGTGTAGACTAGCCCTTAGATACTAGTCGAAGAGGGCACATTTGACAGGATCTATCTCCATCCACTAGAGGGCAGTCCCCCCACACATTTCCTTACATTATTTTTATATTGTCTCCATACAATATATTTATATTGTCTCCATACTCCTGCTTTCCAGAAGTTGGTATACAAGCATGAAGTTCTCATTTTTTTTAACCCAAGTTTTCTCATATGAACCCAAATAAAATTATTGTTTCAGCTTTTCGGCAACAAAACACTTGATTTATTTATTATTAGTTTAGTTGCAAAATAGATTGGGAAAACATTATTCCCAACCCATTTTTGGGTTGGTCGGTTTGTTTTTATGGTGATGGTGTTTGAACTTTTTAATAAGGGCCCCACTTCAACCTATCTTTCAGCTGACTCATTTTGTGTCTCCAAATCTTTGTTGCGAACATTGCCCAATGTGACGTATCGATTCCTTATGTAACCCTTCTGCCAGTTGGAGTTGGCAGCAACAGGGGCCGGGTTCAATATCTAAGGGTTCCTTTCCATCAATACAACACAAAACCGGCTCCAGCCCCAACCCAGTAACCTGAGGTAATTACACATCACCCCTTGGGCACCTCTAGAGGCAACAGTTCCCCTCTCACAAGCACAGTGTCTGAGTGCAGAAAAGAAAGTTTTAATAAAAAGGGGGAAAGTAACCCGGCATTAACTTGGGAAAACGCTGCAAGCAGGATTCATAACATAAAATCATGAGCAAAACACCCACCCCAGAGTACGTTGAACAGTATCCTTGTGCCTCAGGTTCTTAAGTCCAGCAACCAAAAGTTCCTTTAGCACGCTCCTCTCTTCACCACACCTCACTCACAGTTATCGTCCTTGGGCAGTAAAGACCCAGAGTTCAGAAGTGCATCTGCATGAGTTCACCTCCCACCCAGGGTGGGGTTGGGGAGAAAAAAGAACCTTGCTCACTCCGCTGCCCAGGTTGTTGTCCTGACATCTGCCACTCCGCCGGCCACTCCCTGTACCCTCTGGAGTGGTTTGTGGGCCCACAACTTAACACAGCTCTCTGTGATTTCAGCTGTTAGTGGGAAAGCCCCACTACTAGTGCAGGCTAGACAGTCTCTAGCATCAGAGACACTGCTGCAAAACAGGTCTAATGCTTAGAGCTGGTTATTAGTGATTTCTGTTGGTTTGCAACAAGACTTTCAAGTGAGTCTTACTAAACTCTATTAGTAAACAGTGGAGAAAAGAAGGTCACACCACAAACTACCTGTCACCACCTCTCCCAATTCCACTGGGCTTTGGCACCCCTATTTCCTGCTTAGCGAATGCAGTTTAGCTGAGGGTGAGTCCCTCCATCAGAGTATGCAATGTATAGTTCTGCTACCCTTGATCCTCACATAAGGATACACAACTCTTTATTACCCCTGCTCCAATAACAAAGTGACTTGTGATCCAACACCACCAAAAGTCATTATTTGGGCAAAGCATTTCCATCATGCCTAGGCAGAATGGGCATTTCTATGCAAACAAGGTCAGTTCATGAAGTCTTCTTCCCTAGTTCATCACTAGAGATCAGGGGAGACCTTGCTTACAATTATAAAAGGGAAAAAAATCCCACAGGGGAAAATGCTTCTCATAATGATGAAACGCTAGATGATGGCCTGTTAATATTATTTATTATTCTATGAGCAGTAGGTTTTAAGCCTATATCTGATGCCACCTACTGGGCATTTCAGAAAATAGCTGCCCATTTCTCCTGCTTTGAATGTGCTACCCTCTAGTGGACACCTTACAGCATCACTGACCTTTCCTTTTCACATTACAAGACTTTATCCTGTTCTGAAATATATTGGCCAATACCACAGACCTTTCCTCATTTCATTCAATCTGCTGCCCCTACGGTCAATTACACAGCATGACAGTCTATTGCTCTGTTGTTACCCTCTGCTCTCTTCTGGAGTTAACTGCAATGGATGTTGTAGCTGCCTCTTTCCATCTGTGATGCTCTTGTGTCTCCGTTGGTCATTGTTCCACCATGGTACACTTTTCCTATCTTTAGGTAGTGTTGGTAACCTAGGACTAGCTAGGCTGTCTGTCTTTGCTTCCCTTCAGAATTCCTCAATATCTTCAGGTTTCAGAGTAGCAGCCATGTTAGTCTGTATCTGCAAAAAGAACAGGAGTCCTTGTGGCACCTTAGAGACTAACAAATTTATTAGAGCATAAGCTTTCGTGGGCTACAGCCCACTTCTTCGAATGCATCTGTAGCTAACGATGCGCAATGGGACTTGTATAGCGTGATTTCTATAATTGCAACTTTTTTTAAGTCTAATGAACCTATGTATAAAATATTTGAGATCATGAACAAACACCAGCTTACATTTTTGGGAAATTCCTGTCCAAGGTGATGGCCTGTTATAATGTACTTACACTATCCCTTTAATAATATTCAATATATGCTGCCATCTAGTGGGCATTTCTGAAAAGAGCTGCCCATATATCACCCTTACAACATGCTTTCACTTAGGGAAGAAAAACTAAATGCACAAATACAGAATGGGGAATACATGGCTTGGCAGCAGCACTGCTGAGAAGGATCTGGGAGTGGTGGTGCATCACAACCTCAACATGAGTCAGCAGTGCAATGCTGTTGCAAAAAAAGGAAATGCAATTTTAGGTTGCTTTAACAGAGGCATAACATGCAAATCTCGGGAGGTGATAGTACCACTCTGCTTGGCTCTGGTTAGGCTTCAGCTGGAGACTGTGTCCAATTTTGGTCACCAATGTATAGAAAGGATGTAGAGAAACTGGAAAGGATCCAGAGGCGAGCGACAAAGATGATCAAAGGGATGGAATGCAAGCCATAAGAGCAAAGGCTGAAGAACTGGGTATGTTTAGTTTGGAAAAAAGGAGACTAAGGGGGAACATGATAGTGGTCTTCAAATACTTGAAAAGCTGCCATAAATTTTTTTTCTCTCTTGCCACAGAGGGCAGGACAGGAGGCAATGGGTTCAAACTGCAGCATAGCAGATTTAGATTAAACCTCAGGAAAAACTTCCTAATAGTAAGGACAGTAGGTCAATGGAACAGATGGCTTAGGGAAGTCGTGGAATCTCCTTCACTGGAAGTTTTCAAAAGGAGGCTGGACAGCCATCAGTCTTGGATGGCTGAGACTCAACAAATCCTGTATTTTGGAAGGGGGTTAGACTAGATGACCCTTGCGGTCCCTTCTAACCCAATGGCTCTATGCTGCCACCTAGGGGCCATTTTACAGTATAACTTTCCCATTATTTTATTGGCTACTGAAATCTATTGGTCAGTATTTCTGACCACCCCCCCTTTCCTTTCCTCTACTCTGCTGCCATCTAATGTCGATTTCCCAGCATGACTGTTACTCTGGTCTCCTCTAGTGGATTCTTCTTGCTATAGCTGGCTCTTTCCCATTTTTGACTCTCATGTCATCTGGTGGACATTTAGTATAACAGCCCATTTCTCAATCCCTAACATCTCCTACTATCCCCCGATCATTACATAGCACAGAGTTCCTTTTCTCTTCAATGCTCTTTGCTCACCACTTATATAGTGTTATACAGCTTCACCTCCCTTTCCACTTCCTGCTGTTGGTCATTTAGCAACATAAGTTCTGCTTTCTTGCGCCTCCACTTTGGCTGCTGTCCATTGGGCTGAACCTGTCCTATTCCTCTGCCCTCTAGTGGCCCTACACAGCATAACTGCATCTTCCCTCATTTCTTACCTATTGCTAGGTGTGCGCTGTTCAAAATTTTAACCATTGGGAACCAAATCACACAACAGCATGATTGCAACAATAGTGGCCACAACTACACATACAACATTAGTGGGTCTCAAAGGTTTATCGGGGTTTACCATTAATTCAGTGCATTTCTGTTGCTGGGGAGTCTGCTTCCAGTGGAAATACATAGATTGAAGCAGCCCAGAGGTTCTCCAGGCTGAGATTCTAGGAGGCGTCTAACCGAGTTAGGCACCCAAATCCTTTTGAAATGTGAGATGAACGCTTAACTCTGTTAGGTCACTTGGAAAATCCTTTCTCCAGTGCTGAAGTCGTACAGTTCTCACTGGTGCCCAGCTCCCCTCCCTCTGGCCAAGTCCTGACGTGCTCACAGTGGCTGAGCCAGCACTGCCATGGTTGGCACCACAGGAGTTCTGCTCGTTGCTAGGCGGTAGCCGCTTACTCTCACCATAGTTTGTGTCATGCCCCTAGGAGAGGGACCTGCATGCAGTAGAGCTGTCCAAGACAGCTGGGGAAAGCTGGACACCATGTCCTGAG
>NW_020698611.1:0-13989 GCF_002925995.2 Terrapene triunguis
GCTTTAGCTGCCTCTTCACTGTTTGCTTCCAGTGGAGACAAAAATGCCTCTGGGAACTCATTACCCAAGGCAATGACATGCTACCACTATATGATTCACTCTAAATATTTCTGCTGTATCTTCACAGCGAGAGAGAGAGAGGGAGAGAGAACTTTTCCCAAAAGCTCTTGTTGGATCTTAGATTTTGCAGAGTGAGGGATGGAGACAGAGTTTCAGACTTGTTTCTGCCACTAAAGGCAGAAATGGCCTCTATGGCTTTCGAACTGTGAGAGAGGTGGATGGGAAAGCATTGCTCTGTGCTTACAGGGACCAACCAACCCCAGGTCACTAAATTAGTCCTAGCTTATCTTTAGAGGGGGCAAGTCACTGATGAGATTAGGTCTAATAGAATGGAAGAGAATAGAAAAGGAGGATTTCCTCATTGGTGCTGGTGAAAGCTGGGGAGATAACACCTTCCAAGAAACTATTAAGATCCACACCTACAAGCAGTGTAAGTTTTCCAGCATAGCTGAATATTTTACTTTAATTCTTTTCATTTTTTACTTTTATACACATAACATAAAGGAAAGGAATCTTTTTATTAGGGTTTCCATCTAGTCCAATCCATTCCATTAGTCTGAAAATTATTAAATTGGAGCATGACTGAAATCCTGTCTACTAATTCCCCTTTCTCAATTTGTATTTATTGTTGATTTTTTTTAAAAGGTTAGTTTTTCTAATTCAGAAGCAATGTCTATCACAGCCTGTAGATGCCCGTCCATACACTCTAAGAAAACCTGGATGACATTTTTCAGTCAAAATAATTTTCAACAAAAAATGCACACTTGCCAACACCAAAAAGTTTTACGAATTTGTGTTGGTTTTCCTAAATTATTTTTGTAAAAAAAAAAAAAACCATAAAAGTTAAAATGTTTCATTTTGACATTTTCAGAATGAAATGATTCCATTATTTGGTTTGAAACAACTTTGTTTTGAAACGCCCTTCAATTAAGAAGACTACATTTAAAAAGGCTAAAAAAAATTCTCAAAATTGAAATAAAACATTATTTGAGGTCCAATTTGAGGTTTGTCAATCTGAAGCAATTTTCTTTTTCAACTTTTTGATTTGCCAAAAATTTAATAATCAGTGGTCATAGATTTACATAGTCATATATTTCTCAAGCAGTATACAATTATTTTCTAAAAGTGTAGATCCAAATGTATAGTAGTTGGTAGTAATGGGTACTACCTCCCATATGGGAGAGACAGTCAAATTATACAATATAATGTCATACAAGGAGTGAGTTTGCCAAATTCCAAGAGTCTAGCTCAATGGGAACATGAACATTGTGGGTATTAGTCAGTGAGTGATGAGTTACCAAGATGTGTATTGTAATAGATATTGACTGTATACTTCAGTGAACACTATGGTTTATAGTACATTGAAGTGAATATTGACAGAGGTGCAGTGTCCTCAGTCAACATTGTATGTTTCTCTCAGAAAATAAATCCTGATGTCCAGGTCAAGAGAAATCAATTTTTTGTTGTTACTTTCAAAAAGATAATGCTGGCTTATGATGATTGATGAGAAAACAGATGTGCTGATTGTTTATCATTTGACTCCTTAGAAATGAACAACACTGATGTCTGAAGCAATGTTAAATAATTGGCTCATCAGTGTCAATTCTGAATTCTGATCATAGCAAACTGAAGTTCTGCTTGAGTTATCAGAGGCAAAAATACTAAAGAGCAGATCTTATTCCCCTTGACACATTACTACAATAATGCTATTCATGACCATAGCACAGAAATTTCCAGGTATTTCTAATGAAAATACTCAGGCACCAGTTTTCATACATTACTTTCTTAATGGGACATCTCAGACCCATATTTGGATGTTCATATCAACAACTATGTGCATAAAGTGGGCATTTAGAAGCCCAACGGACATTGTGAGAAAGCTATTCTTCCTGTTTAAAAAGACATAGTTGAAAAAGAGGCTCAGTGAGCATATATAACAATACAATGACAATAAGTTGCACTACATGTTCATATAGCTCATCGATTCATGTTGAGTTGAATATCAACTTCTAGTGTTCCTTTGATTGAGATATTGGAATTGGTTTCTTTTTGGCCAAAATCTACTTCTTTGGCTAATACATCTTGATATTCACTGTGACAGCAATAAACATTGATTTTTTGATTCATGATATTCCTTAATCTGTGTCATTACAGGTGATTTATTTGGCACTTTAAACTCCTCTCCTACTCTGAATACATGGAGAATACAAACAATGTGTCCAAATTCATTCTGTTGGGACTCTCCCAGGATCAAGAGTTACAGCAAGTGTGTTTTGTGCTGTTTTTACTCTTCTATGTAGTTATCGTTCTGGGAAATCTGCTCATCATTATCACTATAAAACGCAGTGAGTGTCTGAACTCCCCAATGTATTTCTTTCTTAGGTACCTGTCCTTTGTAGACATCTGCTACTCTTCTGTCACAGCCCCAAAGCTCATTGCAGACTTCCTTGTTGAGAGGAAAACCATCTCCTTTGTTGGCTGTATAGCACAGCTCTTTGGTGTCCATTTCTTTGGGTGCACCGAGATCTTCCTCCTCACGGTGATGGCGTACGACCGTTACATCGCGATCTGCAAACCCCTCCATTATATGACCATTATGAACAAGCATGTGTGCAGCTGGATGGTAGTGGCTTCATGGGCAGGGGGCTTTGTGCATTCCATGGTTCAGACTCTTCTAACTACCCAGTTACCCTTCTGTGGGCCCAATGAGATTGACCATTATTTCTGTGATGTGCACCCTTTGCTAAAATTGGCCTGCACTGACACTTATATAGTTGGCGTTATAGTTGTTGCCAATAGTGGGATGATTTCTCTTAGTTGTTTTATAGTGCTGGTTGTATCCTATGTTGTCATCTTAGTCTCCTTGAAAACTCGTTCTTCCGAAGGGCGTCTCAAAGCTCTCTCGACCTGTGCATCCCACATCACTGTAGTTATTTTATTTTTTGGGCCATGTATCTTCATCTATATGAGACCTTCCACCACCTTCTCTGAGGATAAGATGGTCGCTGTGTTCTACACCATTATCACCCCTATGCTGAATCCCTTGATCTACACCCTGAGAAATGAGGAGGTGAAAAATGCCATGAAAAAATTATGGAGCAGAGAAGTGACGGTTGGAGGGAAATTAAAAATGTGATATGTAGAATGATGTTAGTTCTGCAAACTGGAGACAGAGGGGGAGATGATAATAGAAGAAATTTTAGGGAAATCCATATCTCTCTGCTGTCAGTTCTTTTGTGAAAATCCCAAGTGTTTCCCTCTGAATTCAGAGCTGCAGATGGCCTTCTTACTTCTGAAGTGGTTCTATTTTAATATTACTGCTTGTAAGATAATGGAAAAAAATTACTGAAGCTTTAAGTAGTTTTCTTTTCTTTTTGTACAAAGGTTATAAACTGTGAAAACTTAGGAGGTAAGATAGCCACTCACTGACGGAATAGAAAAAGAATATTTTTCTATGAGCAGCTTATTTCATAATTCTGGAATAGGTTGTTCCTTCCACGTTCCTCTAAAGCAGCTGGTAGTAGCCACGGTCAGATACAGGATACTGGAGTACACTGATTACTGGTCTTATCTGGTATAGCAATTCTGGGGAGAGGATGAGAGGCAGAGATAGAACCACATGTGATGGATGTTAGTTATGAAGCTTAATATATTAATGAAGCTGTTCAGATACTACAGGGATTAGGGCCATATAAGAAACAATATAGAACAGAATAGAAGCGATTAGTAGATTATAAAGCCCGAAAGGACCATTGTGATTCATGGAGTCATAGAAAGGACCATCAGATCATCTAGTATGACCTACTGTAGAACACGGGCATCTAGTTGGACCTGTAAAACACCAGACATAGAAGTTGCCTGAATAAATTCCTGTTTGAGCTAGAACAGGTCTTTTAGAAAAATATCCAGAGATGGAGAATTCACAACCATTGACAAGTTGTTCAAATAGTTAATTAGAATAGAAAATAATTCCTATTTTTAAAATTAATACATATTCCTTGAGTACAATTAAGAGCTGCTTTCAGTGAAGTCCTGGAATGATGCAATGTGTAAATAAACTACACCACCATGTTGTTATTATTCTCAACAATGCTTTAGGAGGTTCTCCAGAGGTCCTAGAAAGACCCTTGGTTCTGGCCCAAGGAGGCTGTGGCTAAGAAATCTGTGGGAGATTCTGGGTTCTCAGCACTTTGATAATTGGGTCAGTTATTTTGGGTCCCTACGTTAGAGAGGAATAGTTTTAAAACCATGACCTAGTCTCTAAATGATGTAATTGCATGCAAGTGTGACAGACCCAGACCAGTGGGGTACAGGAGTCTGGTAGAGGGCAAATATACTGGTCACTGGATGAGTAGTTTTCTGTTCCCTGAGTGACCAGAGCAGGGGCTGTACTAGAGTAATCAGGAACCTGCTAGAACCAGTTAAGGCAGGCAGGGTAATTAGGACACCTGGAGCCAATTAAGAAGAAGCTGCTAGAAACAATTAAGGCAGGCTAATCAGGGCACCTGGGTTTTTAAAAGGAGCTCACTTCAGTTTGTGGTGCGAGTGTGAGGAGTGGGGAGCAAGAGGCGCAAGGAGCTGAGAGTGAGAGGGTGTGCTGCTGGAGGACTGAGGAGCACAAGCGTTATCAGACACCAGGAAGAAGGTCCTGTGGTGAGAATAAGGAAGGTGTTTGGAGGAGGCCATGGGGAAGTAGCCTAGGGAGTTGTAGCTGTCATGCAGCTGTTACAGGGGGCACTATAGACAGCTGCAGTCCACAGGGCCCTGGGCTGGAACCCGGAGTAGAGGGTGGGCCCGGGTTCCCCCCAAACCTCCCAATTGACCTGGACTGTGGGTTCTTCCAGAGGGGAAGGTCTCTGGGCTGTTCCCCAACCCACATGGTGAATCTCTGAGGCAAGAAAATCTGCCAATAAGCGCAGGACCCACCAAGATAGAGGAGGAACTTTGTCACACAAGCTACAGATGTCACTGAGATTTGAATTCAGATTGCTGTATGTATAGCCCAGAATAATATCCATTGCAGCATCATTAAAAAAATTCTGCTCTTGACTTACAAAACAATATAGATATTAAGCAAACATTCTAGGAACTCTGTTCCAGATGTGAGAAAAGAGAATATTATTGTTCCTTGACCATTACATCTGTTAGATCCTTGGACATAACTGCAGGTATTTGTGTCTGAATTTCAGCTTTTCTCACCCCTCCTCGCCTCACCCATCTGTGTGCTTATTCTAAAGTGAAACAACAACTGCTGACATGGAAGTGGTCATAAGGGCATCAGATGACAGCATTGCAATAGAACACAAGCTAAAAAACGGATGGTTGGTGAATAGGGTTGAAGCCTATATCATCACAAGCATTAGTGTCCATTGCCACATTCCACCATATCTCCTCCCTGAAAAAACTGATATCCTTGAGCAATGTATCTAAGTCTTACAGTAGACCTTTTCTTGAGAAGCTGCAATGTATTTCAAAAGAAAATAGAACTAACCAGACATTAAAGACTATTTCCATGGTAGTTATGCTTCAAAATTTACAGCACCATTAGTTTAAAAAACCTACTAAAACATAGGACTGTCTAATTCCTGAGCTACTGACCACGACTGCAAGCCATTCATGTTGCTGTGTTTGTATTGATTGTCTTGAAGGCTGAATGGATAACCCACAAAGGAAGGGGGAGCCCTGGTAGTCAACATGAAAGCAGAGAGTCCCTGGAGAAAGCTGCTTGACGGGACTCCACAAACCCTTCTCTGACCTTTGATGCATGGGAGCTGCCATTCTTAGCCTCTCCAGTATCCACTCTCCTTCCATCCATGACTTCCCAGCTCCTTTCTTCAAACTCCTTCTCCTATCTCCCCTTCCAAGACTCCTCACTCTTTGGTCCCCTGTGTTCCCATCTCACATTCCTTTTTATTTTTCTGCAACCCAAATTACATCTCTCTACCTACGGTGTCTCACTTCTACAGTCTCCTTCCTTTACCCTCCTCTATATTTTCTTTGCCCTGCTCCCCATGTTCACCTGCTCCCCCCCAGTGTCCTTCTCTGTCTCCCCCATAATCATAGGATCCTTACAATGACCCTCACTGTGTCCTGACAACATAGAGGGCCACTTACTCTCTTAGGGCAGCCTGGTTTCAATCACATTAGAAGCAATGGGAGACGATAGCCATCTTTACTATGGGCAGGCTCATTGGCCTTTGCAAAGGCTGTGTGAGAATGGCAGCTATTTTGGTTTGAGGGAGGGCTGTAGCTTCATTCCCATTGAGAAAAAAGGGCACTGGCAGCCATTTTGATCCAGTGGAATTTGCCCGCATCATTCCTAGATCGTATGAATCTTGAAAAATCAGCCAGTATGGAGGGACTGAGTTACAGTAGCTCCATCCCCATTCTCCAATGAGAAGATGAAGGGTCAAGGGTGGTGACCTCTCCATATCTCCTGAACAACCAGGGCAGCTAAAGCTCACGTCCATCTCATCACACCCAAGGGCCAAAAGTGTTTCCATGGCAACTGAGCCCTGGTCTACACTACGATTTTAGGTTGAATTTAGCAGCGTTACCTCAATTTAAGCCTGGACCCATCCACATGACAAAGCCCTTTTTTTTTTACTTAAAGGGCTCTTTAAATCAATTTCTTTACTCCATCTCCGACGAGGGGATTAGCGCTGAAATCGGCCTTGCTGGGTCGATTTTGCGGTAGTGTGGACGGAATTCAATGGTATTGGCCTCCGGGAGCTATCCCAGAGTGCTCCATTGTGACCTCTCTGGACAGCGCTCTCAACTCAGATGCACTGGCCAGGTAGACAGGAAAAGGCCCATGAACTTTTGAATCTCATTTCCTGTTTGGCCAGCATGGCAAGGTGCAGGTGAGTGCAGATCTCATCAGCAGAGGTGACCATGATGGAGTCCCAGGATCGCAAAAGAGCTCCAGCATGGACCGAACGGGAGGTATGGGATCTCATTGCCATATGGGGAGACGAATCAGTGCTAGCTGAACTCCGTTCCAGTAAACGAAATGCCAAAACATTTGAAAAAGTCTCCAAGGGCATGAAGGACAGAGGCTATAACAGGGACGCAAAGCAGTGCCGCGTGAAAATTAAGGAGCTAAGGCAAGCCTACCAGAAAACCAGAGAGGCAAATGGCCGCTCCGGATCAGATCCCCAAACATGCCGCTTCTATGATGAGCTGCATGCCATGCTAGGGGGTGCAGACACCAGTACCCCAATCCTGTGCTTTGACTCCGTCAATGGAGAAGCATGCAACACGGAAGCGGGTTTTGGGGATGAGGAAGTTGATGATGAAGAGATTGAAGATAGCGCACAGCAAGGAAGCGGAGAAACCGGTTTCCCCAACAGCCAGGATATGTTTTTCACCCAGTAGCCCCCGAACCCACCCAAGACCCTGAAAGCAGAGAAGGGACCTCTGGTGAGTGTACCTTTGTAAATATTAGACATGGTTTAAAAGCAAGCATGTTTAATGATTAATCTGCCCTGGCATTCGCGGCCAGTACAGCTACTGGAAAAGTCTGTTAACGTGTCTGGGGATGGAATGGAAATTCTCCAGGGACATCTCCATAAAGCTCTCCTGGATGTACTCCCAAAGCCTTTGCAAAAGGTTTCTGGGGAGGGCGGCCTTATTCCATCCACCATGGTAGGACACTTTACCATGCCAGGCCAGTAGCATGTAGTCTGGAATCATTGCATAACAAAGCATGGCAGCGTATGGTCCCGGTGTTTGCTGGCATTCAAACAGCATCCGTTCCTTATCTCTCTGTGTTATCCTCAGGAGAGTGATATCATTCATGGTCACCTGGTTGAAATAGGGTGATTTTATTAAGGGGACATTCAGAGGTGCCCGTTCCTGCTGGGCTGTTTGCCTGTGGCTGAACAGAAATGTTCCCCGCTGTTAGCCACGCGGTGGGGGGAGGGGTGAAGCGATCATTCCAGAGAATTAGGTGTGTGTTGGGGGGTTATTTGGGTTTGTGCTGTACGCTAACCCGCAAACCGCAGCCCCTCCTTTTAAATTGCCAACCTATTTTAAATGGCCAACCCAATGGCCGCTTGGTATGGGAAATGAGGGCGCTGCTGTTTGAAACCATTCCCACACGTTATGAAGGTTAAAGAAGCCAAAAGACTGTGGCTTACCATGGCTGCCTGCAAGCCGAATTCTGTTGCCTGGCCCTGCATGAGTGATCTCTCACACCAAACCGGCAGGCCCTCAATATAAGAGGCAAAATGCGACCTTGTAACGAAAGCACATGTGCTATGTAATGTGAACAGCAAGGTTTAACGTGAAAGAGGCTACCCTTTGTTCTCTAAAATGCGTCTTTTTAACTACCACTCTCCCTTTTTTTTCCTCCACCAGCTGCATATGTTTCTCCTTCCCAGAGGCTAGCGAAGATTAGAAGGCGGAAAAAAACACACTCGAGATGAAATGTTCTCTGAGCTCATGCTGTCCTCCCACACTGACAGAGCACAGCAGAATGCGTGGAGGCAGACAATGTCAGAGTGCAGGAAAGCACAATATGAACGCGAGGAGAGGTGGCAGGCTGAAGAGGATAGGTGGCTTCAGCTTGCTGACAGAAGGCAAGAGTCAATGCTCCGGCTGCTGGAGCATCAAACTGATATGCTCCAGCGTATGGTTGAGCTGCAGGAAAGGCAGCAGGAGCACAGACCACCGCTACAACCAGTGATGAGCTGCCAAAATATTAACAACAGGTTCCCTCCTCCTCACCCCACAAGGGGATCATGCCCCCACCGGGACTCCTGCCCCATCCAACCCCCCATGTTCCTTGAGGCCCCCCCCCAGAACCCCTGCCCCATCCACCCCCCTTCCCTGTCCCCTGACTGCCCCCTGCCACCCCATCCAACCCCTCCTCGCATTCCTGATGGCCCCCCGGGACCCCTGCCCCATCCAACCACCCCTTCTCTCTGTCCCCGACTGTCCCTGACTGCCCCCCACCGCCCCATCCAACCCCTGCTCCTTCCTGACTGCCCCCCTGGGACCCTTGCCCCCATTCAATCCCCCTGTTCCCTGCCCTCTGACCACCCTGACCCCTATCCACCCCCCCCCCACAACCCTCCAAACTCCCCTGCCCTCTTCCAACACCCCGTCCCTGCTCCCTTACTGCGCTGCCTGGAGCCGCTCAGCTGGGGCCGGGTCTGGGTCCGCTCGGCTGGGGCCGGGGCCGGGACCGGGGCCGATTGGCCAGGGCTGGGTCTGGGTCCGCTCGGCCGGGACTGGAGCTGCTCGGCCGGGACCGGGGCCGGTGCTGCGGGGCCCGAGCTGGGCCGGGCCAGAGCCATTCGGCTGGGGCCAGGACTGGGACCAGGACCGGGACCGGGGCCAGTGCTGTGGGGCCCGAGCCGGGCCGGAGCCGCTCAGCCGGGACCAGGACTGGCGCTGCGGGGCCCAACTCCCCGAACCGGGCCAGGCCGGAGCCACTTGGCCAGGACTGGGACCTGCGCAGTGGGGCCCGAGCCGGGCCGGGCCAGAGCCGCTCGACCAGGACTGGCACCGGTGCCGTGGGGCCCGAGCCAGGCCAGGGCCGGGACCGGGCTGGGGCGCTCAGCCGGGACCGGGACTGGGACTCGCTCTGCGGGTCCCGAGCCGTGCCGGAGCCACTCGGCCGGGCCTGGGACCGGTGCTGTGGGGCCCGAGCCGGGCCGGGCTGGAGCCGCTCGGCCGGGACCAGGACCGGTGCTGCGGGGCCTGAGCCAGGCCGGGCTGGGCGAGAGCCGTTCGGCCGGGACTGGGACCAGCGCCTTGGGGCCCAAGCTGGGCCGGGCCGGAGCCGCTCGGCTAGGACCGGCACCGGCGCCACGGGGCCTGAGCCAGGCCAGGGCTGGGACTGGGCTGGGGCGCTCGGCAGGGGCCAGGCCAGAGGGAGCCGCTCGGCCGGAGCCGGACTGGACCACGCCACGCCGCACCTCCCTGGAGCCCTCCTCATGCCCCCCCCGCCCCAGCTTACTTGCCTGCTGCTTGTTTCAGGCTTCCCACGAACATCTGATTCGTGGGAAGCAGGGGAGGGGGAGGAGAAGGGGGGTGGAATGTTTAGGGGAGGAGGGGAAAGTGAGCTGGGGACGGGGACGGGGTGGACTGCTGCCGGAGCTTTTGTTAAATTTAAAAGCCCTTTTAGAACCGGTTGTCCCGGAACAACTGGTTCTAAAAGGGCTTCTAAATTTAACATCCGGTTCCTGCGAACCAGTGGGAACCGGCTCCAGCTCACCACTGGCTACAACCCCTGTGTAACCAACAGCCCTCCTCCCCAAGTTCCATAGCCTCCTCACCCAGACACCCAAGAACGCGGTGGAGGGGCCTCTGGCCACCCAGCCACTCCACCCCAGAGGATTGCCCAAGCAACAGAAGGCTGACCTTCAATAAGTTTTAAAGTTTTAAAGTGCAGTGTGTCCTTGTCCTTCCCTCCTCCCGCACCCCTCCCGGGCTACCTTGGCAGTTATCCCCCTATTTGTGTGATGAATTAATAAAGAATGCATGAATGTGAAGCAACAATGACTTTATTGTCTCTGCAAGCGGTGATCGAAGCGGGGAGGGGAGGATGGCTAGCTTACAGGGAAGTAGAGTGAACCAAGGGAGGGGTCATCAAGGAGAAACAAACAGAACTTTCACACCTTAGCCTGGCCAGTCATGAAACTGGTTTTCAAAGCTTCTCTGATGCACACCGCACCCTCCTGTACTCTTGTAACCACCCTGCTGTCTGGCTGCGTGTAATCAGCGGCCAGGCGATTTGCCTCAACCTCCCACCCCGGCATAAACGTCCCCTTTACTTTCACAGATAGTGTGGAGCGCACAGCAAGCAGTAATAACAATGGGAATATTGGTTTCGCTGAGGTCTATCCGAGTCAGTAAACTGCGCCAGCGCACTTTTAAACGTCCAAATGCTCATTCTACCACCATTCTGCACTTGCTCAGCCTATAGTTGAACAGCTGCTGACTACTGTCCAGGCTGCCTGTGTATGGCTTCATGAGCCATGGCATTAGGGGGTAGGCTGGGTCCCCAAAGATAACTATAGGCATTTCAACATCCCCAATGGTTATTTTGTGGTCTGGGAAGAAAGTCCCTTCCTGCAGCTTTTGCAACAGACCAGAGTTCCTGAAGACGCGAGCGTCATGTACCTTTCCCGGCCATCCCACGTTAATGTTGGTGAAATGTCCCTTGTGATCCACCAGTGCTTGCAGCAGCATTGAAAAGTACCCCTTTCGGTTTATGTACTCACTGGCTTGGTGCTCCGGTGCCAAGATAGGGATATGGGTTCTGTCTATCGTCCCACCACAGTTAGGGAATCCCATTTCAGCAAAGCCATCCATTATGACCTGCACATTTCCCAGAGTCACTACCTTTGATATCAGCAGCTCTTTGTGTTGGCTACTTGGATCACAGCATCTCCCACAGTAGATTTGCCCACTGGTCCCACCAGTCTGTGCTTGTTTCCCGGGCCCAGAATCGGCATTCCACGGCATGAACCTGCCCCATTAACACCATGATGTGCACATTGCTGGGGCCCGTACTTTGTGAGAAGTCTACGTCCATGTCTATGTCCTCATCACTCTCGTCACCGCGCTGCCGTCGCCTCCTCTCCTGGTTTTGCTTTGGCAGGTTCTGGTTCTGCATATACTCCAGGATAATGTGCGTGGTGTTTAAAGTGCTCATAATTGCCACGGTGATCTGAGCGGGCTCCATGATCCCAGTGCTATGGCGTCTGGGCTGAAAAAAGGCGGAAAACAATTGTCTGCTGTTGCTTTCATGGAGGGGGGAGGGAGGGGGAGCCCGATGACATGTACCCAGAATCACCCGCGACACTGTTTTTGCCCCATCAGGCATTGGGATCTCAACCCAGAATTCCAATGGGCGCCGGGGACTGCGGGAACTGTGGGATAGCTACCCACAGTGCAACACTCCAGAAGTCGATGCTAGCCTCAGTACTGTGGACGCAGTCCACCGACTTAATGCACTTTGAGCATTTTGTGTGGGGACACACACAATCGACTGTATAAAAATGATTTCTAAAAAAATGACTTCTATAAATTCGACCTAATTTCATAGTGTAGACATACCCTGAGACTCATCACTTCCTCCCCACTTACGATGCAAAGGTGTTTCCTTGACAAATGAGCTAGGAAAACCAACCAACCAAAAATAGGGGTTTGGGTGGGTTATTAGTTTAGGGATGCCACAAAGGGCCACTCCGGGCCTCATGTCTATTCAGTGGGAGGGGCAGCAGATTGCTTCACCCTCCCCACCATCTTGGAGGTGTGGATTCTGTGCTCATCTCTTCCATTTGGTGGGGCCACTCACCTATGGCACAGAGCTAGCACAGACAGACCCCCACCAAGGTGTGGGTCATCAAGCCCAGAAGCAGGCTGGTGTATAGTACCTCAGGCCCCTTCACCTTTGGACAGATCCCAGGCTCATCCCTCACAGTCCTGGGCAAGTTCTATGGGGATATAGTATAGGAGTTAATGCAGGGCTGCCCAATGGAAGTTTTGAAGCTAGGCAGATTACTGCTCCTGCCACAGTGATGCCTCAGTCCCCACTATTTCTTCAGCCTTTGCTGATGCCCTAGGACAAGGCTGTGAGCAGGTAGCACCCCTCAGCCCTGGTGGATACAGTGCCAGGAGGCAGGGCTAAATAGATGGCTGGAGCAGGGACAGCAAGGGGGTAGTCTGAGTCAGCAATGGGTCAGTTGGGGAGCGAAACTGATGTGCTACTGCTTTTCAGAGAGGGGAAAACCAAGGCATTGCTTCCCAGGATGGTCACTAAGAGAAGTATGGCAGCAGAGCCAGCAGGCAAGGATGATCGCGGGCTCAGTGCTGTTCTTTGCTCTCCTGAGGCAGATCAATTAGTGGACCCAGGGACAAAGAATGGAGAGGAGTTGGCAACTCTGTGCTATAGGGCATACACTTGGGAGCCACAAACAGCAGTTTGGCAGGGTAACTCAGGCCCCAGCTGACTTGAGAAAGCACCATAGCTGATAACCAATGTCTCCGAACAAGTTCATGGATAGTTTCCTGGTTTAGCTCCTCTGTCCTCTGCTCTAAAAGGGGCTTCAAGGAGCTTCTGCAGCTTCCCCATTGGTTCAATTCATGACTGGGACATTGGGAGTTTACTGAAGGCAGCTGGGATCCCCACTTAGAGTAGGGAAGGGATTGGCAGGCTGCCAACCTGTCAAATTCTATACAAAGAGAGAAGAGTCCAAGTGAACAGTTTGTGATCAACTCAGAAGTGAAAATTACCCATCTGAACATTGTCACATATGTTACAAATATGGTCAAAGAAAATGAGTATTTTTTTTATAAATGATTCACTTAGCAAAAAAGGAGATAAATTCCCAATGAATACTATGTCAGTTAGAGCAGCCATTTTAGACAATCAATCTGCTTGATCTGACAGTGTTGTTGTAATTGTGATTTTGTGACACATCATCTTGTTTCCACAGGGAATAACTAACATCACCCTTCTCTTATGGTGGACCAATTTGTCTATGGTTGCATAAGCAGAAGAGAGGGTACCAAGCCTTATTCTCTCCCCTCCCAACCCCCACATACAGATCATAGAATCATAGAAGACTAGGGTTGGAAGAGACCTCAGGAGGTCATCTAGTCCAACCCCCTGCTCAAAGCAGGACCAACCCCAACTAAATCATCCCAGCCAGGGCTTTGTCAGGCCTGGTCTTAAAAACCTCTAAGGATGGAGATTCCACCACCTCCCTAAGTAACCCATTCCAGTGCTTCACCACCCTCCCAGTGAAATAGTTTTTCCTAATACCTCCCCCACTGCAACTTGATACCATTACTCCTTGTTCTGTCATCAGGTACCACTGAGAACAGCCTAGCTCCATTCTCTTTGGAATCCCCCTTCAGGTACTTGAAAGCAGCTATCAAATCCCCCCTCACTCTTCTCTTCTGCAGACT
>NW_020698612.1:0-12113 GCF_002925995.2 Terrapene triunguis
GTTTGGCTGAGGGAGGGGGTTGCGACCTGGGGCAGGGGGTTGGGGTGCAGGAGGGGGTTCTGACCTGGTGCAGGGGGTTCAGAGAGCAGGCTCCGGCCAGGTGGTGCTTACCTCATGCGTTCCCGGGGGGGTGGCGCAGCGGGGCTAAGGCAGGCTCCTCCCAGAAGTGGCCAGCATGTCCGGCCAATGGGAGCTGCGGAGGTGGCACTTGGGGCAGGGCAGTGCGCAGAGCTTCCCTTATCGCACATGCACCTTGGGTCCGGGAGATGCACAGAGCCAGGGCAGGTAGGGAGCCTGCCTTAGCCGCGCTGCACCACCAACCGGACTTTTAATGGCCCGGTCAGCAGTGCTGACCAGAGCTACCAGGGTCCTTTTCTACCGGGTGTTCCAGTAAAAAAACGGACACTTGGCAACCCTAAGCACTGTGCCGTCCTACATGCAGAGAACAACTACAAAAACTATTGGACGCTATCACAAAAAATCAGGTGTTGCAACAGCCCCTGGTTCTGTTGATTTGAGATTAAATTCACAGTCAATGCAGTTGCAGGCCTGAATTCAACTGATATTCTATTAACAAGAGGGGGTTACCCAAGATGTCATTTCAGTGAAAGTCTGTTTTAGCCACGTTACCTTCAACAATTTAAAACACTTGGTTTTTACAAGTTTTTTCCCTTAAAAATACCCTGTCATTAAACCTCCAAAACTATTACCAATCACAGAAACCACCTGTTATATATCAGAGGGGTAGCCGTGTTAGTCTGAATCTGTAAAAAGCAACAGAGGGTCCTGTGGCACCTTTAAGACTAACAGAAGTATTGGAGCATAAGCTTTTGTGGGTAAGAACCTCACTTCTTCAGATACAAGTGCAAGTGCCACAGGACCCTCTGTTGCTTTTCACCTGTTATATGTTATTGTGACGTCTTATGAACTTCCACTGACTTTTCACAGTTAAACTCACAATTAGGGTAAATGTGTAGGCCCTGTTATCACAACGTATCCTGGGAATAAGCATAAGGGAGTTGTAAATTGCTGTGACATGGTTCTTCAATTGTCCACCTCTGGTATTCGTTCTGCAGAGTTGGCTAAAAGTGTGAATGTAAGCCAGGATCTCCAGCCTCCTGGATCTTCTAGCTCCAAGGGCCAGTGTGTACTGAGGCACTGCTTGAAGAGGGTAGAGGGATGGTGGCGTGGTTCAACCTTACCTGGGCCTTTCCTGGTTTCCTGAAGTTTGAGTTTTGCTCAACTCACTGTTCTGCCATGGGGCGACAATACCACCAAGCAACCTTCACGCTGCATTAACCTTTTTTTGCCATTGAACGGCCTAGTTTTTTTAACAGGAGAAGAGATATTGTTGTTAGGCGTTAGTGGTCAACTAGGCTGTTGTACATATCGTGTCCTCCAATTTGCATACCGAGCCAGCCAGCCCCCCCCCCCAGCCCTGCTTCAGCACACCTCCCCAGCCAGGCCTCTGATCCTTTCACTGCGTCCCCTCCTTCAACCTGGCCCCCTCCCTACTACTATACCCAGCTCCCCACCACCCATCACCATAACCAGGGAATGTGTCTCCCTGAAGTCTTCCCCACTCCTGTAACCTGATTCCCATGCATTTGGAGTGTGAGCAATTGTGTGAGCGTGGCTCACAACTGTGTGAGCGTGGCCTGCTGTTTTGGGTCGTGTGTCACAATGGGTGGGTGGGGGCTTTGTGGCAGGGCCGTTGAGAGAAATCAGAGACCGGGTTTGTTCCAAAACACGGACAGTTTTATGTTTGAATTATCCTCTGACCCCAGCCCAATAGACGTACCCCGTCTCCGAGCAACAGGCAGATGCCAGAGTTTGTGTTAGTTCCGTACAGCACGTGGTCAGCCGTGAACCTTTCGATTTCTCAACTAACCTTCTCCCATCTGAGGGGGGATTTGATAGCTGCTTTCAACTACCTGAAAGGGGGTTCCAAAGTGGATGGTACTAGACTGTTTGCAGTGGTAGCAGATGACAGAACAAGGAGTAATGGCCTCAAGTTGCAGTGGGGGAGGTTTAGGTTGGATATTAGGAAAAACTTTTGGAGGGTGATGAAGCACTGGAATGGGTTACCTAGGGAGGTGATGGAATCTCCTTCCTTAGAGGTTTTTAAGGTCAGGCTTGACAAAGCCCTGGCTGGGATGATTTAGTTGGGGATTGGTCCTGCTTTGAACAGAGGGTTGGACAAGATGACCTCCTGAGGTCCCTTCCAACCCTGATATTCTATGATTCTATGATTCTATAAACACTGATAAACAGCTTTTGTGTTGTCGTCGCGGTGATTCAGAGGCTCAGACAAGTCAGAGAAAACCATCCCAGGTCCTGGACACCGATGTCTGACGCCGTCCGCATCTGCTCACATGTATTCCATGGGGTGAGCCAGGGCCGGCTCCAGCTTTTTTGCCACCCCAAGCAGCGAAGCCAAAAAAAAAAAAGACAAAGCCGCGACCGGCGGCACTTCGGCGGCAGCTCTACCGCGCCGCTTCATTCTTCGGCAGCAATTCGGTGGCAGGTCCTTCCCTCTGAGAGGGACTGAGGGACCTGCCGCCAAATTGCCGCCGAAGACCCGGACGTGCCGCCCCTTTCCATTGGCCGCCCCCAGCACCTGCTTGCTGCGCTGGTGCCAGGAGCCGGCCCTGGGGTGAGCACTGGGAAATAGGCCCAGAGCACACCCAAGTGTCCGGTAGATCACAACCTTAGACGCTGTAGAGTTGGCTAAACATGATACCAGCACAGGCTGCTTCTCTCCACCCAGACCAGCCTGTCATCAGGAATCCCCTTCTCCTGGGCCACTCCCCCCCCGCCCCCCCAAGCAAATAAAATACAGTTTTCACACACAACTGATCCAAGGCTTGCTAACCCCCGTCCTCATTTGTCACCCCATCCACAGCCACAACCCTTCTCCCTATATCTGTGCCCCCCCACACACACACACCCACAATTCTGGAGATTCCCTACCGAATGTAACAGCTGCTGTTTGGAACAACTGAGGACTATTCTGCTGTGCGCCCAGAAAACCTCCCCATAAGGACGTTATAACAGAGACAACTGGGAACAAGCAACAGGCATTATTCAGTGGTGGGGAGCAGGGCCGGCTCCAGGCACAGCAGAGGAAGCACGTGCCTGGGGCGACATTCCGTCCATTCTTGGGGCGTCACAGTCCGAGCAGCTTTTTTATTTTTTTATTTTTTGCTTGGGGTGGCAAAAATGGTAGAGCCGGCGCTGGTGGGGAGCGAGGCTTCCTGGGACGCAGTGAGCAGGGTGGGGAAGGGGCGGTTGATTTGCCTCTATTGACTTTTGCTCAGCTTGTGGCTCTGGGTTTCCTCTGGGGCGTCACCTGTCAGAGCAGCAGAGAGCTCAGCACAGGGAGGGGCGGCTGTGCCCTCTCCAGCTCTCTGGGTCCAGACCCCACCCCATAGAGCTGCTGTCTTGGCCCCGCCAGGGCGATGGCTCCTCAGGCCAGACCTGTCTCAGCTCCGTCACCTTGGCTGGTAAGTGACCCCTCTTCTCCCGGATGCCTGGGTCCCATTCCCCATCCCCATCTCTCGAGTCCTGCAGCAGCTCATCATTGTTTCAAGCTCAGCTCCCCGCAGGCGGCCCCCGGTCTGCCCAGGCGGCTGAGTGTGGCGAGGGTGAATGACCTGGTGCTCTCAGCCTCTGACAGCAGCACTGGCAGGCTGGCTCGTCGCCATGGCTACACCCCGGGCAACCAGGACAGCTACCAGGTCTGGAAAGTGGGTAGCTCTGATTGCCTGGCCTGGGCCTCTTGGGTGGAGACCGAGTACCAGGCCCTGGTACAGGCGATGAACGCCAGCTCCCCAAAGCGGCGGAGCGCTGGAACCGGGAAGGGGAGACTCCTAGCATCGCAGAAATTCAGGTTCTTGATCAGGATCACCATGCCATTCACCACTCAGAAGACAGGTGACAGATCTATCAGTGCCCCTCACTCCTGACCCGCAGCCCCCTGCTAGCCCAGTCCTGGGATCCCCCCCAGCCCTGCTAGTGCCCCTCATTCCCGACCCGCAACCCCTGCTAGCCCAGCCCTGGGATCCCCCTCACTCCTGACCCACAGCCCCGATGTCCAGCCCTGGGCTCCCCCCCAGCTCTGCCGGTGCCCCTCACTACTCACCCACAGCCCCCTGCTGGCCCAGAAATAGAGAGGTCGTAGGAGGAGGGGTTTTGGGAGGGCTCAGAGAGGCGGGGAGGCTGAGAAGGGGTGTCTAGCTGCAGGGCAGACACATGGTGGGACAGGTGCCTGGGGGGGGGGGGGGGGAGGCAGACCAGCTCAGAGCTATTGGGCAGAGAGTAGATGCAGGGCAGGGCCCAGGGGAGGGGAGCAGGGGCTTGTGGGGGCCCATGGCTCAGTCTGTCTCGGGGCATTTCCAGATTCCCAGGCCACAGGCCAGGCTGGTGTCCTAGTGATTGTTGCTGGCTGCATTCTCGCTGTGCTGGGAGTCGGGGCCCTGGGCTGGTACCTGAGGAGGAGGCCAGGTGAGTGATGCCCCCTGCAGCACAGTGCCCCCTAGTGCCCCCCAGAGCCTCCCAGCCCAGCCCCTGCAGCACAGAGCCCCCAGGACTGCATTGGAGTCAGCACTAATTGGCAGGGGAGAGTGCCCCCTGCTGAGCTCCTACCCCGCAGCTCTTGGTTTCCCAGCCAAGTACCAAGCCAGCCTGGCCCTGCTTAGCAGGAGATCCCAGGGGCTTCGTGCTGAGGCCTGGCTGGATATAGGGGTTGTGGCTGTGGAAAGCGCCCCCCCCCCCGAGCTGTGATCCCTATTCCCCCCCCAACACACACACACACACCCTGTCTGAAAGAGGGCAGGAGTGAGCCCCAGGTGGCAGGGTCTCCAGGTGACTCAATTGGGCTTCTCCTGCAAGGGGGCAGAAGGGGCCGTATCGCCCGGCGCAGACACAGCCAGGGACCCTCAACTCTGCTCTGGCTATGGCTGAGCCAGTAGGAGGCACCTCGTCCACAGCACCTTCTTGCTCAGAAGCCACCGATTGACCAGATGTGGATCCAGTGACCGGCTGTCCCAGGGCCACCAGCTTAGGCTGGAGACACATGGACCACCCCTGGCAAAGGGGTGCAGAGAGGGGTTGAACCTCCGCTGAACCTCCATCCCATGCTCCTCCCCACCCATCAACCATCCCGGTTCCCCATAGCTCCCAGCCTCCCATAAAACCTCCCCCCGTTTCCATTTTCTGTCCCCACCCAGGCGGCCCCTCAATCGTTCTCCACTGGGGAATTTGTGGCACTTTTTGTTGCATGACCCATCAATAAGGCTACGATTCTGTCACAGAAGTCACAGGCTCCATGACTTCCCCTCAGCTCCCCTCTGCCGTGTGGGGTAGGGGGACCCCCACAGCTCCCCTCCACCGTGGGGAAGCATGGAGACCCCCAGAGCCCCGGCCACCACAGGGGGTGCAGGGGGACCCCCGCAGCTCCCCAGTGTGGTGGCAGCAGGGGGATTCCCGCAACTCCCCACCACTGGGGAGGGGACAGGGGGATTCTTCAGCTCCCCTCCACCGCGGGGGTCAGGAGGACCCTGGAGCTCTGAGCCCCCACGCGTGGTGGGGACCCCAGAGCTCCGAGCCACCCTGCAGCTGCCCAGTCCCTTCCCATTTTATCAGGGCTATTTTTAGTAAAAGTCAGGGACAGGTCACGGGCTACCGTGAATTTTTCTTTATTGACCATGACTTTTACTAAAAATATCCATGACAAAATCTTAGCCTTACCCATCAATATAAATTTCACTTCACAAAGTTTTTTATCGGATCCACATCATGGCCTCAGTTTTCTCGGGTGCTACCCACAGCTTCCTCTGTGCACCTCTGGAGTCTGCAGATGCGGGTAGCGCCCATGTCATTGGTTTAGCTTTTTGCCAGTCATGGTAGGAAAATCACTGTATTTTGTACATTTAAAAACATTTGCAACATTGTATGGATACAAAACCGTTAAAAGCTTTTTATTGATAAAGTTTTTGCTTTGTTGCTTTTCAGAATACGATACTTTCGATGCTCATTCGGGCTGAACGCCTGCTCATGTAATGGATTGAGTACTTCTGCTGCTCGCTTCTGTTGAAAGGCTTGGTCATGTTCCCACAGCATCGCTGGCAGGCTCATGAATCTTAAAAGTTTCCTGGCATCCCCGCTCAGAGAGGGGGAGGATCTGGGGAAATAAGGGGGCACACTAAGAATGGGGCGACACCCCGGAGCCAGGATTTGGGTGCGGGATCTGAGAATGGAGGGAGAGGGTTTGAAATTGGGGTGACTCCTCCCAGAGAGGGGCCAGGTGAGCCGGGGGTATAGCTGGGGAGTGAAGTAAGCATGGGACGATGACCCCCAGGGAGGAGTTGGGGGTGTCAAGGGGGAGGAGGAATTGGAGGGGTCAGAAGGGAGCCTTCCAAATTCAGGCTAAGAGAGCCAGGGGGCTCAGCACCGGGTGATGGGCTGCGGGAGCCAGAGATGGGGCCCTCAATGGTGTGACCCCTAAAACAGGGAGATCTTTGCAGGGGGGAGGCTTTCAATGGGACGACCCCCAAAATTGAAGATCTCTGGGGGGGCTCTTAATGGGGTGACCCCAGAACAGGGGGACCTCTGGGGTGCAGCCAGGGGCTCAAAGGGGTCCAGCCCCCCGGCCCAGCCCCTCAGGATGGGACATCCCTCAGGGCCGTGGGCAGGTTGGGGCAGCCGTTCTCCAGGGTTTGTTTTGGCGCTAGCAGCTGGCCTTCCGGCAGCATGACGACCCGCTCAGCCCTGAAGACACCCTGCCCCACCCAAACGTTGGAGGTGGTGGGTAAGGCGGCAGAGACCCCATTGAGCACCTCGCTGATGCCCTCCTCGCTTCCAGCCCTGATCCCATGTTTCGTTCCCCACCCCCCTGAGCCAGCCAGGAGCCAGTGCCCCTGGAGGGCCAAGGCCCTGGGCCCCATCATTTAAAATTCCCACATAGCCTGATTTGCACCAGCTTCACTGTTTCACGCTGGTTCCTCATGGAAATTTTGTTCCCACGCTCCACGTACTACTTGGGATGCAATAAAACACCTGATGCAGCAGCCTCTGCTTACTTGTGGGGGTAGGGAGCCTGGATTCCTGTCTGGGTCTGCCTGTAACTACCCTGACTGGAGCTCTCTGCCCATCTGCCCCCTGAATGCTGGAAAGGAGAGGAGATACTGCCCCATCCCAGCCTAGCCCCCATCATATGGACACAGTAGGGATTGAGACCTTTCTGTTCTAACCCACTGGACCTTCCTCCCCTCCCAGATCTAGGGTAGAACCCAGGAGTTCTGGCTCCCAGCCCCCCTGCTCTAACCTACTAGACCCTATTCCCCTCCCAGATCTGGGATAGAACCCAGGAGTCCTGGCTCCCAGCTACCATTGTTTAGGGCACTCCAACAGTTTGGCTGTGAGACTTCTCAATCCCCTTTCACTCTCAGCTACACAGAGGAATCACACAGAGTTCAGAGGGATCTTTCTTTGACCCAGCAGTGCAGACCAGCATCCTGGACATAAAGAAAAGCCATTGACAATCAAGAGAAAAATGTTGTCCAGTACTGAGAAGAGAACACACGAGTCCTGCCCCCCCAGCTCTAACCACTAGACCCCACTTCCCTCCCCAAGCTGGGATAGAACCCAGGAGCCCTGTACAGTTGATATTTTCAATGTTAATTTTCCTGTTTTATTTCTATCTCTGGTTCTGTCACCTCCAGGGCACCAGAGCCACCTAGTGGAGGTTATGGTTATTTTTATTAGCCATATTTGCAACACAGAGCAACTAGAGGCCCTAACTGAGACTGGAGCTGGGCACTGCCCAGACCCTGACCGAGATCAGGGCCCCATTGTGCTGGGTGCAGCAGTCACATTATGAGAGCCAGTCCCTACCCCAAAGAGCTCACACAATTCATAGCCGAGACAAACACACAATGGATTCTTATCCCCATTGTACTGATGGGGAAACAAGCCCAGTGGAAGCTGGATTTTCACAGACACCCGAGGGATTTGGGCACCTCACTCAACCCAATGGGATTTAGGCACCTATTTGCCAAGCCCAGGCCAAGTGACAGAGCTGGGAATGGAACGCAGGGGCACAAGCCCACCCGTCCTCTCTAGCTTGGTTCAGCCTGGCCGCTGCAGCAACGGCTCCCAGTTCGAGGCTTGGCCAGTTCATTCATTGCCTGGGAAGGTGACACGTTAATTGTGTAACTTTCTTTGGGGTCATACAAGGCAGGGCGTGGAATGAACCAGCAAACACTGCGGGGCAGACGGGTGATGGGACAAGGACAGTTCTGACTGGGGGGAGATCTCACAGCAGGCTCAACATGCTGTTTGTTCATTTCTTTGGAACACCAGTAGCTTTCTGTCCATCTTTCCTCTGCAACATCCAGCTGTCTGTCTTCTTATCTGCCACATCCATCCATCCATCCATCTATCTATCCACCCTTCTGCAATGTCCATCCATCCATCCTCCCTTCTACAATGTCCATCATCCATCTATCCATCCTCCCTTCTGCAATGTCCATCATCCATCATCCATCCTGCCTTCTGCAATGTCCATCATCCATCATCCATCCTCCCTTCTGCAATGTCCATCATCCATCCATCCATCCTCCCTTCTGCAATGTCCATCATCCATCCATCCATTCATCCATCCACCCTTCTGCAATGTCCATCATCCATCCATCCATCCATCCATCCTCCCTTCTGCAATGTCCATCATCCATCCATCTATCCATCCATCCTCCCTTTTGCAATGTCTATCATCCATCCATCCATCCTCCCTTCTGCAATGTCCATCCATCCATCCATCCATCCATCCTCCCTTCTGCAATGTCCATCCTCCATCCATCCATCCCCCCTTCTGCAATGTCCATCATCCATCCATCCATCCCCCCTTCTGCAATGTCCATCATCCATCCATCCATCCATCCATCCATCCTCCCTTCTGCAATGTCCCTCATCCATCCATCCATCCATCCATCCATCCATCCATCCTCCCTTCTGCAATGTCCATCATCCATCCATCCATCCATCCATCCATCCATCCATCCATCCATCCATCCATTCTCCCTTCTGCAATGTCCATCACCCATCCATCCACAATACCAAGCCAGTCAAACAGCTGTCCCTCTGCAACACCCATGTATTGCTCCAGTCACACTAGAGGAGATGGATACTCCCCTCTAAGGCCTCAGCTTGTGCAGAGTTTTCTTGACCCAGCATATGTATTTGGAGACTCTGGTGAACACCCTGGGTGCTGACCCATCAGCGCGGCCATGGGAGACAATGCCTTGGACCGGGGGGCCCTAGACTCACCCTGAGACGCAAACAGCAGGCGCGGGGTTACACATGTCCAAGCAAAGGGAGGGCTGCTTTCTGTATTCAAGTTCCTGAAATCCACCTCTGTACCCCACTTCCTGGGGACTCACGGTCAAGTCACTCCCGGAACCTGCTCAGGACTCTCACCCCACAGTCCAGGGACTCAGCTGGCCCCTATCCCTGATTTCTAGGATCTGGCCAGTTCTAGTTCCTCATTTCTACCCTCCATCTTTGGGTCCTAGGCTCAGTTCTGGTACCTGGCTCCCAGGATCTGCCTGGCTCACCATGGATCCTGGCTCTCCCCATTCTGCTCAGCCCCGTCAGTCTCCTGTTCTAGCAGCACCTTGTCCCGGGCACTGTGTGCCCCTGTCCCACACTCACCCGGAATGACGCCTTCCTCTCCTGGGGGCCCCCTACGCACAGCGTCCTGGACGGGGCATAGTGCAGATACGGCTGAGGCAGACACATAACCTTGCCCATAACCTTCAGTTTCACCTCCTGCAGGGTTGGGGTGGGCCAGGCATTTGCCTCGGTATTAGTCAGGCCCCAGCCGGCCATGCAGCACACAGCCCCCCCCCCTCACCTCTCGCTGGGGCAGGGGGATGGTGCCCACAGCCTGCGTCAGCTCGGCCTTGTGCCTCAGCTGTGATGGGGGACAGAGAGAAGGGAACTCAAACTTCTCTTGGGGGATGGATCTGCCCCGAGGGGATGGGTCCAGATGGGACCAGATGGGGCATCCCCATGAAAACTGTGCAACACTGTGATGCCATGTGCTCACTGGGATGGGGGGATGGGATGGGGGCGGTAGCTGCAGCTGTGAGGTCACTGGGGGCAGAGGGATGGGATGGGGGTGGCTGTCCCAGGCTAAAGCTTCAGCCTTTTGCTCTGGGTGCACCCCTGATGACTTGATCTTGCTGCTGATGTTGCACAATTTGTTGAGGTTCAGAAGGTTTTAGCAGATCAAAGCAAGTGCGCAGCTGTCGTCCCATCATTAGAAAGGCCAGGAATGCCTTGGTCCTAGCATGAGGTGTGTTTCGGTAGGATAGTAAGAAGGTGTCCAGACGCTTTTGAATGGATAATTGTCCCCTTGCTGATTTCAAAGCTTGTTTCATTGTCTGCACAAATCTTTCAGCTAATCCATTGGTGGATGGATGATATGGTGCTGAAGTGATGTGGTGTATCCCATTTGCCTTCATAAAATTTCCAAACTCCTGAGAGATGAACTGCAATCCGTTGTCGCTCACCAGTTGTTCTGGCAGACCGAAACGAGTAAAGAGTCCCCATAGTTTTTGGATAGTACTCTCTGCAGTAGTGGACTGCATTATAGAGACTTCTAGCCGTTTAGAATGGGCATCTACCACCATTAAGAACATGCTTCCTTCAAGGGGGCCAGGGAAGTCAATGTGAATACGTTGCCACAGGTTTTCAGGCCAGTCCCATGGGTGTAGGGGTGCCCACTGGGGTGCATTCCTCACACTCTGACATGACATACAAGCTCTTGCCTTCTCTTCAATAGCAATGTCCAATCCAGGCCACCAAAAATAGCTTCGTGCCATTTCCTTCATGCGCACTATTCCACAGTGACCGGAATGTAGCTGTTCTAACATCTGTGATCTCAGTGGTGGTGGGATAATGACACGTCTCCCCCACAACAAACAACCAGAATGGACCGATAACTCCGTTCTCCTGGATATGTAGGTAACAAGGTCGGGTGAGACCGGAGAGGTTCGTCGAGATGTTCCATGCATCACCAGATCCATAACTTGGGACAATACTGGGTCAACATGAGTTGCCTTCTTTACCTGAGTAGCGGTGATGGGTGTCTTCTCTACCTGTTCAAAGTAAAAGATTTCCTTCTGGGCAATATCTCGATGTTTGACTAGGAAAGGCAGCCTTGAGAGACCATCCGGATTGCCATGCAGAGTGGATTTACGATATTTGATTTCATATGTGTGCGCGGAAAGCAACAATGCCCACCGTTGCATATGTCTAGCAGCTAATGAGGAATGCCTGTGTGTGGTCCAAAAATTGAAGTCAGAGATTGATGGTCTGTGAGAAGTGTAAACTTCCGTCCGAACAGGTACTGATGAAACTTCCAAATTCCGAAAATGATTCCTAATGCCTCACGTTCGATTTGGGCATTGTTAGTTTCTGCTTTGCTCAGGGTGCGTGAAGCAAAAGCAATAGGTCTCTCTTCTCCCGAAGGCATAATGTGTGACACGACTGCTCCCATTCCATAAGGGGAGGCATCGCAGGACAACTGTAGGGGTAAGAATGGAACAAAGTGCGTCAGAACTTCAGAATTTAGCAATGCATCCTTAGCTTTGTTAAATGCAACATCACAGACTTCAGTCCACTTCCAGACCTTGTTCTGCCCAAGGAGTTCGTGAAGTGGTTTTAGCAGTGTGGCTAACTGTGAGATGAACTTTCCATAGTAGTTCAATAGTCCTAGAAACGAGCGAAGCTGGCTAACATTTCGAGGAGGTGGAGCCTCCACAATAGCCTTAACCTTGGCAGGGGCCTTACGAAGACCTGTAGCATCAATGATGTGTCCCAAATATTTAACAGAGGGCTGGAAGAATTCACACTTTTCTTTGCGGACTCGCAGTCCATACTCTTCCAGTCTTTGTAGGGTAGCCTCTAAATTCTTTAGGTGATCCTCCTCATTCCTTCCAGTGACCAGGATGTCGTCCAGATAGCACTGGACTCCTGGCAAGCCACACAAGATCTGGTCCATAGCCCTCTGGAACAGGGCGGGAGCAGACGTTATTCTGAAGGGTGGG
>NW_020698613.1:0-3492 GCF_002925995.2 Terrapene triunguis
GTTGTTACAAAATAAAAAGTCACAATAAATGAAGAAATAACTGATTTGTGAAATTTCCTTTTATAAACCTGAAAATTAAGACTATTCCTCTTGTTGGTTTTGTTCTTTTCTGCTGGCAACCCTGATTTTTTCCTACCACTTCTAATCGGACTGGAAGCTCAAAAAGCCTTTTGATTAAATTTGTGCACCATTTTCAGTGATGGCAACAGCGGTCTGGAATAGCTTTTTGTTAGTAAACAGATGGCTTGCTGGCTCTGCACCACCACAAAATACAGGTAATGGGTGTACAGTGATGCCAAAATAAGCAGCGCTCCCCAGCACACATTTCTCTCTCTACAACTGAGGCATGGGGGTTTAGTTTTAGATAAACTATTTTGCTCAGTGATTGTGCTGTCACATTCAGCTAAGAATATAGTGATTATTCCTCCTAATAGGGCAGAGTCTTACGGGCTCTGCTATAAGGCTTTTTAGTACCAGAGCTGGTTGGAAAATGTCCATCAAAATGAAGTTTCAAGAAAGAAAGAGATTTCACTAAAAAGCACTCTCCTCCACCCGAGCTAGTATGGAATTTAAATAAAACACAGCTCTTCCAGTAAGTTTTATTTATTAGACTGTTCACTCCTGAGAACAGGGATCTTGCTTAATTTATATTTGCAGAGCCCCTTGCACACCTATGACACCGTGTAACTTCTGAACCCATCAGAATAACCACAGCAGCAATGCAAAAGCAATCATGGTGACAGCAAACTTGTGACAGTGGTAGCTCAGACATAGGAGAGCATGAAAGACTATACTGGTGACAGTCACAAGGGACTTCCTTCTAACCAACTGAACCAAATAGGCCAGGGTCTACACTAGCAGTTTGCTGGCATATTATTAAAAGTGTAATTTTTGGTGACATTTTTATATCAATATAAAAGTGGTTTTGCCTGTCTATCTTATTTCACTTGGGAAACCGGTACAAGTTACACTAGCAAAATTTGCTTCTATAAGATGCATCTAACACTAGCAGGGTTTTCCAGTATAGCTATACTGGCAAACTTTTTCGAATCTAGGCTTGGCCCAGAAGGTGTGTCTATACCTGAAAATCATTGGTAGGATTGAGCTGATTTCTTCTGTACTGCAAAATGTAGCACAGGCCTCTCAAGCAGAAATAGTAGTAATTTTTAATCTGAAATTTGCAGCACAAAAATGAAGCAGGTAAGCAATTTAGTGCATGTTTTTCATAGTACTACCGACTTTAACCATTCTTCCTTGCAAAGAAATTTTGAAAGTTAGATGCACTTTTAAACTTTGTTACTTTATGTACTGTCAGTTCTACAGTAATGTTAAATACTGCAGTTTAACTGCTCTAGACTTTAAAGGAAAAGATTTTCCCAATAATGTTGAGAATTAGTGTTGTCTATTGTTTAGAGCAGCAGACTCAGAATACTACTGACCCTGCTTTACTTTTGGCACATAACTTAACCTCTCTATTTGCCTCAGTTTACCTATCTGCAAAATAGAGCTAACAATTACACACCCTTGGGCCGTGAGTTAATACTTCAGTTCTATTTCTATTCTTAGCTCCATCTACTTTACAAATTCCATTATTAGACTAGTTTTTGACTGTCATTTCTGGGAGGAAAAGAAATGCTTGATTGAAAGACTCAACTAAATAAAAGCCACAGGGGTTCTATTCTCCCATTACTGTACACGTGTCACACCCATTAGTGTGACTGGCATTTAGACATAGAACAGAGAATCATGTACAGAGAAAAAAATATTTTAAATTGATTAGTCTTAAAAGATAATACCAAAATGCAACCTTTTAATAGCTTGTCGGTTACGCTGGTACATCACAAAGGTGTGTCTATGTAAAAGAGTGTGTTGCTATAATCAGAACAATGATTATCATTTAATAAAAAATAATATTGCATAAAAATCCGTAAGTCTTTTGATAAAAGAATCAACATAAGGAAATTTAGACTGATAAAATCGTATACTTTTACACCGTTGTACCTCTTCCAAGAGAAAAATAAAAACTAAGCTTTAAATAAAAGATAATAATCAGGAAATAGTTTGGGGGAAATTATACAATAATTATGTCATCATCTACTAGAATTTATTTTGTTCAAAATTCTCATGTTATACATGTCTTGCTTCCCTAATGCATCACTGTTACAGCAAGATCATTGAGCTTTCAATCTCTTGCCCCTTTCCCCAACGCCAGCAATACACTTCTCAGTGTTAATTGCTTTTTAAACACTAATCACACTTAAAATTCAGACTCTGGTTATACGATTTATTTCTTAATGTAACTTGATGTTCAAGGCAAAACACACAATTACTGTATATAAAGTTGTACCAAATATAAACAACAAATAAAGCAGGTAACTTTTTTTAAAGAAGGATTTTTGAAAATCATTTAGTGATATATATTCATTGGTTACGTTAAAAGAACTCCTGTGTTTCCACAAGTTCAATAACAAGCACAGAGGGGACGGTTTTTGACAATTCCATTCCTTAATCTGGAAAGTAATGCCCGTCAATAATTTGTCACTCGTGTACTTTAGCTGGCGAGTTTTCTTCAGTTTTTGTTTTTTAATGAAGTACACAGACCTCCATTGAAAGCTACTGCATTGCAACACGAGTTATAGTACATCAGCCATGGCTGGGGCATTAATAAACCTGAAACTTGATGTTTTCATGCTCCACAGATTAGGGCAGTGGCCATCAGCACTGTACTTACTGTACCAAACTGCAGGTCAGGTACTAGGTTTCCACGCTTGGCAACAAAGAAGTGGGTTTAGTGCTAGCATTCATAAACACTGCCACATGAACGCTTTTATTCTGATGCATCAGCTGATAGAAGGCTCCCCTGAGCTCCATTATATAGAAGAATGAAAACAATTAAAACGTATATTCAGGCCATGCAACACAGGAACACTGTTTTCTCTGCATCACTGCTAGTATGTAGAGACGCAATGTTTTTTCCTAATTCACCCTTTGATGTCACAAATCAGGATTTTCTCCAAAACTAATCATAACTAAAAGTAATGACAACATTTCCTTTGTCGCTGGGTTGGGGGGAAAATATAAATCGATTACTCCTCCCAGACACAGACCACTAATGTCTCCACCCACAATAACTCTTACCTTGAACATTCACTTTTAACATGGGTACTAGTGAGAGGATTCCCTGATACTTTTTCTTCACCTAACTACTGCAAAGGAAAGCTACTGCAAGAAGAATTATGGTAAAATAGCAACCAGAGCTGTCTTACACTCACTAAATCTCTGTGAGAAATTAAGCTCTTCATTCAGACATATGGACACCAAAATGGCCAGCATTTCAGCTCCTGGATATCTGGGGTTATTTGTGCCTGTTTTATTTAAAAAAAAGAAAGAAAAAGGAGGGGGCTCAGAGCTGGCAAAGGGAGTGGGAGGGGATTCTGACCTGGGGCAGAGGGTGCGTGCTCTGGAAGGGGGATGAGGGCTGGGGCAAGAGGT
>NW_020698614.1:0-11320 GCF_002925995.2 Terrapene triunguis
CGCAGAGGCAGGAGCCAAGAGAGGGTTGGGGTTGGAGGCAGGAGTGCACACCGATGGGGAAGAGGAGCAGAGGGGACATAGATGTGAGGGGCAATTGCACGACTGTGTGGTTTATACAGTCTGCACCAGCAGCCGCCATAGACGTTGTGCAATGTTTTTATTTTCCTGGCTTGCGAAAACTGGAGGCCAGGTTCTCACACTCTTTGGAAGAAGCCGGTGCTCATGAGTCTTCTGCATTCCTGACCTGTCTCACTGGCTAATGATCCAGTGATTTCTGCCTAAGGAAAAAACTCAGCTAATGTGTAGAAAGGGGATCTTGTTCTGCGAGACATCAGCCATGGTCTCTGTTCTGCCTTAAGGCCTGGAGGCCAAGTGTTAACAGAGGATATCAGATTTGGTGTAATGATGCTCTTCTTGCTGCTAAAGGGAAAGCACCAATGTCAGAGAACTAATTGGGGTGACGCAGAGAGGGCTAGGAGAGACCGTTTTGCCTATGGAAAAGGTAGTTCCCATGCCTTGTTGTGCCACATGGCTGTCCAGAGCTAGGGTTTCACAGACCCCCCCGTAGATGGCACACACACGAGGAGCAGGGAGAGGTGCTCAGACACCCCCAGAGGGGCAAGCCCCACCATCCTGGCTCACATGAGGAGGTGCAAGGAGGGGGATCACCCCCCAGAGGGTCAGAGGACCCCAGATCCTGGCACACACATGCGAGGGAAGAATATGGGGCTGACAGGAAATCCTGCCCCTTTCCCCCTGCCACCCACTCCCATGTCCACCTTTCTAGTGTCCCACCCTTTCCCTACCACTCCCCATATCCTCGCCCCCTTCTCCCATACCTGTGCCTCCCAGCCCCTCTCCCCTCCCATCTCCATGTCTCCCCCTCCCCTCACTGCAGCCCCAAACGCCTCTCCCCTCCTGGCAAGCATTCACAGGTTTGAGTTACGTTATTTTCAGAAGCGGGATGGGTACGTTTCCCAGAGTAACCCCGCGCTGCCAACAGAGATGGGTTTTAGCAGCATGCCTGAAGTCCGTTTTCAGATCCCTGCCCTATGCTGGGCCCCAGCTGGTGCTGGCTGGGTGTTGGTCAGGATCAATGGCTACTGCAGAGCCCCTTGAGCCAACTAGCTGCTGTGGGGGAAAAAAGGCAGGCGAGACTGCCTCTGGGCTGTTCTGTCCACACATGCTCGGTATAATCTGTCTGGGTCGTGTGTGTTGGGCACGTGCCTAACGTGAGAGCGTAACTCTCATGCCAATCTCATTTTCAATTGTGCTCCCCCCGAGACGAGCATTGGGTGCCATGCACTATCTGGGGCACATGTCCAACTACAGTCCTGTGCCCGGATCAAAGCCATGGTTCGAGCCCCACGTCTGGGGGGAAAAGAAAAAAAGTAGAAGCCCCCAATTAGGAGAAAGGCAGTTTGGTGGCGGAGGGGGCTGTATCTCAGGAACCCCTTGGTTGAAACGACCCCAAATCTGGATCCCTAGCCTACCCTGAGCACGCTAAGGCACGCCAAACGTCAAGACAATCTAACTGTACAGATTTTAAATCACTTACACTATGTCCATGCTATGAGCCAGAGGTGTGATTCCCAGCTGGCACAGACATACTTGCGCTAGCTCTCAGCTGAGTTAGCGTGTTAAAAATTGCGAGCTAGCCATGCCATGTATGTACCCACGGGGTTCTGGCGGGTTTGTACGTTGGGTGGCTAGCACAATGCTGCCACTGCCCATGCAACCATGTTACACTACTATTTTTAGCATGCTGGCATGGTAAGAGGTCGTGCAAGCATGTGTGTATGAGCTGGGAACCACACCCTGAGCTCGTAGTGCAGATGTAGCCTTAGAAAAGTTGAGCTTTGAACAGAAAGCAGGTTTTATTTACCGCAGAGGCTGGTGGCCTGCTATAATAATCCCCTTTGCAGCTGCACCTCTGAGCACAGTACCCATGGTCCCAGCTCTCCTCCCAAGGCAATTTGAAATCACCAGCTGGGTCTCTCCCTGGCAACACTCTGGTCTTTGATGGCAGGAGATGCATGTGTGAGATGCTCCGTGGTGGGGATGGCTCAACCTCACCAGAGCTGACTTCCTCAGACCCTCTCCAATAGTGTTGGTTGGTGGGTGAGAAGACCCTGGAACTGCTGGGATGCATGGTGACAAGTCCATCAGTGGAGGAACTCCATGGGCATAGGAGGAGAGGCACCAAGGGCCAGAGGGGACTGACCCCTGGGTAGCTGATGTGCAGGTAAATGGGAGTGCAGGAAACTGAGCTGGGAATCTCTGACAGCCATTGGATGATTCAGAGATACTCAGAGGTGGTGCAGCACGGGGAGGGGGTGGGTGGTGATTACATTAATAGGAGTTTCAAAAGGCAAAGAAGGTAGATAGCGGGGTATGCATAGAGATAGATCAGTGTGTATAGGAATAGAGAAAGAGCAAGAGATAGAAGGGTGTGTATGGTGATGGATAGATGAATGGATAGAGGGGTGGGTATGAGAATAGATAGCAGAGTGTGTATGGGAATAGATAGATTAGATAAATAGGGTGTACATGGGGATGGATAGATGGATAGAGAGAACAGTGTTTATGGGGATAGATGGATGGAAAGATGGATCAATAGAGGATGTTTATGGGGATGGATGGAGAAAGTAGAGTGGTGTGTGTGGGAATAGAATGAAGGATAGTTGGATTGATAGAGGGGTGTTTGTGGTGATAGGTTTATGTATAGATAGATGGAATAGGGGGTGTTTATGGATTTAGATAGATATGTGTGTATGGGGATGGATAGATGGATAAATAGGTGTGTATGGGGGGAGAGAGAGTGGTTTGTATGAAGATAGTTAAATAGAAATCAACATATTTGTAAGATATATGATACAATCAACATATTTTGCTATAATCATTTGATATTACCACAAATGTGTGAATTTTTATCTGATAAAATCAACTGATTTATGAGATACTTATTTGATAAAATCAGTATATTCATTTAATGTTTGTTAAAATCAATTCATTCCTGAGATATTTATCTGATAAAATCAATACATTCATAATATATACAGATATATATTATAACATCTGAAAATCAAGACTGGCTCCCTTTCTGGAAGATATTCTTTAGCCAAATGCAAGGTCTACATTAATCAAACACAAATTATCTGCCTCAGTACCGGGGTAACCGGATGAAATTCTCTGTCCTCTGATATACAGGAGGTCAGACAAGATGATCTAATGAAAATGTATTTACAAGACAATTTTCTTGGAAAAAAATATATTACTGTGAATAATTATTTGATAACAGCAATCTAATCTTGCTGTATTTATTTGATACAATCATCATATTTAGGAGATATTTGATTAAATTAACTTTTTCATAAGATACTTGATTATTCACGGAGATGTTTCATCTGATAAAATCAGGATATCATTAAGTATTTATGTGATAAAATCAACCTAATCATGAGCTGTTTATTTGATACAAATCAAGAAAAGGAGATCGTAGAAGAATATTTGTCTATATCTATGATGAAGATATAGATTGGCCATATCATAGATATAGATCTCTGATCTATATCTCCTAAATATGATGAAATTGGGTCTTCAGTAGAGTGTCAATAATCTGAATTGGGTCAGTATTTAGCAGGGCAACTATATTGTCATTGTTTCAAATGTACTTTGTGTTACTATGTGAACATTAACATTTAAAAATCCTTGGATCTTTCTTCTATCCAGATGACCATGATGGCTTAACCTCGTGGCTGAGATTATTTTCTCTGTATTGAGATCCTTATTTGCTTCTCATCACAGTAACCTGACAGGCATTAGGAGTTTGCCCTCGTAATACACCTGTGAGCGAGGGAAGGATTTTATTCCCCATTTCACGGATTGGGAAACTGAGGCGCAGAGCGATGCAGGGCTAGAGTCACAAAAGGACTTAGGTGCCTAACTGCCACTTTCAGGAACTACATCCCAGAATCAGGCCCCGCTGGGATCCCCAAACCCCTGTTCAGCCGCTGCCAAGACCTGTGGGTGCCTACATTGGTTTGGCACCTATATTTTTGCAGTAAAAGTTCCTTAGGAACCTGCTTCTGCCTGTGCACATGCACACTGCAGCCCCACACTGGGTATCCACACGCCTCAACCCTAGAGCAACGCCCAACCCGGAGAAGGACAGGTGTTCCTGCATCCAGCTCATCTGCGGGGCCCGATCCGGTGGGCGGGCTCTGAGCTCATCTATCGCATCAGGCCCTTGTAGGTAAGATTACACCAAACGGCCTGGGAGCAGGGGGACAGGATACAGGGCCTGCCACCTCTGAGGCAGGTGCTCGGCCCACCAGGCTCGAGTTGTTCTGAGGGCTGTGCGCTCTGGCTCTCTGCCTCTCACCCATTGAGTCTTTCGTTCTTTAGGCAGAGTGGCCCAGCTCTGACAGGACAGACTGCGGGAGTGCCCACCCCCCAATGAGAGTATCTGACAGCCCAGGGGTTAGAGCATGCGCAGAGCCACGTTCAAACCCTGTCTCCCCCTCCGGCAAAGGGCGGCTTGAACAGGACGTGTCCCCGCTGGTACCCTAACCCCAGCTCCTTTCACAAATGGCATTGCTCCCTAGCCCCAAGGGAAGGTTTGTAGCTGTGACCCCCAAGCAGAGGGAGGCACCACGCTTCCTGCTTGGGGTGGGGCTTAGGACATACCCTTGCCTTGGCATCTCCCTTTGGCTAGCTCAGGCACCTCCCCGCCTAGCACGCTGCCTTTTGGGAATCCCATTCAAAGGCGCCTCTCTCTCCATTCGCTGTGTAGGGAGCCTGGGCGCCGAGCTCAGGCCATGTGAATCCCAGTGATTGCCTGGGAGTTAGCTGCGGTGACGCTCAGCCTGGCCACGCCTCAGGTCCTTGGGGAACTGGGCCCGACATGCCGTGCCCAAGGTCACAAAGCAGGGCTACAGCAAAGCTGAGGACTGAGCCCAAGTCTCCTGAACCTTATCCCCAAGGCTAAGGAGCAGCTCCGTAGCTGGGGTTAATTGGCATCGTTCCCTTGACTAGGTAACCACAAGAGATGGCTTGTTCGTTCCACCAGGAGTGCCTGAGTAAGAGGTGAGGGCCAGGTTTTAAAGGCATTGAGGCACCTGGGTGTCTGGCCCTCAGTAATCACTGAGTCAGGGTCTCAGCACTTGTTTCTTTATCCCTTCCCATTAATATCCCTGTTATTATCCCCAGGGCCCCAGGGTCTGTGTGTAACGCACGAGCTGCCTCCATGGAAGAGGGGAACCGCAGCACTGTGACCGAGTTCATACTCCTGGGACTGACCAAGTCCTCGGAGCTCCAGCTCCTCCTATTTGTCATCTTCCTGGCTGTGTATGGCGTGACGGTGCTGGGCAACCTCCTCATCGTGGCGCTGGTGGCTTGTGAGCCACAGCTCCACACCCCCATGTATATGCTGCTGGGGAACCTCTCCTTCCTGGATTTCTGCTACTCCTCTGTCACCGCTCCCAATTTGCTGGCAGGCTTCCTCCTTCAGGCTCAGACCATCTCCTACAGGGGCTGTGTGGCCCAGATCTTCTTCTTCCACTTCATCGGGGGCATCAAGATCTTCCTGCTCAACATCATGGCCTACGATCGCTATGTGGCCATATTCCACCCGCTGCGCTACGTGGCCATCATGAACCAGGCTGTGTGTGTGGGGCTGGTGGGGGCCTCTTGGGTAGGCGGCTTCATCCACTCCATCATCCAGGTCTCCATCATCGTCCAGCTGCCCTTCTGCAGCCCCCACGAGCTGGACAACTTCTACTGTGACGTGCCCCAGGTAGTCAAGCTGGCCTGTGTCGACACCTTTGCTGTGGAGCTGCTGATGGTGTCCAACAGTGGCCTGATGACTCTCCTGGGCTTCCTGGTGCTGCTTGTATCCTACTCTGTCCTCCTGGCCAAGCTGAGCACACGCTCCAGTGAAGGGCGTGCCAAGGCACTCTCCACCTGCGCCTCCCACCTCACCGTGGTGACCCTGATCTTTGGGCCTTGCATATACATCTATGCCCGGCCCTTCCGCTCCTTCCCCATGGACAAGGCCATCTCTGTTCTCTACACGGTTGTCACCCCAGTGCTGAACCCCATCATCTACACCCTGAGGAACAAGGATGTGCAGCTGGCCGTGAGGAAGCTCAGGAAGTTACATTTGTGACACTGGGTTGGGGCAGCAGGAAAGGGATGGGATTTTCCATCACACCTCCTCCCCCCCCCCCGTGTGCATGTGGAAATACACCTGGAATAGGAGCCCAAGTGCTGCCCCTACAGGGTGGGAACAGAACTGCTCCAACTTGTCCCACAGCAGTTCCAGTGCTGCCCCTAGTAGATGGGACAGGGAGAAGGGAAGTCAAAATTGTAACAAAAGTGCCAGGGGGAGACTGGAGCTGATCCACATTTTCACCCTCCTGAATGGAATTGGGACTTCGTTGTATGCTATTGGCTCTGTACAGTGGGGGTGCAGGTGTTGTACCCTATTGGTTAGAATTGAAATTGCATCAGCCTGTGTCATAGAATCATAGAATATCAGAGTTAGAAGGGACCTCAGGAGGTCATCTAGTCCAACCCCCTGCTTAAAGCAGGACCAATCCCCAGACAGATTTTTGCCCCAGATCCTTAAATGGCTCCCTCAAGGATTGAATTTACAACCCTGGGTTTAGCAGGACAATGCTCAAATCACTGAGCTATCCCTCCCCCAGAGAGGTCTTCCAGGGGGTATATCAACTCATCTAGATATTTGCCTAGTTTTACAACAGGCTACATAAAAAGCACTGGCAAAGTCAGTACGAACTAAAACTTCATACAGACAATGACTTGTTTATACTGCTCTATATACTATACACTGAAATGTAAGTACAATATTTATACTCCAATTGATTTATTTTATAAATATATGGTAAAAATGAGAAAGTCAGCAATTTTTCAGTAATAGTGTGCAGTGACACTTTTGTATTTTTATGTCTGATTTTTTAAGCAAGTAGTTTTTAAGTGAGGTGAAACTTGGGGTATGCAAGACAGATCAGACTCCTGAAAGGAGTACAGTAGTCTGGAAAGGTTGAGACCCACTGCTCTAGAGTGGAGAGTCCCTACTGGCTGGGGTGAGAAGTGCTCCTCCATATATCATGGGCCCTACAGTGCACAGGTTGAAGTGGCTGAGTCTGGTTATTTTTGCATCCATCTGATTTGGCTACTAGCCCACAGCTTTCTGGCAGGTTCTGGAATGAAGCATGCTCAGCCACAGTGACATCTTGCCAGGGGAGAAATTTATTACAGTATTGAGGTGTAGGGTGTAAGTCTTGAAAGAAGACTAAGGGAGTTAGGTGTCCAAATCTCATTGGCTTTGGGGTGTCTCACTCCCTTGGGCTCCTTTGAAACTATCAGACTTAATTTCTCTGTGACTCAGATTCCCCATCTGTAAAATAATCTTTCCTTTGTCCTATTAAGATTATAAACTCTCCAGAGCAGGGACCATCCCGTATTGTGTGTCTGTGCAGTGCCCAGCAGAATGGGGGCCTGATCTCAGTCGGGGTCTGTGCAGCGCCTGGCACAATGGGGGCCTGATCTCAGTCGGAGTCTGTGCAGTGCCTGGCACAATGAGGGCCTGCATTCTTTGTTCCTACTACTACTACTACTAGTAATAGAAGAAGAAGATGTAGGAGTAGTACTAGGATCCCTTAATAGGAGTTTGCAGGCCCTATACTTGTACGGCTGATCCTGCCTTATTCAGCTCAATAGGATTATGTCATCAACTTCAAGTACAGCAAGAAGGGGCCCCAAGGGAGTAACTATTTGGCCCAGTAAAGCAATAATTTATAGGTAATAGTTTTATTTTGGGGATATTATAGCATGTTCCTGAAAACTCTCCTCTCTTCTGATTTACCCTTACTTACGGGAGAAGTCCCATTTACTTAAGATAGATTACTTGCATAAGTAAAGACAGCTTGCATTAGAAAGGGTTTGCAGAATCTGGATCTTTGTGATGTGACAGAGGTATGCTTATTCAGAAGAGATTCTGCTGCCACACTGGTGTAAATTCAAAGAAACTCTATTGCTCCTACACTTACTTATTCTAGTGTCATTCTATTGACACTAGTAAGGGTTACTCCTGATTTACACCACGGTGAGTGAGAGGGGAATCCAACCCATTGACTTACGGGATCAGCCCGTCCATCCATTTCCTAGTAGCCGTGGATTCCATTTCAGGGAACCAGTCCAAAAAGTGGCTCAAATAGTTGCTTTTTCAGCAGCATGCTCAGAATGGGAAAACATTGAACTAATCTTGGAGCATGAGCTCCCCTTTGAACCCAGCTGGTGGGGCCAACAGGTGAAGGCTGAAAGGTGGAAGCGGGCAGCAGATGGAGGAAGCTTGCCCTGTGCTGCGTGTTGGGAATCCCTCATTCACCAGCTGCTGAATTCTCTACAAAAGGAAGAACTGCTTAAAACCTGACCATCCATCTTGACAGTTAATGCTCATAATATGTCCATCTTGGGCAGCACCGGGCCCTTCTCAGTACATCCTGGGACTCAAGCAAACAATGAAAGACATCAGCTGTTTAATTCCCTGGAAAGAAAATGCTATTTTTATCAAGAAACTGCAGGAAAACAGTGAAGAAGCAAACAGTTTTCCCACTTCACGTTACACAGCACCGACCCCCTTCGACCTGCTCTCACCATATGACTCTATGCTGGGTCACATCCCTGTATCAGCCTTTCAGTGTCTGAGAAGGCAACTTTGTGATGGGTTTGGTCACAGAGACCCCCTTGGGACTGTCACCTGATGTGCTGAAACTACCTCTGAGCCCGTTTTCCCTGTCAGCCTGGGACTCCAGAGCCCTGTCTTGTTAAGCCAGACACGCAAGCCTGCAGCAACACAGACCCAGGGTCTGAACCACGTCCCCAAAGCTGCAGGCTTTCATTGAAAACCACTCAGCAGGTACTCCTGTCTCCAGGACCCAGATGCCCAGCTTCCAATGGGATTCAAACCCCAAATAAATCCATTTTACTCAGTATAAAGCTTATACAGGGTAAACTCATAAATTGTCCACCCTGTATAACACTGATAGAGAGATATGCACAGCTGTTTGCCCCCCGCCCCCCAGGTATTAATCACTTACTCTGGGTTAATTAATAAACAAAAGTGATTTTATTAAGTATAAAAAGTAGGATTTAAGTGGTTTCAGGTAATAACAGACAGAACAAAGTAAGTTACCAAGCAAAATAAAACAAAACATGCAAGTCTAAGCCTAATACATTTAAGAAACTGAATACAGGTAAATCTCACCCTTACAGATGTTCCAATAAGGTTCTTTCACAGACTAAACTCCTTCTTAGTCTGGGCCCAATCCTTTCCCCTGGTACAGTCCTTGTTCCAGCTCAGGTGGTAACTAGGGGATTTTCATGACTGGCAGCCCCCTTTGTTCTGTTCCACCCCCCTTTTATATCTTTGGCACAAGGCGGGAATCCTTTGTCTCTCTCTGGGTTCCCACCCCTCCTTCTAAATGGAAAAGCACCAGGTTAAAGATGGATTCCAGTATCATGTGACATGTTCACGTGTCCTGTGAGCCCCCTCCATTCTACCAGGACTGGCCCGCACATATACAGTGGAGCTTGCAGGTAAACAGAGCCATCTACAGTCAATTGTCCTAGTCAATGGGAGCCATCAAGATTCTAAACCACCATTAATGGCCCACACTTTGCATAATTACAATAGGACTTCAGAGTTATGCTACATCTTTCTAGTTTCAGATACAAGAATGATACATTCATACAAATAGGATGACCACACTCAGTAGATTATAAGCTTTGTAATGATGCCTTACAAGAGACTTTTTGTATAAAGCATATTCCAGTTATATCATATTTACACTCATAAACATATTTACACAAACATATGGAGTGCAATGTCACAAACTTAACAAATTCAATTTACGGACCCTGGGGTCCAATCACAACTACATGTCCCACATTGTGCAGAAACTCTTGGGAAGGATTAAGATACCAGGTAATTGATTAATTGCCTTAAACCAGTGCTGTGAAGGAATGCTGCACTGGGACTGAGATTTCCCCAAAGGTCAGATCGAATTCTGAGATCCTAATTATCACTGCCCTCTATGAATAGTGGAACTTAGATACCAGCGGTGACATCCTGGCCCCACTGAAATCAAAGTAAATCCACACACAGAATAACAAAATAAAATCATACGACTGTCTGTACTCACACATACATGGCCATTAACAGCTTCACATACTGTAGCATATCCAGTAATGTATAACACTCCAGCATAGAATCCTAGGCCTGGTCTCCACTGGACGGGGAGGAAATCAATCTAAGTTACGCAACTTCAGCTACGTGAATAACATAGCTGAAGTCGACTTACTAAGATCTACTTACTGCGATGTCTTCACTGCGGTAAGTCGACGGCTGACACTCTCCCGTTGACTCCACCTGCACCTCTCACCCTGGTGGAGTACTGGAGTTGACGGGAGAGCGCTTGGTGGTCAATTTATCATGTCTAGACTAGACACGATAAATCAACATCCACTGGATCGATCACTGCCCGTCGATCCAGCAGGTAATGTAGACAAGCCCCTAGATCCATAGGGTTAGAAGGGACCACAAGGGTCATCTAGTCTAGCCCCCTGCCAAGATGCAGGATTTCTTGTGTCTAAACAATCCAATACTGGTGGCAGTCTGGCCTCTTTTTGAAAACCTCCAGTGAAGGAGATTCCACGACTTCCCTAGGTGGTCTGTTCCGTTGTTCTACTGTCCTTACAGTTAGGAAGTTTTTCCTGAGATTTAATCTAAATCTGCTATGCTGCAATTTGAACCCATTGCCTCTTGTCCTGCCCTCTGTGGCAAGAGATAACAACTTTTCTCCATCTTTTTTATGGCAGTCTTTCAAGTATTTGAAGACTGCTATCATGTCCACCCTTAATCTCCTCTTTTCCAAACTACACATACCCAGTTCCTTCAGCCTTTGCTCATATGGCTGCATTCCATCCCTTTGATCATCTTTGTCACTTGCCTCTGGATCCTTTCCAGTTTCTCTACATCCTTTCTATACATTGGTGACCAAAATTGGACACAGCACTCCAGCTGAGGCCTAACCAGCGCAGAGTAGAGCAGTACTATCACCTCTCGTGACTTGCATGCTGTGCCTCTGTTAATGCAACCTAAAATTGCATTTGCTTTTTTTGCAACAGCATCGCATTGCTGACTCATGTTGAGGTTGTGATCCACCACAATTCCCAGATCCTTCTCAGCAGTGCTGCTGCCAAGCCAGTTATCCCCCATTCTGTATTTGTGCAT
>NW_020698615.1:0-1090 GCF_002925995.2 Terrapene triunguis
TGTAGTGAGGTGGCCTGGCTCCCGACGGCCCCAGAGAGAGAGGAACCAGAACAGCCACCCAAGTGGGCGGCGCCAGCGCCACCTGTTCCCGCCCCCCGGAAGTCAAGGGGCGGGACAGGAAGTATAAAAGCCAGGCCCCAGCACTCAGTTGGAGCCCAGCGGCCGGAGAGGCCAGACGCTCCTGCTCGGGCTCCTGCTAGACCGCGCCTGCCCCGAGCCAGGTATCCTGACGTGGACGGATCGAGCCTCCCCAGAGCCAGGTATCCTGACGTAGACGGCCCGAGCCTCCCCAGAGCCAGGTATCCGGACGTGGACGGCCCGAGCCTCCCCAGAGCCAGGTACCCCGAGGTAGACTGGCCGAGCCTGCCCCGAGCGCGGTACCCCGAGACGGACTGGCCGAGCCTGCCCCGAGCGCAGTACCCCGAGGAGGGGCCCGAGCGTCCCCCTGACCCGAGACCGGAGGAGCGGCCCGACCTAGACAGCCCTCAACAAGCCGAGGAGCCCATGGTGTGGGACCCCCTGCCGAGCCCAGCGATGAGCAGGTACCCATAGAGGAGGAGGAGATGGGAAGTGGCCCGGGGATAGCAGACCCCAAACCTATGTCAGTGTGTTGCGGGCAGGATCCGACCACTGACCCCGTGGCAGACGGACTGCTGCGGATAGGGCCCCGGGCTGGAACACAGTGGAGTGGGTGGGCCTGTGTTCCCCCCTGCCACCCCCCACGTCGGGTGGCAGTCTCTCCTCCTCCATGCCACAAGGGCCTGAGCCCCTTGAACTATTGTTTGCTGCCCCGCCCTGACTAAGGGCTTGGGCGTCCTAACTTTGTTATTGCTCAGCTCCTGCTGCAAGGACCTGAACCTCCCCTGGAACTATTGATTGTTGCCCCGCCCTGCCTAAGGGCCTGGGCTCCCTGACTTTGGTATTGCTCAGCTCCTGCTGCAAGGACCTGAGCCCGCTGGAACTATTGTTTGTTGCCCCGCCCTGACTAAGGGCCTGGGCCACCTGACTTTGTTTGTGCTCAGCTCCCGCTACAAGGACCTGAGCCCCCTCGAACTGTTGTTTGTCGCCCCGCCCTGACTAAGGGCTTGGG
>NW_020698616.1:0-23620 GCF_002925995.2 Terrapene triunguis
GGGTCCCCATCTGGCAGGCTGGGGGTGGGGACTGGCAGCCGTGTAGCTGGGCTTAGGGACTTATACAGCCCCCCCTACCCCACAATATCTCAGTGCCTCACTGTCATGGAGTCCCTGGGCGATGCTCTGGAACTGCTCCCCACAAAGCCAGTCAGGACTTTGGGGAGCAGTCTGTCTTCAGGGCAAGATGCTCGCACGGCTTTACCTCCTGGGTCTACCCTTGGAGCATTCAGCATATGCCTCTCCGTGCACTTCCCACAGCGAGTCCGCCCAGGCGGGGTCCTGGGGAAGCCAGAGGTCCTGCACGCACCCCCACTTCGCAGTCAGACGTGACTCTCAGCCAGCCAGTAAAACAGGTTTATTAGATGACAGGAACACGGTCTAAAACAGGGCTTGTTGGTCCAGCGAACAAGACCCCTCCGCCGGGTCCATTCTGGGGCCCAGCAAGCCCGACACCCCGTCTGCCCTCACTCCTAGTCTCCAGCCAGCTCTAAACTGAAAACCCCCTCCAGCCCCCCCTTCTCTGGTGAGTTCCCTTCCTGGGCCAGGAGGTCACCTGATCTCTTTGTTCTCCCACACCTTTAGCATCCCCTTGCATGGGGGAAGGGCCTGGCCATTAGTTGCTAGGTGACAGAGGGTCGGCCAGTATTCAGAGGAAACATTAAGAACAGTCCCACTTCTGCACATCTCTCCCACTTCGAGACTGAACTGAGCGAGGTCACTTTAGCCGGTGACCTGGGGAAGTTCGAACCCACCAACGTTCCCATGGATGCCCCAGCATCTCTCCCGTTTCTTGGTGGGCGTTACACAGGACATTCCAGTTTCAGGCCCTCCCGTGGGTCTGTTGTGCTTGATGGCGCTTGCAGGCTGCGTATGGGAAGGTTTATGCGGCCCGTGCCCTTTTGCGACCCCAATACCCCTGGGGTTTAAACTGGGATTGGATCTTGTCCCAGCGCTCCAGTTTGGAGGGCTGCAATTTGGGCTCTCTTGGTTAAGAGCCCCCATCTTGACCTTGGCCACCCTCTGAACAGGTGTCTCTGTCCCCAGCAGCTCGGCCTCACTACCTTGCATTTGACACCGCCACGTCGGAGGAGAGTGGTCAGCATACACAGTAAAGCGCCGCCCAAATAGATACAGCAGCAGCTTTCTAAGGGCCTGCACCATGGTCAAGCATTTCTTCTCTGAGGCTGCATAGTTCTGCTCCCGGGGCAGCAGTTTTTTGCTCCGGTACCCGATGGGGTGTCTCCCTGCCTTAGCATCAGCTTGCATCAGCACCATGCCCAGCCCTGCGTCTGAGGCGTCGGTGCACACAGCAAAAGGCTTGGCAAAGTCTGGGTTTACCAGATTTACCGGGCCCTGGATTAGAGTCTCCTTCAGTATACAGAGAGCCCTCTGGCACTGCTCAGTCCAGACCACCTCGTCTGGCTTACCCCTCTCACGTAGCTAAGGGATGGGGGCAGCTAGGGGGCTAACGTGGGGTAGAAACCTCCGGTAGCACCCCGCCATCCTGATAAAGGCCTGGACTTGTTTCTTGGTCTGGGGAATGGGCCAATCTCTGATCATCTCCACCTTGCACTTTTCGGCTTTTACCGTCAGTCCTGCTTCCTTGAGGCAGCCCAGCACCCTCTTTACCTGGGACACCTGTTCCTCCCAGGTCTGGCTAAAGACACACATGTCATCGATGAACGCCAGGGCCAAGTTCTCCATCCCCCTCAGCTTGTCTAGAATCTCCCCAGGCCTAGGCGTGGGGTAGGCATCGGACACTGTGATGGCTTTAATCTTCCGATAGTCCCCACAAAACCAGATCATCCCGTCTTCCTTGGGGACAGCCCCACGGGTGAGGCCCGTGGGCTCTTGAACAGGTGGATCACATCTAAAGCCAGCATGTCCTTGACCTCTCTCTCCAGGTTCTGGGCTGCTTTCCCAGTGACTCTGAACGGGGAACACCTGATGGGGAAATTGGCTCCCACCTCAGGGGAGAGATCCACCAGGGGGTCCTCCCCCTTCTCCTCCCAATCCTCCCTTTTCAGGTCCAGGGGTCTCCTCACTTTCCTCCCATACAGCAGCTCGAAAGGGAAGAACCCTGTGGATTTCTGGGGCACCATCAGCTGCCTCCCGATTCCCCACAGTTCTTCTTCCCCTTGGGGAGCCCATTCCTGGTACAGGAATCCCTTCTCCCACAGGACTCTGTCCCTGCAGCCTTCCCCAAGGCAGATTACAGCGCTGTGGCCAGCAAGTTCCCTCAGCTTCTCCAAGGAGGGATCCTTCTGCAGCTCGGTCTGGAATTCAGCTGTTGGGGAAGGAAGTGGGACCTTCTCCCTCTCGCTGGCTGGGCCTGGGGTCACAGCCCCCCTGAGCCCTGTCCCTGGTAGCGTCCTCCCTGCTGTGTAATCACTTCCCAGCAGCACGTCTGGACCAGGCAAACCTGGTGGGCAGCCGACCTGCCCTGCCGGTGTGTCCCCCCACTCAGCTGGGGTCTCAGCTCCCACCATGCTCAGCACTGCCCTTGCTGTCCCAGTGGGGGCAGGCAGCGAGCTCCCTGCTCTGGTCACAGCATCAGAGCCAGCCTGAGCCCCCTCTCCGGTGTGCAGGGGGGCGGGGAACATTTCTCTGACACACTCAGCCCCTGGGGTCGGGTTACAGGTGGGCAGGTATCCTGAGCCCAGCAGCCCCTCCCTTCTGCCAGCCAGGTCATTTGCATTTTCACTGACCATTTCCATCTTAGCCAATTGGTTAGCGGGATTCAAATTCAAATCCTCGGCCGTTACAGGAGCAGGGCCTGGATCCTGTCCCAAAGAGACACCGTCACCCCCCAACAGGACCTCACAGCCGATATCCTGGAGAACCCCAACGACCAGCCAGCCCGACCCCTCCTGTGTCTGCACAGGGATCCGGGCTATAGGCAGGATGAATGGTTCCATCCCTGGGACTTTCACCCAGGTCACCCAGCCCCTCAGGATCTGCGGCTGCACCACCCGGGGCCCGACAACAGTTCTTTCTGTCCCAGGGTCTCCCCCTTGACCACCACCTTCTGCTCCCACTAGGGGTCCGAGGGGCCTGAGCCCAGGAGACTCCACGCAGACACATAGGCCGGGGCCAGGAGTGGGAGCCTGTCCACCACCCCACCCATCTGGCTGACAGCATCTATGGCCTTGGGACCCAGCAAGGGAGCTAGATACCGGGGCTTTTCGCAGGGTCCCCCTGGTTCAAATCACCCGCCTGCTCAAAGGCAGTGTGGTGGGCATCCACATCCCCCCCCCCCTCCTTAACCAGGGGAAGCAATTTAGTGTCGAGGTTCCCTGCGGAACTGGCAGCACGGGGTCTATCCCCACTCACCCCTGGGGAGCCCCCTATGCCTCTCCACTCCACCAGCGCCAGTCCATGCTGCCGCTGCTTTTCCTGCAGCTTTTCCTCAGGCTCTTGCTGTCTCTCACGGTCCTCTCACTCTCTCGGACTCAGCTCCAGTCCCATCCTTCTCCGATCCCCTGATGGGGAACCCGATCGTGAAGACCCTCGTCTGGTTGGGGGCCAGACTCTCGGGGATGCCTGGCTACTGCTCCAGCTGCTCCCAGATCCTCTTGTAGCCCCAGCTGGGTCAGGAATCTGCTCCTTAGAGTGGTCCTCGTCCTCCAGCTGCACGATTAACTGGGCCTTGGTGAACTTCCCAATGCATAACCCTCTCTTTTTGCACAGGATCACAATGTCCTTCTTAAGGAGATGGTGATAGGCCATCACTCCGCTGTTCCCAAGTTGCTTTGGACTCACAGGCCCGTGTGCTCTCAGCTCCCCCACGGTTTCCAGGAAGAACCCCTAGTGTGCCAGCCCTTCTCGAGGTCACCACCTCTTTGCCAGGGTCGAGCTGCAGACTCCTCCGCCCCTGGGACCGCTCGCTGCAATCCCCAGGGGAACCCTGTCACTGCAAAAGTCCTTCTCTCTCCCAGGGTCGAGCGGCAAGCTCCTCCGCCCCTGAGACTGCTCCCTGCAGTCCTCGGGGGACCCCGTTACTCCAACAGTCCTTCTTGCTGGTCACACACTCCCAGAGGTTAATCGCCCCCTGAAACCGTCCTTCTCTGAGCCTTCAGCATGCCTGGTCCTAGTTATCCCCCCTCTGTTTTACTGCTCCCCAGTCACTTACTGCAAGAAGCGCCATCCACGGGGTGCAGTACATTCCACTGCTACCACCAGTTGTCACGGAGTCCCCAGGCGATGCTCTGGAACCTCTCCCCACAAAGCCAGTCAGGACTTTGGGGAGTCTCCTCTCCCATGGAGCAGACTGTCTTCAGGGCGAGAAGCTGACACGGCTTTACCTCCTGGGTCTACCCTTGGAGCATTCAGCATATGCCTCTCCGTGCGCTTCCCACAGCGAGTCCGCCCAGGAGGGGTCCTGGGAAAGCCAGAGGTCCTGCACGCACCCCCACTTGCAGTCAGATGTGACTCTTAGCCAGCCAATAAAACAGAGGTTTATTAGATGACAGGAACACGGTCTAAAACAGAGCTTATAGGTACAATGAACGGGACCCCTCAGCCAGGTCCATTCTGGGGCCCAGCGAGCCAGATAACCCCGTCTGCCCTCACTTCCCGTCCCCAGCCAGCTCCAAAGTTAAACCCCCTCCAGCCCCCCGTTCTCTGCTGAATTCCTTTCCCGGGCCAGGAGGTCACCTGATCTCTTTGTTCTCCCACACCTTTAGCATCCCCTTGCATGGCGAAAGGGCCTGGCCATTAGTTGCTAGGCGACAGAGGGTCGGCCAGTATTCAGAGGAAACATTAAGAACAGTCCCACTTCGTCACACTCACTTACCCTCCTAGCCCCCGGGAGGTAGGGCAGGCTCCTGTCCCCATTGTACAGATGGGAAACTGAGGCACAGAGATGCTCAGGGTCCGTCCGCACAGCAAAAACCCTGTGGCAGCGTCTCCGAGCCCAGCTCTGCTGCCTGGGGCTTGTGCCGCGGGGCTAAAGGAACAGTGTAGACCAGGGGTCAGCAACCTTTCAGCAGTGGTGTGCCGAGTCTTCATTTATACACTCTAATTTAAGGCTTCACGTGCCGGTAATACATTTTAACGTTTTTTAGAAGGTCTCTCTATAGGTCTATAATATATAACCAAACTGCTGTTATATGTAAAGTAAACAAGGTTTTCAAAATGTTTCAGAAGCTTTATTTAAAATTAAATCAAAATGCAGATCTTATCCGTTTAGTGTGATCCTTGCCCTTGCTTTTCCTTGCTGAGTTTTCCAATGTCTGGCACGGATTTGGATACTTTAAGCTGCACACAGGCTTCTGAGTGATCACTTGTTAACGGCTCCGAGAGGGACAGAGGACAGATTTCAGGTGTGAAAATACCTGTTCACACAGGTATGTGGATCCAAATGCTGAAAGCATTGCCAACGCAATTTTCTTCAAACAGTTAAATTTCACTGGCAGGGACGTCCAGCAGGTCAGAATAGAGGCCCCATGATCTCTCTCGGTAGCTTCAAGTGCGCTCCGCAGATCCACAAACTTTGATGTCCACAATTCTGAACTTTTTAACGGAATGAGCTGCATTTCGAAATCTTCGACACCCATCCACTGAAATACAGACAAATCCAAGTCGCTTTCGTTGAACTTTTCAGGTTTAATTAGAAAAGAAAGCATTGGGCCAAATGGCTGGAAATCTTGAAATCTGTCAGAAAATTCTGATACCAATTCTTGCAGGTACTTTCCAATCTCATCGACACTGACAGTGCAACGTGTCGATAGCTCTTTTATGAGTTGGAAGTAGCGGAAAGTAGAAGTTTGAATATCCCTGGAAAAAACTGCTAGTTTCACAACAAATGCTTTCCAGGCTTCATAAAGATCCAGAACTGTTTGCCCTGCACCCTGGAGACAGAGGTTGAGTTCGTTTAGGTGAGCAGTGATATCAGTTAGAAACATGAGCTTACACAGCCATTTGTCATCATCCAGTTTGGGGTAGTTTTGTTCTTTTTCCAACAAAAAGGCCTTGATTGCATCAAAACAGTTTACAAAGCGCACCAAAACCTTGCCACGACTTAGCCACCGAATGTTGCTGTGAAGTGGGATGTCGTTATAAGCACTGTCCATCTCTTCTAGCAGTGCTTGAAATTGTGAGTCAAAGCAGATCGAGCAACAAGGAAATTCACAATTCGCACCACTGTATTCATCACATTATTAAGCTCTGAATTAGAAATTTTTGCACACAGGTTTTCTTGATGGATGATACAGTGAAATTTGACTGTCGGATGGCCAATTTGATCTTCAAGTAACTTTACAAATCCCTTCTGTTTTCCGACCATGGCAAGAGCCACATCTGTTGTCACACAAAATATTTTTCTGATGTCAATGCCTCGTTCTTCAAAATGGTTTACAAAACTTTCCAGTATATCTTCCCCCTTTGTTGTGCCATGCAGGGGTTTTAGGCAACAAAGTTCCTCTTGGATTTCATCGGAAGCACAATATCTTGCAACAGTTGCCAAACGTGGAACGTCGTTTATATCCACGCTCTCATCAACTGCAACACTAAACACTGCTGTGTCTTTCAATGCAGTTGTCTGTTTTTCCTTAATGTTTTCTGCCATTTCACTTATGCATCTCTCAACTGTTCTGGCAGAGATGGGCAGTTCTTTTATTCTAGATGTAAGCAGAGTCAGGATGAGCTCTACCCTGACATCTGGTGGTGAATTATGGCTAGTGTGGAAAATAACTTCAGGGGCTGAACTTGTTTGCATAGGCACACCCACCCCGCCTAGCATGAGCCCACGGCAGGCCAAAATGGTCACTTTGGCTGCTGTGGGATCCCCAGTTTCTCTGTTATTGGGGCAGGAGAAATAAAGTGTTCTTCGAGTGATTGCTCATGTGTATTCCACTATAGGCGTGTGTGCTTGCCACATGCACCGGTGCCGGAAGTTTTTCCCTTAGCAGTACCTGTAGTGGGGGAGCACCACTGTGACCCCTGGAGTGGCACCGACATATCGCGCCATAAAGGGGGCTGTGTGCTCCCCCCACCCTCAGTTCCTTCTTGCCGCTAGTGAAGGTAGTTGGAACTTGCTCCAGCTTAGCTGCAGCTCTTCTAGCCTTAGTGGTACTCAGTTCATTGAACTCTTTCCTTTTTGAACTTCTCTGACAAGCGCCTGGCTCGGGGCATGCCCCATGGCCCAGGCTTCAAGTCGTGCGACTCCTGTTGCAACTCTATGCCCAGAAGCGACCCACACAATCAGTGTCTTCGCTGTCTGGGCAAGTCTCACTTAGTGAGAATTGTAAGATTTGTCGCTCCTTCAAGCTGCGGACAAAGAAGGAGCGAGACATCTGACTTCAAGCGCTTTTAATGGAGTAGGCATTGGCCCCAGCACCAGCGCGTCGAGCCGACACCGTGCCAGGCTCCGCATCTTCGGTGCGTGCCAAAGCGCCGCAGGTGCGACGTGCCTAGTCTGCTCCCGGTACCGCATCCTCGGTATGCAGTGAGGCGCCGTCGACGTCCTGGCACCGCTCCCCAGCTAAGAAGTAAGGGAAGTCTCAGTGACGCCGGGAGAAGGAGAGAGGGGAGGCTAGACCCGAGTTGGGCAGCCCGCAATCCCCATCGGGACAGAGACCTCTGACTCAGGCTGAGCAGAGTAGTCCGGTCCCATCCGCACAAGCCTCACCAGAGGTACGCATGCCTTCGACGCCGGAGGCAGCTCGGGCTGCGTGGGCCATCCTGACGCTTCCAGTGCCGGGACCGCCACCACAGTCGGGGCCCTGGTCCCATGGAAAGCCGCCGTTGAGCTCCCATCAGCCCTCCCTGGAGGTTTCGGAGGTCGAGGCACCCTCCCGGGTCGAGGTGCAGGCGAGAGCCCCGTGCCGCACGTCTACTCCGCGTCTGGATTCGTCGCTCAACGGATCCCACTCCTCCACTCTTGAACGACGCGCGGTGGAGACAAGAAACGGCGCCGTTCCTCTTCGAGCTGCTCCGAGAGGAACAGGCCTCGGTACCAACGGCACCGGTGCTCGCACTCTGGCGCCCGCCGTCGCAGAGGCCGCGCCTGGAGCGAGTCCCGAGAGTCCCCGGCACCGTGGCGCCGTGGCCACAGGCGCCACAGGGAGTCCAGGGATACTTCCTCGGACATTTACTTGTCGACCTCTTCCAGGAAGTCTCTGGGCAGGAGACGTCAAGACAGAGACTGCTCCAGTCACTCCTTCGGCACCGTGCGCTCGTCGAGGACTTCGGCATCGGCGTGCAGCTGTCTCTCTGTGAGCCGCACCGTGCCGCAAGTCCAACCTGTCCTGCCGCCACCCGAAGCACCTCAGTTCCAGGCCGTGCCCTGGCAGGGACAATGGTGCCAGTAGGCACCGTGGCTGCAGGTGCCTGCCCAGTTGGGACCACGCTCCGTGGCGGGAGCCTCTCACGGCCGCCCTGCGTCACCTCCTTGGCACCGGGATCAAGCCGTGGGCGCTGAACCCCTGGCACCGTCTGCAGCACCGGACGACGTGGAGCCCGTGGTGCCGGCGGCGGCCGAATGCACCTTCCCTCCACGTCTTCGACAAGGGGAGATCCGGTTGCGGTGCCGCCTCCCTCGTCCCAGGAGGACTTTAAAGACCACCAAGAGCTGCTTCGGAGGGTGGCAGCCAACCTCGAGCTCCGGGCCGAGGAGATGGAGGAGCCCTCCGACACACTCTTCAATGTCCTCGCCTCCTCGGTACCGGGGCGTGTGGCACTCCCGTTCCATCAGGGAGTTGCCAATATTACCGCTGGCCTTTGGCAGACCCCGGCCTCTCTTGGGCCTATTTCCAAGGCTGAGAGGAAGTACTTTGTCCCCACGAGGGGTCTGGAGTACCTGTATACCCATCCCGCTCCAAATTCTCTGATGGTAGAGTCGGTCCACCACCGTGAGAGGAATGGCCAGCCCGCACCCACGCCAAAGGACAAGGACGCTCGCAGACTTGATACCTTTGGTAAGAAGGTTTATTCGTCGGCAAGTTTCCAACTTAGCGTGGCCAACCATCAGGCACTCCTCAGCCGTTACGAGTTTAACCTTTGGGGATCCCTCCCCAAATTTGAGCCCCTCCTCCCAGACAAAGAGGCGAAGGAGTTTCGGGCGCTGGTCGAGGAGGGCGCGACAGCGGCCAAAGCTGCACTCAAGGCAGCTTCTGATGCGGCGGACACAGCAGCTCACTCAATGGCCTCTGCTGTCTCCATGAGGCGTGCATCATGGCTCTCACTTTCGGGGCTGTCCTCGGAATCCCAGGCCATCATGCAGGACCTGCCCTTTGATGGCAAGGCCCTGTTCGCGGACCAGACAGACACCCGTCTGCACAGGATGAAGGACTCCCACACCACCTTGCAGACCCTAGGCCTGTATGTCCCGCCTGCCAAGGACAAGCACAGGCCTTAGCCCCCTGCTCCACAAGCTAGGGGCAGGTATGAGCCCCTGCCTAAGAGGCAGAGGGACCAAAGGCACCGGTCTCAACGCCAATCCTGCTCGGCCCAACGGTCTGGGGCTTCAAAGGCCAAGCGGCAGGGCAAACGGGGTTTTTGACTCGTTGAGGGGGGTCACCGAGCCTGTTGCCGGTGCACCCCCCACCCAGTTAATAAAGTTGCCTTTTTTGAACTGTTTATCGGCCTTTCGACTGCAGTGGTCACATATAACATCGGACCAATGGGTTCTCAGCACCATCTCCCAAGGTTACAAACTGCAGTTTGTGTCAACCCCTCCCAACTGCCCCCCGTCCGGACAGCCGTCCGGGGTCCCGGAGCATGCCCTCCTCCTCCACCAGGAGGTAGAGCGCCTCCTCTCTCTGGGAGCGGTGGAAAGGGTACCTCGGGAATACCAGGGCAGGGGTTTTTACTCCAAGTATTTCTTCATCCCCAAGGCGAAGGCCAGGCTTCGGCCCATCCTCGACCTGCGGAATCTCAACCAGTTCTTGGTGCTTTGCAAATTCTGCATGGTGTCCCTGGCCTCTATTATTCCCTCCCTAGACCAGGGGATTGATTTACAGCGCTGGACCTCCAGGATGCGTACTTTCACATTTTCGAGGGTCACAGGTGCTTCCTCCGTTTCCTAGTGGGTCAGGACCACTACCAGTTCACGGTCCTCCCCTTTGGCCTTTCTACTGCCCCCAGGGTCTTTCCCCTAATAGGCAAGGTCCTCCAGAAGGTGAAATCAGACGGGGCGAGGGTTATCCTCATAGCCCCAGATTGGGCCTGTCAACATTGGTACGGGACCCTACTGCAACTCTTAGCGGCCCCGCCTTGCAGGCTGCCGCTCCTCCCGGACCTCCTCTCCCAGGAGGAGGGTTGTCTCCTCCATCCCAACCTAGCCGTGCTTCACCTGACAGCGTGGCTTCTCTGTGGCTGACCGAGGAGGAACGCAGGTATTCTGTGGAGGTGAGATTGGTCCTGCTGGAGAGTAGGAAGCCCTCAACGCATCAAACCTACCTCGCTAAGGTTCTCTATGTGGGCAAGGGAAAGAGGTTCCTCTCCCTCTTCCGCGTCTATCCAGCTTGTCCTCGATTACCTCCTGTCCCTTAGGACCCAAGGGCTGGCGCCCTCCTCCATCAGGGTGCACCTGGCGGCCATTTCGGCCTTCCACCCTCCAGTGACGGGACAGTCCGTGTTCTCCCACCACATGACTTCCAGGTTTTTGAGGGGTTTGGACAGGGCATTCCCTTACGCTAGACCCTGGTTCCTCCTTGGGATCTGAACCTGGTGCTGTCATGCCTCACGGGGCCTCCCTTTGAGCCATTAGCCACATGTTCATGGTCCCACCTCTCCTGGAAGGTGGCGTTCCTTGTGGCTATCACCTCAGCCTGCCGGGTCTCCGAGCTTAGGGCGTTGACTTCTGAACCGCCCTATACGGTATTCCATAAGGACAAGGTTCATCTCTGCCCTCACCCCGCCTTTTTGCCGAAGGTAGTCTCGGCTTTCCACATGGATCAGGATATTTTCCTCCCGATCCTCTGTCCTAAGCCCCATTCCTCCAATGAGGAACGTCGCCTGCACATGTTAGACATGCGCAGAGCGCTGGCCTTTTACCTAGACAGGACCAGGCCTTTCAGGAAGTCCCCCCAGCTTTTTATTGCTTCGGCCAAGCGCATGAGGGGATGCCCAGTTTCTACCCAGCGGATCTCCCGCTGGATCACTTAGTGCATTCGCACCTGTTATGACCTGGCAGGGGTTCCCCCGCCTCCTACTGTGAAGGCGCATTCGACGAGAGCCCAGGCCTCGTCTGCGGCCTATGTGGCTCATGTCCCTATTCAGAACATCTGTAGGGCTGCTATGTGGTCCTCTGTCCACACTTCCTCATCACACTATGCGATCGTCTCCCAAGCAAGGGATGATGCCAGGTTTGGTAGGGCGGTGCTCCGCCCATGTAACCCTTAAGAATTTATCTTTAACTCCTACCCGCCTCCATCAGGAGTAGCTTGGAGTCACTTATAGTCGAATACACATGAGCAATCCCTCGAAGAAGAAAGGACAGTTACCTGTTCTGTAACTGGCGTTCTTCGAGATGTGTTGCTCAGGTGTATTCCACGTCTCACCCTCCTTCCCCACTGTTGGAGTTGTCTGGCAAGAAGGAACTGAGGGTGGGGGGAGCACGCAGCCCCCTTTATGGTGCGATATGTCGGCGCCACTCCAGAGGTCACAGCGGTGCTCCCCCACTACGAGTACTGCTAAGGGAAAAACTTCCGGCACCGGTGCACGTGGCGAGCATGCACACCTATAGTGGAATACACCTGAGCAACACATCTCGAAGAACGCCAGTTACGGAACAGGTAACTGTCTTTTGTTACCCTGATTATGTGAATCAAGGACAATGAAACTGTTTTATGACAGAGGGTCTCACCATCACCTAAGTAGCACTCGCTAGACAAGGGACATGGGTTCCAAAACCCAGTGAATTGAGAGAGGTTGGGGGCAGGTATTTGTACCTGGTGGTGTGGGCCCTTTTTGTGAGCCTGAAACAACAATTGCACCTTCTCCTCTCTCCACTGTTGAATGTCAGAGCTAACTTTGATTCCATTAGGAGTCTACTTACAGGCTGCTGAGCTGAATTCACTTTGGGCCAATGGTGCACCAGCACTGGGGCTCCCCTACTACAAGCTGAAATCACAAAAGCGCTAAAGTTACTAAGAGCTGAGATCACTGAGTTCTGTGTTACCTAGTGGGGGAGCCTGAAGCTATATTGCTAAGCAGCTGGCGGAGCAGTTTGCAGAGACGGCTGGAGGAGCGGCTGGCAGAGCGGAGCAGTTTGTGGGATGGTTGGAGCGGCCCACAGAACGGCGAGAGGAGAGGAGCTGCGGAGATGCAGAGCTGAGCAGTTTGTGGGGACGGATGGAGTGGCCCACGGGATGGCGAGCTGAGCAGTTTGCGGGGACAGTTGGAGCGGCCCACGGAACGGCAAGCGGAGCGGAGCAGTTTGTGGGGACGGCTGGAGGAGTAGAGTGGAGCGGAGCGGCTGGTAGAGTGGAACAGTTTGTGGGGCGGCAGGAGCGGCGCATGGGACGGCTGGTGGAGTGGAGCGACTCGTGGTGAAAGCTGCAGCGGAACCCCACGGAGAGGCGGGCAGTCGGCCTCGGACCACGTAAGGTGCCCCTTAACACCCTACGCGCCCCCTTCTTCCCCCCCCCCATTTCCACCCAGACTGCGGGGGGTAAAACCCTGCAGGTAAACTTTTGAACTCTGGGGCTGCACTGACCGGGGCAGAGACTTTTGGGGTGTTGGACTTTTGGGACTTTGGGTGATTCTTGGGTTGCTGAACTCAAGAGACTTTTGGGGTGTTGGACTTTGGGGACTCTGGGTGATTTTTGCGTTGCTGGATTCAAGAACCAAAGGGAAAGGACACGGCCCAATTTGCTGGGGTGGGTCTTTGCTCACGGTTTGGTCTATGAACTCTAGTTGTGTTTTCCCAATTTAATGCTGATGTCGTTTACCTCATGTTATTAAACATTTTCTGCTACACCGAGACTCCGTGCTTGCGAGAGGGGAAGTATTGCCTCTTGTGTAAGATTTTCTCAGGTCACTGGGTGGAGGCTCAAGCTGGTTTTGCGTTACGTTGTTGGGAGGGGACCCCTATGTATTGAACCCGGCCCTTGCTGCTATCAACTCGGCTGGCAGAAGGGTTACATAGATATGATTGTATCTTTATTTGGCAAATCATTGAACAAAATCTCCAAACTGCTGAGAAAAACTTCTTTTATATCTTCCCCATCTGTAAACGGCTTTCCGTTTTTTTGCAATGCACTGTGCAATCTTGTAACTTCCTTCTGTCGCTTGATTTTTTCTTACACTTAAGCTTTTAAAAGCACTGCTTTGCTTCTCATAGGCTGCTACTGCCTTTTAGTTTGATTCAGTCTTGTCTGCTTCATCAAGAAAGGTTTTCTCGTGCTTCATTTCAAAATGTCGTTGAATACTTGATGTGCGACACACAACACTTTCAGAACAGAAAGCACAAATAGCACCGCGCTTCTTTTCAATAAATCCAGATGTGTCTGTCCAAGCAGGCCGAAATGATCGGACATCTAGCTTCGCTTTCTTAGGAGCTGCCATTTTGTCAAATGTTCCCTTCAACTCTCAGTGGGGAAAAAAATGGTGATAGAAGGCAGGCTTAAGGTCAAACATAGTGTGGTCTGAGATAAGCAATTTTAAGATGGGGGTGCTGAGTTGCACCCCCTCTTGCCTGGTGTGCAACCCTCACTGTCCCAGGCTGGGGACAGCGGGCCACAGCGGGGAGGCTGCAGAGGACTGATCCAAGGCCAGGAGCAGAGCCCAGGGTGGCCTGCTGGGACTCCCGGCCGGAAAGCAGGCTGAGCAAGGCTGGAGATCCAGACGCGGCTGCAGGAGGTCAGTGGCTGGAACCCAAGATTGGCAGCTGAGGTGAGTGGAGCTGGTGGCTGGTAGGCCTGAGCAGGGCTGGAGGCCTGGACCCGGTCTGCGAGGGAGCCTGCAATGGGAAGCAAGGTGAGTGGAGCTGCGGCGGTGGGGACCCCTGCTGGGGAGGGGCCAGCAGCCGGAACCCCAGAGCAGCGACTGAGCGGCTCAGCCCCCCGCCACTCTGGGGTTTCTGCCCCTGGCTCCTTCCAGCTGAGGTCTCAGCCCCCTGCCAGCCTGGGGTTCCTTCCCCCAGGCCAGCAGCGGGTGCTGAGTTGCACTGGCGGTGGACCCCGGCTGGCAGGAGCTGGCAGTGGGAACCCCAGAGCGGTGGCGGACTGAGCCGCTCAGCCCGCGCCGCGTGCCATGAAAAATCGGCTTGCGTGCCACCTTTGGCATGCATGCCGTAGGTTGCCGAACCCTGGTGTAGACGCTCGGCTGGAGCCTGGGCTCCGAGACCCTCCCCCCTCCCTGGGTCTAGAGCCTGGACCCGACCGTCAATCTGCAGCACAAGTGGGGTCAGCAGGGCTGGGCTCTGAGACTCGCGGCCGCAGGGTGTTTCTGCTGGAGCCGTACTCAGAGGGACTTGCAAGCACCTGTGGCAGAGCAGGGACTTGCCCCCAGGTCTCTCCAGACCTAGGCTAGTGCCCCAGGTTACGGGGCCGCCCTTCCTCATCAGCAGCTCTCGTTAGGCAGGGGCAATGGAACGATACAGATCTCCCCGAATGCTCTCAGTCCCTGGGGGGCTAGGGGGTGATTGGAATTAGCCAGCGTTACCACGACGATGGGGGACAAGCACCAGGGGATCTGTGGTTGGCACGAGTGGCCAGGGCCTGTTTTACGTCTCATCCCACCCACAGCAGTTCCAGCTGCACAGCGCCCCCTAGCGCCGTGCTGGGGTACTGGTGTCAGGGCTGACTCTGAGGTGAGAGCGCCCCCTGCTGCTGACTTCAGCACCCAGGTTTTCTTTGAGTGTCTCCCGGCCCAGCACTGACCAGGCCAAGCCCGATTAGAGACCTGCTGAGCTGACACCTGCGGGGCCTGGTGCAGAGCTGCTGCTAATGGGCTGTGATTCTCTCCCTCCAGACTGACAGCAACGGCTGCTTTTCCACAGAGGTGATGACGGCTCCCTTCAACCTGACCTACTCTGGCTACGACATGAGCCTCCAGGCCAAGGCGTCTCTCGTGGAGGAGGGGACAGGTGGGACTGAAATCAAGCACACATGCACACCCCCAGGCAGCCCCCAGCACTAAACCCCCAGGGGCAGAGGGGGCTCACTTGCACATGTGGTAATGTCGTTTGTAGCCCAGCTGCTTTAGAGATGGGCCCAGAGGTAGCGTTGGGGGGTTGGATCTGGGGTTCTGGTTCAGCCTATCACTGGGATCGATCCCTCATGAGGAGTTCAGACCTGGGCACATTCATGCAAAGACTAAACACCCTCCCGCGAGTGGCCTCTGCCTGTGGACTGAGCTGGCAGAGTGGAGTGAAGGCCCAGCCTGTGTCGCTGGGCCCTGAATCGGCCTCAGTGACGTTAGCGCTTAGCGTTCGAAACTGCAAGTGCTAATCGCTTAGCAACGAACCCAGATAACTCCACATTTAACCCAGAAGAATCCTGATTTCTAGAGCGGCCGACACCCATTTGGCTGAAAACTGTAACAGTGGGATGGCTACAACGTTACCCTCGGGTGCTGACATCAGCGATGGCGAAGTGGCTGGAGGAGAGCGGGTCCAGAATGGCAACGGGTCACTGGGCACTTCTGAAAACGGCCCTTTCTGGGGGCAGGCCCTGTGCCGAGAGGCCTGTGTGCGGGGTCAGCTCTGGGGCCGTTCAGTAAGGAGCTCTCTGCTGGGGAAAGGGCCGCAGAACCAGGAGACTCTGCTGGCAAATGTCAAGTGGCTGGTTTGGGATTAAGCCCCAGGGGAAGGTGGATCTAAATTTTCTAGTTTCCAGATTCCCCAGGAAAATCCTTCTTTGACCCCAGCCGAACCTCCCAAATTCTCCCCTAAATCACACCCTCCCATTGTTATGGAGAGAAATCTGGGACATAGCCTGAACTCCGGTGTCGCTCCTGGCACCTTCCTCCTATCGTCCCTCCCTCTCCTGCTAGGGGTGGAGCTCAATGTGACCAAGAGCTGTGACATCATGTCTGAAATCGCTACAGTGACCTTTGAGGATGCTGATGATACCTACAAGGCTGGATTCCCCTACACTGGCAAGGTAACGGGATTACCGGTGTGACAGAGCTGGCTTATCCCTTCTGTACCACACTGTAACCTCCATTGATGTTGACTGCTTGCCGGATGTGCTGCACTTCAGGTGCCCCGTGCACTGGAGATCGGATGCTTTAGCTGTGCTCTCCATGTCCTCAAGCCCCCTCTTACCGAGGGCACAATGGGGGTTGAGCAACCAGCCAATCCTCAGTTCCTTCTCATGGCCCCTGGCTGAGAGACAGACCCAGCAGCAGTGTCCGGTCTCCGGCTCCACTGAAGTTTTTCTCTTCATGTTTTGTAAATAGTAATTTTTGATAGTTAATCATTGTTACTGGAGATAGTGGCTTAGTTAGTTTAGCTGAACTCCCCTGTTGTAGGGAGGATTTCAGTCGTAGACTCCCTCTCCTCGGAGCAAAGAATGTCGGCCATACATACAGGGTGGGGGAGTCTAGCCTGGGAAGCAGGGACTCTCAAAAAGATTTGGGGGTCGTGGTGGATAATCAGCTGAACATGAGCTCCCAGTACGACGCTATGGCCAAAATCGCTAATGCGATTCTGGGATGTATAAACAGGGGACTCTTGAGTTGGAGTAAGCACGTTCTGTTACCTTTATATTTTTCACTTCTGTGTCCACTGCTGGAACACCGTGTCCAGTTCCAGTGCCCACAATTCAACAAGGATATTGATAAATTGAAGAGGGTTCGGAGAAGAGCCCCAAGAATCGTGAAAGAATTAGACAAGATGCCTTATAGTGATAGACTCAAAGAGCTCGATCTATTTAGTTTAAGAAAGAGAAGGTTAAAGGGTGACTTGGTTACAATTTGTAAATATCGGGGAACAAATATCCAATCTAGCAGAGAAAGGTCGAACACGATCCAACGGCTGGAAGTTGAAGCTAGACGAATTGAAACTGGAAATAAGGTGTAAATGTTTTATAATGAGGGTAATTAACCAACACTTTACTGAGGTTCGTGGTGGATTCTCCATCCCTGACCATGTGTAAATGAAGACGGGATGTTCTTCTAACAGGTCGGCTCTGGGAATTATTTTGGGGCAGGTCTCTGGCCTAAGCTAGGCAGGAGGTCAGACTGGATGATCACAATGGTCCCTTCTGGCCTTGCACTCTATGAATCCTGTTGCGGGTGGGGTAGGGCTCTGAGGTGAGCAGTTGATGTCTTCTCCAGATACAGGAGGGTTTTGCCCCCAGGATTTAAATTATGTTCCTCATGTGGGTCTGCCATGCCCGGAACGACAGACACTCTAAGTGTCTGTATTGTCTGGGTTCACAGACACGCGGTAGAGAGCAGTGCAGGGACTTCAGAGCCCTCCCCAAACGGGCTGTGAAATCCAGGGAGACTAGACTGAAGGGATTTCTCCTGGAGAAGTCTAGGAGGCCAGGCTCAGTCCCTGAAGAGATGCTGGATCCTCCTAGGACCGATCACCCTTGTGTAAAAAGTACCCTGGCAGCCGTCTCTTCCGCCTCTAAGGCTGTGCCTGCCCCGGTTAGCGACCTAGAGTGTGATGGACGCCATCCTGCCAAGGAGCACGGGAGTAGATCTCCTCCTCAGGTGCCTGCTATGTCACCTCTTTCTGTGTCACTTAAGGGCAGCTCGAGGCCAATCCCTGGTCCCTCTGGCGCCCAGAGAGAAGGAGTCCTGAGTCCTTGGTTCAGCTGCTGGCTCATCCCTTGGCGCCCAGAGAGGATTTCACTTGGTGGTGGCCTCTCAGCACCACTGCTTGCGGCACAGTCATTGCTGCTGGTGCTGCTGCGGGTGCTTTCGGCACCACTGTTTGCCGCACCGACGCATCATGCCCAGAGCTCTCGCCTTCATTGCACCAGGTGCCGCTCTCCTCAGTGCCTCTGCTACCCGCACCTGTGGCCCGGACGTCCCATTTCCTGCACTCAGCATCCATCGCACGGGTCCTTCCGCGCCGCTGCTGACAGTGCTGGATCTCGTTTCGCGTCCCGCACCGACAGGCACAGCACCAGGCAATTGGACCATTTCTGAACTCCCAGACGCCTTTTGTTGGCTCCTTGAGGCGCAATAGGGGAGATTTTAAAGGCCCCAGTAAGAAAGGCCACATCTAGCTTTCAGGGTTACTGGCCTAGTGGCCCTCCGCTGGACCCTCTCCAATTTGTCCGCATCCTTTATGTATTGGGGGGCACAAAACTGGACGTAATACTCCCGATGTGTCTTCACCAGTGCTGAATAGAGGGGAATGATCACATCCCTCGATCTCCTGGCAATGCTCCTACTAATACAGCCCAAAATCCCGTTGGCCTTCATGGCAACAAGGGCACACTGTTGACTCATATACAGCTTCTCGTCCACTGTAAGCCCTAGGTCCTTTTCTGCAGAACTGCTGCCTAGCCACTCGGTCCCCAGCCTGTAGCAGTGCATGGGATTCTTCCATCCTAAGTGCAGGACTCTGCACTTGTCCTTGTTGAACCTGCAGGGGACTGGACTCGATGACCTCTCGAGGTCCCTTCCAGTCCTAGAATCTATGAATCTATGAAAAAAACCTCATCAGATTTCTTTTGGCCCAATCCTCCAATTTGTCTAGGTCCCTCTGTATCCTATCCCTACCCTCCAGCAATGCCATCCTCCAGATCATTAATGAAGATATTGAACAAAACTGGCCCTAGGACAGACCCTTGGGACTGACCCCTTACTTGTAGTAAGGCTTTTGACATCCTCATAAGCAAACTAGGGAAACGTGGTCTACATCGGGGTTCTCAACCTTTTCCTTTCTGAGCCCCCCCCCCCCCCCCAACATGCTGTAAAAACTCCACAGCCCACCTGTGCCACAGCAACTGGTTTTCTGCATATAAAAGCCAGGGCTGGCGTGAAGGGGTAGGAAGCAGGGCAATTGCCCCATGTGGTGGGGCTTCAGCCCTCTGCCCTGGGCCCCAGCATGTCTAACACTGGCCCCAGTTGGTGGACCCCCTGAAACTTGCTCACGGCCCCCCAGGAAGCCCTGGCCCCCAGGTTGAAAATCACTGATCTAAATGAAATTACTGTAACTGGTTGAAACCCCATACTCAAGGGGTAGTTATCAGTAGTTTGCAGCACTCTGGGAAGACGTGTCTAGTGGGGTCCCACAGGGGTCAGTCCTGGGTCCGGTACTACTCAGTATTGTCATTAAAGACTTGGACAATGGAATGGAGAGTGTGCTTCTAAAATGTGTGGGTGACCCCAAGCAGAGAGGGGTTCCTAGCACTTTGGAGGACAGGATTAGAATTCATAACGACTTTGACAAACTAGAGAATTGGTCTGAAATCAACAAGTTGAAATTAATTAAAGCCCAGTGTGAGGTACTACATTTAAGAAGGAGAAATCAAATGAACAGCTACAAAATGAGGAACACCTGGCCAGGTGATAGTGCCACTGGAAAGGATCTGGGAGTAATAGCCCCCAGTCCTCTGAGCGTCGCCGGTAGTGTCCGGCCCCTTCTCCTCTGGGCACTCACAGAATTATCAGGTCTGCTGCTCCCAAAGGACCAGTTCACCACAGCTTACTAGTTATATCTTAGATCCCAGCTCCCAAGGGAGGCATGCAGGGTGCAGGCACAACCAATGGACACTGGTGGCTAATGCATTCAGATCTCCGGTGCATGGGGCATACGCAGACCAGAAGTGGAGCACATATAGACACCAGATCTCAAAGAACTCTAGTTACTAACAGGTAAGTACCTTCCCATTGTATTATGTGCTGTGCACACGCCTAAATTTACCCAAGGCAGATTATCATATTGTATTCTCGACAGGTGCCCAGCCTAGAAAAGGTGCGTGATACTTTGTTAAGGACTATCATGGAGAAGATCTCAAGATGGCAATCTAGCGCCATCAATTTTGATTGTCTCTCACTTACTGGCCCACCCCCACAGAACAATGTTTTTTCTACACAAGGGCCCGCAGGTGCAGTGAGCACGTCTGGGGGAGGAGGAAGGAGTTTTCCAGCTGAGCACATAGCAGAAGGGTCCAGAGAGGCTCTACTTAAGAAGGGGCACTCTCTGTGCAGCCGTGCCGACCATCACCACATGGCAGAAGGACTGGCGGGAGACAGACAAGGCGGGAGGGATTCTGCCCAGTGGCGTAGCCAGGGTTGCAGCCGAGGAGGAGCGGCGGAGAAAAAAGGTGCCGGTCCTTCGGTGGCATTTTGGCAGCCCTGCGCATGCGCCGAAATGCCGCCGAAAGACGGAGCGGCGCATGCGCAGGGCCACCCCGCTTCCCCATCCGGAGCGCTGTCCGGGGCACCGAGACCCCCGGCCACGCTCTCAGGGCCGGAGTCCCGGCCGGAGCGCCGGGAGCCCGCGGCCCCACTGTGCCGGCTGGAGCGCCGGGAGCCAGCCCACGGCCCCGTTCCGCCGGCCGCCCGGAGCGCCGGGAACCAGCCCGCGGCCCCGTTCCGCAGGCACCACTTTTGGGGAATGTGGTCAGGGGAAGCGGCCGCTTCCCCTGAACCCCGCTAGCTACGCTACTGATTCTGCCCAGCCTGAACTGTTGACAAACCCCAGAGTCAGAGGCAGGGTGAGATCAGACTAGAGAAGGGTGCTCATCAGGACATTTGTTCTTTGGCAAAGATCTGTAACTCTTGAGCCGTCTAAGTGACTGTGGTTTAGAAATTCCTTTGTTAACCCCGGGTTACTTGCTTGCCTACCACATTGTCCCTAAGGGGTTAATCTTAAAGCCCAGCGTGGCCACAGCCCAGATGGGACTCAGAGAGAATGTGTGTAAGCAAAGCAACGAGGCTGGGAGATCTGAGGCCCTGGTTCTTCTTCGAGTGATTGCTCATGTGTATTCCACTATAGGTGTGTGTGCTCGCCACGTGCACCGGTGCCGGAAGTTTTTCCCTTAGCAGTACCTGTAGTGGGGGAGCACCGCTGCGACCCCTGGAGTGGCGCCGACATATCGCGCCATAAAGGGGGCTGCGTGCTCCCCCCACCCTCAGTTCCTTCTTGCCGCCAGTGAAGGTAGTCGGAACTTGCTCCAGCCTTGGCTGCAGCATCGATAGCTTAGTGGTATCCAGTTTCACTGAACTTTCCTTGCTGAACTTTTCTTCCGCTAGTGCCTGGCTCGGGGCATGCCCCGTGGCCCAGGCTTCAAGTCGTGCAACTCTTGTCGCAACTTTATGCCCAGAAGCGATCCACACACTCAGTGTCTTCTCTGTCTGGGCGAGGCTCACGTTAGTAAGCGTTATAGGATTTGCCGCTCCTTCAAGCCTCGGACTAAGCGGAAGCGTGAGATCTGACACCGCGCTTTGCTAATGGAGTCGGCATTGGCACCGGCACCGGCGCGTCGACCTGACTCCGCGCCCGGCACCGCATCTTCGGTGCACAGCGAGGCACTGTCGTCAACTCGGCACCGCTCCCCCAGTAAGAAGCAAGGGAAGACTCAGCGGCGTTGAGAGAAGGAGAGGGGTGAGGCCAGACCCGAGTTGGGCAGCCCACGATCCCCATCGGGACAGAGACCTCCGACTTGCGCTGAGCGGAGTAGTCCGGTCCCGTCTGCGTGAGCCTCGCCTGAAGTGCGCATGCCTTCGACGCTAGAGGCAGCGTAGGCCGCGCATGACATCCTAGCCCTTCTGGTGCCGGAAGCGCCACCTCAGTGGGGCCCCCGGTCCCGTGGAAAGCTGTCTTTGAGCGCCCGTCAGCCCTCCCCGGAGGTATCAGAGGTCGAGGTACCTTCCAGGGTCGAGGTGCCGAGCAGAGGCCCGCGTCGTATGTCAACTCCGCGTGCCGGCTCTTCTGCGAGCGAGTCCTGCCCCTCCGGTTCCAAGCGCCGTAGAGGAGGTGACAAGAGAGGACGCCGTTCCTCCTCGAGTCAGTCCGAGAGAAACAGGTCCCGACGCCATCGGCACTGGCGCTCCTATTCTAGTGCCCGCTGTCACAGAGGTCGTGCTCTGAGTCCGTCCCAAGAGTCCCCGGCACCGAAGCGCCGTGGCCACAGGCGCCGTCGGGAGTCCAGAGACAGCTCCTCAGACATCTACCTGTCTACGTCATCCAGGTCGAAGTCTCGGGGCAGGAGCCGTCACGACAGAGACCGCTCCAGCCGTTCCTACGGCACCGTGCGCTCCTCCAGGACTTCGGCATCAGCGCGCAGCCGTCTCTCCCTGGGCCGCACCGCACCGCAGGAGCAGCCAGCTCTGCCTGCGCCCCAGGCGTCCCAGTTCCAGGCCGTTCCCTGGCAAGGACAATGGTGCCAGTGGGCACCATGGCCTCAGGCACCCTCACAGCCGGGACCTCGCTCCGTGGCGGGAGCCTCTCAGGGCCGCCTTGCGTCGCCTGCCCGGGACCGGGATGGGGCCGTGGGTGCTGAACAACCGGCACCGACCCCGGGACATGACCCGGATATCGAGCCCACAATGCCGTCGGTGGCAGACGGTACCGCACCATCTACTTCTTCGGCGCCGGGCGATGCAGTTGCGGTACCGCCTCCCTCTTCTCAAGAGGACTTCAAGGCGCACCAAGAGCTGCTTAGGAGGGTGGCAGCGAATCTCGAGCTCCGGGCCGAGGAGATGGAGGAGCCCTCCGACACACTCTTTAATGTCCTTGCCTCCTCGGTACTGGGGCGTGCGGCCCTCCCTTCCATCAGGGGGTGGCCAATATCACCACCAGCCTCTGGCAGACCCCGGCCTCTCTTGGCCCCATTTCCAAGAAGTCCGAAAGGAAGTATTTAGTCCCTGCAAGGGGTCACAAATACCTTTACACCCACCCGGCCCCGAACTCTTTGGTGGTAGAGTCAGTCCACCACCATGAGCAGAACTGCCAGCCTGCGCCCACGCCAAAGGACAAGGACGCTCGGAGACTTGACACCTTTGGTAAAAAGATTTATTTGTCTGCCAGTTTCCAGCTCAGAGTGGCCAATCACCAGGCACTGCTGAGCCGTTATGAGTTTAATCTGTGGGGATCCCTCCCCAAGTTCGAACCCCTTCTTCAAGACAAGGACAGAAAGGAGTTCTGAGCTCTGGTCGAAGAGGGCGCGGCGGCGGCCAAAGCAGCTCTCCAGGCGGCTTCGGACGCAGCAGACACAGCCGCTTGGTCAATGGCTTCGGCGGTCTCCATGCGAAGGGAGTCATGGATGTCACTTTCGGGGCTGTCCGTGGAGTCCCAGTCGATAATGCAGGACCTGCCCTTTGATGGCAACGCGTTGTTTGCGGACCAGACAGATTCCCATCTGCATGGGATGAAGGACTCCCGCATCACCCTGCAGATGCTGGGCATCTATGTCCCGCCTTCTAAGGACAAGCCCAGGCCTCAAACCTCTGCTCCTCTGGCTCGGGGAAGATACGAACCCCCGCCTAAGAGTCAGAGGGACCAAAGGCGTTGGTCCCAACGCCAATCCCATTCGGCCCCTAGGCCTGGGCCCTCGAAGGCCAAGAGGCCGGGAAAACGGCGTTTTTGACTCATTGAGGGGGGTCACCAGGCCTGTTGCCAGTGTACCCACCCCCCAGTTAATAAAGTTGTGTTTTATCAACCGTTTATCGGCCTTCCGATTGCAATGGTCCCGTATAATGTCGGACCCATGGGTCCTCAGCACAATCTCCCAAGGGTACAGGTTGCAGTTTGTTT
>NW_020698616.1:23720-47306 GCF_002925995.2 Terrapene triunguis
CCCCCCCCCCCCCCCCCAACCATCCTCCATCCCAGGAGCTGCCCGGGGACCCGGAGCATTCCCTCCTCCTCCGCCAGGAGGTAGAGCGGCTCCTCTCCCTGGGAGCTGTGGAAAGGGTACCTCGGAAATTCCAGGGCAAGGGATCCTACTCCAGGTATTTCCTTATCCCGAAGGCGAAGGGCGGGCTTCGGCCCATCCTCGATCTGCGGAATCTCAACCAGTTTCTGGTTCGTTGCAAATTCCACATGGTGTCCCTGGCCTCTATTATTCCATCCCTAGATTCCCCCGCCTCCCATTGTGAAGGCTCATTCGACGAGACCTCAGCCTCATCAGCGGCCTATGTGGCTCACGTCCCTATTCAGGACATACGTAGGGCTCCTACGTGGTCCTCTGTCCACACCTCATCGCACTATGCGATCGTCTCCCAAACAAGGGATGACACAGGGTTTGGTAGGGCGGTGCTCTGCCTGGGTAACCCTTAAAACTTAACACTTAAAACTCCTACCCACCTCCGTCAGGTATAGCTTGGAGTCACCTACTGTGGAATACACAGGAGCAATCACTTGAAGAAGAAAGCACAATTACCTGTTCCGTAACTGGTGTTCTTCGAGATGTGTTGCTCAGGTGTATTCCACGTCCCGCCCTCCTTCCCCTCTGTTGGAGTTGTCTGGCAAGAAGGAACTGAGGGTGGGGGGAGCATGCAGCCCCCTTTATGGTGCGATATGCCAGCGCCACGCCAGGGGTCGCAGCAGTGCTCCCCCACTATGGATACTGCTAAGGGGAAAACTTCCGGCACCGGTGCACGGGGCGAGCACGCAAACCTATAGTGGAATACACTTGAGCAACACATCTCGAAGAACGCCAGTTACGGAACAGGTAACTGTCCTTTTCAGGGCCTGGGGGCGGTTGGACTGTAGAGCCCACATCCCAAGGGAGGGCTCAGTCAAGGGATGAGACAACCTGTCACTCCTCAGTGCTCACCCCAGCACCCCCAGCTATTCCAGTCCTGCCCCAACTTCTTCCCAGATCTGCTAATGCCCCTCAGTCCTCACCCCAACACCCCATCCCAGCCCTGGGCTTCCCCAGTGCATCTCAGGGCTGGATTGCATTGTCCCTTTCTGCCCCCAGCCAGCTCTTCAGCCCCGAGTGAGCAACACTCTCCCAGGAGTCTGCTCCCTTGAGTTCTGCGTCTCCCCCTTTCTCTCCCGGCTCAGATGCTCCTGAAGGCGGCAGATGGCTCTGCGCTGAAGAATGAGAAGCTGCAGCTCTTTGTTAGCTATGGAGATAAGAATAAGAACCAGACCTTCCTGACTGACGAGTCTGGCAGAGCCTCCTTCGAGCTGGACACCTCTGGCTGGACCAGGAGGGTCACTCTGAGGGTAAGTGACGGGCCTCCAAGCCCCAGTGGGGTCCCCTACACTCCAGCCTCTGTTGTTGTGTCTGTGATTTTTGATGTTTATTACGGTGGTGCCTAAGGAGCAGCCAGGATCGGGGCCCCATGGTGCTGGGTGCTGCACACGCTCAGCATAGCAAACACCCCTGCCCAAAGCTCCTGCAGACTGAATAGCCAGGACAGACGGTGGGGGGTGGGGGGGGGGAGGCGCAGAACCCACCAGCAGAGCCATCAATGGGATGATGCAAACGGCATCTTAGTGCCACCACTTGTCTTCTCATTAATATTTGGGGTGGGGTTTAGTTAGGAAGGTCGCCCCCTTCGGGCAGCTCAGTTCAAGGGCTGCCCCATTGCCAATGTCGGGCTGCCCCATTTGAACCGCTGGGATTTTCCATGTCGCTCTTACGGACGCAGGGCGAGGGGCCATGGGGGTGAGCTCAGCCGGCAGCATCAGCGCCTGGCCTGTCCCGGCTGCATTCCTGTCCTGTGCTGGGTGCTCTGCTCCCCAGCAAGCCCCATCGCTCTCTCTATCCCCCAGGGGTGCTTCAAGCAGGTGTATCACAGCTTTGTGTATGGGAGAGTCTCTCCCAGTTATCTGGATGCCCATCGTAACCTGGAGCCCTTCTACTCCAAGAGCCAGAGTTTCCTGAAGATCCGCTCGCTGGGAGGGGTGCTGCCCTGCGACCAGGCCCAGCAGCTCCAGGTGGATTACGTCATTGCTAGGGAGGCCCTGGGGAAGGGGTCCAGGAGCCTGGATTTCATCTTCCTGGTGAGCCCGTCCTGGGAGACTAAAGCGTGTGTGTGTGTGTGTGAGCATGAGGTGCGAGTCAGCGCTGTGACCCCACAGCAGACCAGTGGGGAATAGAACCGTTCCTTTGAATTACAAGGGTGGGGCTAGATCAGGACGGGGCTGTTCCCCTTTCCCCACTAGGGGCTCTGGTTCCAATCTGGCCCCAGAGCGGGGGCTGGCTGGCCTGGGGGGGCTGGGGAATGGGATACATGCCTGAATGTTCTTTCTTGCTCCCCCACCTCTGCTGACTCAGTCCATGGGTACGAGAGGCCACACCCTGCCCTGACTCCACCCTGCATAGCCATCCCCACGTCAGGGCATTTGTCAGCCCCCTGTATAGCATCAACTTGTGACCCAGTGTGCCTGGGGCAGCCCTCACTGCAAATGCCAAGGTCAGGACAGGCTGTAAAAAGAAGAGCAGATTCTCCCAAAACTGGTGCTTCGCACTGAACTTGGACTCACCAACCAGTCGCAAACTGCTCCTGATTCCCCCCCACACGTTGGTTATCTAGAAGCTAAAAAAGAAATCACACAGCCCCCTCTACTGCATTCCAGTTCTCTGGCCTCCAATCAGCACCTAGGTCCAGGACAGTGAGAAGTCATTTAAAACCTCTGCTCACTACACAAAATGTTCTTCTGACCCCAAAGGGTCAGCCATGTCACCAGGCCAATATTAGTTTGGATCTTACCCAAAATACCACGCTGCCAGCCAGTCCTTTAGTGTCTGAAACGAAAGGTTTCTTATAAGGAAAAAAGAAAGAACAAGAAGAGAGTTGTTAAATGGTAAAACAATCACATAGAAACAGAGACTTCAAAGTCCATATATCAGGTTCTGAGCAGTACTGGTGAGTTTGCTGGCTTGAAAGTCCCTCTGGAACAAATCCACAGCTTGGATGGGTCGTTCAGTCCTTTGTTCAGAGCTTCATTTGTAGAAAAGTTACTCCAGAGGTAAGAAGCAGGACTGGAGACAAAATGGAGAAGATGCAGCTGCCCTTTATATTCCTTTTGCCATGCGACTGGTACTTCCTTTGTCCCAAACACAAGCTGCACAGCACATGGCAAGGAAAAGCCTTAGAGTTCTTTGTCCACCAGCCTGCCCCTACATGCCTTGCTGACTCCTAAGGTGTAGCCCCTAGTTCCTTTCAATGGGTTCACTGTCGGGCTGATGACCCGTGATGGGCCATCGAACAGGCTCGGCAGTGCTGATGCCAATCTGTCTGGGGGTGTCACCCGGAACCACAGCTTGAGTTTTGAAATACACATGTACCACACAGACCTAGAACACAATACAAAGGTGATACAAACATATAAACAAGATCATCATACTTGGCAAATCACACGACTTTCACAGACACCTTCCATGGCATATCTGGTCAGATTCCCTGCAATTTTCTAATGTTGGTATCAACAATACCATAAAGTGTCTCCCAGATTCCACACAGCGTCACACAGCTCAGTGACCCCCGTCTCCTCCTCCGCAGGTCGTGGCCAAGGGAGCCATCGCCAGGATCATCCACAAGGGGCTGGACCTCAGGGTGGGGGCTGGTAAGTAGCGGGGGAGGAGTCTGTGCAATTAGGGGGTGCCCAGGGGGCAACTGGGGTTTGAGCCCCCTGAGCAGGGGCCGGGCTGGGGGAGGGGGCTCTGCTGGCTGGGCCTGACTTCCCCTGAGTGTTTCCCACCATCCCTAGGGCTGAAGGGCTCCTTCTCTGTGGAGCTGCCCGTCGGCGCTGACCTGGCGCCCGCTGCCAAGGTGCTGGGTTACACGGTGCTGCCCGATGGTGAGATGGCTGCCGACCGCGCCCGTCTGCACATGGCCAAGTGCCTCCCGAACAAGGTGAGCCTGGGGCTCGGGGCCGAGGAGCCTCTGGGTTGGGGAATCGCTCCCTGCCCCATAACAGGAGCCCTGAGCAGGGGCATTGCTCGGTGCCCCCAGCCCCTCCCTTCCCCAGCCTTACAGCAGCACCAGGGTCATTGCCAGCTCTGGTGAATTGATCACTAGCCATTTCGCCCCTGCCTGCAGGCGTTCCCGCGGTGACGGGAAGAGCTCTGGCCCCCGCAGAATGGAGGAGCAGGTGCCTGCCCTGCCCTCCTCCCATTCCACTCTCCCTGGCCCCAGCAAGTACCTGCTCCCCCAAACCCTTCCTGCCTCCCCCAGCCCACCCTGCTTCCCCCGCGGACTCAGCCTCTCACTCCGGGCCCAGCAGGTACCTGCTGCCTGCCTGTCCCACCCCTCGCCTCCCTGTACCCAGCTCCCCAGAGCTCCTGCTTCTGTCCCTCCCATTCCACTGGCCAGGACCCGGCCCCTCCCCGGCCCACTCTGGGCTCCCTGGCAGGTACCTGCTGCCCTGAGCCCTCCCCACTCCCCAGTCTCTGCAGCCACTTGCTCCTCCACCCCCCAGAACTTCTGCCACCTCAGCCCTACCCACTGCCCATCCTCCAACCTGCGCCTGCCCCTGCTCACCCTGGGAGATTCCTGGGGCGGGGGGCAGGGATATGATGGTCTGAGCCCCCTTCCCCTCTGGAGGCTTGCGGGGTGGCCAGCTGGCCATATTTCTTTAGAGGGCTTCTAAGGGGGCCGCTGCCCCTCCAGTCGACTGGGGCACAAGTGTCATGAGGGGAGGGGCCCCTCTCCTCCTCTGGGCCGGCAGCCGGCTCCCACTCTTACCCAGCTGAGCAGTAGAAACTCCCTCCATGAAGGCTGGGGCTCCCCTCTCTGGGCAGCCGGCAGGGGCACGTCCCTGTCATTGAGAAAAAGCTTTCACCAGGGACCAGTGTCAGCCCCCTCCCCACTGCACATAGGGGTCAGTTGGGGGGAAGGCCCTTCCCCTCTTGGAGTAAGGAGGCAAAGATACAGAATTCCTCCTCTACCTCTCCCCTCCATCTTGTGGGGTCTGGCTGAGTCCTTCTGCCCCCTCCCACTTCACCCCACTGCCCCGGGGGTAAGTGTGACCCTTCTGCCTCCCTTCCCCCAGCCCGGGGAGGCAGTGCACTGTTACCCGGAGGCATTTCAATGCCCCCCTCGGCAATGGCGTCTGTCCCCCCCCAGCAACTGGCATCTGCTTGGTACTGGCCTCATTGCTCAGCCTTCAGCCGACCCCCCCCCGGGCAGTGCTGTGCGTCTTCAGACACACTGAGGGGGGGAGGCTGGGAGCGGACAAGCCAGAGGACAGACTGCAGCCCAGGGCTTCGTCCTCCTCCAGAATCTCAGGACTTTTCGGGGGTCTGATTCATGAATTTTAGCTGGTGGGGCAGGCGATCCTGTTGTATCCCTCCCACCCTGCACCTCCTACCCCCTCCCCCCGCCACGGGGTGTCTATGAATAACTGCAGCTCCCTGAGCCGTCCCACGGGGGCACTGAATGAGCCTGGGCTGCCTCGACCCCCCACACCCAACAGTGATCCCCAAAGCCCCAGCCCTTCAGCCAGCGGGGCCTGGTGCCAGAGTGACACTCGGTGCCTGCCCCCGCCCCTGCCCGGGCCTGTCTCCTCCTGCCCCTGGGGGTCTCTCTCCCCCTCCCCTGTGACGCCCTGTGCCTCACCAGGTGAAGCTGGCCTTCTCGCAGGACCGGGCCCTGCCGGGCTCAGAGCTCCAGCTGCGGGTGCAGGCTGCTCCCGGGTCCCTGTGCGCCGTCCGCGCCGTGGATCAGAGCGTGCTGCTCATGAAGCCCGAGGCCGAGCTCAGCGTCCACATGGTGAGTCCAGAGCAGCTCGGCTGCTCGCCCGGCCCCTCGCCCGGCCCCTCCCGACGAGTCCTCCCCCCTCGCAGGGAGGGGCGATGCACGGCTGCTGGGGGACACCCCTCGAGGCCGCCTCTCCCCGGTCTGGGGGCTGCTCCCATGGCACTTGACAGCCCCTAACTCTGGGGGGTCCCTGCCTGCCTTGCCTGTTCTCCCATCAGCCCTTGCAGTGCCCCCCCTACCAGCACCCCCTCACCCCGGCTCCGGCTGGGAACATGGAGCTCGGAGCTGAGATAATAGCCGGGGTAACCGGAGCTCGCTCTCCACGGCAGAGCTGGTCCCCAGGGGTGGGGGCAGGAGAATTCCCTGCCCCCATGTACAGCAGGGAACAACTGGCCAGGTGCATTGTGGGAGTTGTCCCTTCCCCGGGTGGATACGGAATCGCACTCGGCCCATCGCTGGCGCCTGCCGTCCAGGGGCTCACGGGCTCTGCACATGGCGAGAAGCGGCACCTGCCCTCCCCCTGCCCCAGGTTCTCCCAGGGCGTTGGGATCCACGGGTCCCTCTCCTAGGGTTGGGGGGGGCAGTGCAGGGACAGACGCCCACCTGGGGGATGGGGATGGGGGCTGGGCAGGGTGGGGGGAGGTGTCCAGGCTAGAGATGAGTCTGGGGCAAGAGCGGAGGTTTGTGGGGTGATGTGTTAGTGGGAGGAGGGGCAGGAGCTGGCTCTGGGGTAGCTCGTGTCTTGGTTTCATGCCTGATGTCGTCTGTGTTTTGTCTTTAGGCCTATAACCTGCTCCCCGATTTTCCCCAAGGAGGCTATCCTGACGCAGTGCAAGAGCCTGAGCCATGTTATGATCCTCCCCAGCCTCAAGCTCCAGTTCATCACTGCCGCGCCTTAGGTGACCAGTGGAGGTGTCGCAGAGGGACTAGCAGCTGGACTCCCCCTCGGCATGATGCCTACCACCTGTTTAAGGTAGGGTTGGGCCTGGCCAGGCCTCACACTCCTCTGTAGCTTGAAAGGACTAAACTGGCTCCGATGTGCCCAGAGCTGCTGGCATCCAGGGGCGAATCCCACCAAACAGTCCGGCCTGTTCTAGTGAATCCTCAGGGATGCTCCTAGCAAACTGAGGCCTGGGATACACCTCCCCAGCCACCTTCAGACACGGCCCAGGCCCTGGGACAGATCCCCGGCGTATCCAGGGAGCAGGAATGCCCCATCCCGCCCCACTCCTGGGCACAGGGGTATTACCTGCAGGGTTGGCAGCGCCACCTCCACTTACGGTTCTCTGGCACTTCCTGTTAGAAGTTTTCAGAGACTCATAGAGTCATAGACTTTAAGGTCAGAAGGGACCATTATGATCATCTAGTCTGACCTCCTGCACAACGCAGGCCACAGAATCTCACCCACTAACTCCTGTAACAAACCCCTGACCTATGTCTGAGTTATTGAAGTCCTCAAATCGTGGTTTAAAGACTTCAAGGTGCAGAGAATCCTCCAGCAAGTGACCCGTGCCCCACGCTGCAGAGGAAGGCGAAAACCCCCCAGGGCCTCTGCCAATCTGCCCTGGGGAAAAATTCCTTCCCGACCCCAAATATGGTGATCAGCTAAACCCTGAGCATGTGAGCAAGACTCACCAGCCAGACACCCAGGAAAGAATTCTCTGTAGTAACTCAGATCCCACCCCATCTAACATCCCATCACAGGCCATTGGGCATTGTAACAATGCTGGTTCTGGCGGGACCCAACTGAGAGTGCCAATTCAGGTCAAATTGCTTAAATAGGGCAGTTACAGCCCAAGGCTGGGGTTTTTCCACCTCTAAGGCAAACCAAACCAGCCAGACTAAGAGGACTTTGGTGTCACCCCACTGGCTAACCACAAGTCACACAAGCAATTCCCTCAGACACTCCAGTTTCCCAGTATCACCACCAGTGCCACTCGTTATGGGGACAAATGGTTATGAAAACCAATACCCCAGTAAAAGAAAAAAGGTTCTCCTGATCCCAAAGGATCAAGCCCCAGGCCCAGGTCAATATACAAATCAGATCTTACCCACAAATCACACTGTTGTCAGTCCTTTAGAATCTAAAATCTAAAGGTTTATTCATAAAAGGAAAAAGATATAGATGAGAGTTAGAATTGGTTAAATGGAATCAATTACATACAGTAATGGCAAAGTTCTTGGTTTAGGCTTGTAGCAGTGATAGAATAAACTGCAGGTTTAAAATCAAGTCTCGGGAATACATCCACAGCTGGGATGGGTCATTCAGTCCTTTGTGTAGAGCAGGGGTAGGCAACCTTTCAGAAGTGGTGTGCCGAGTCTTCATATATTCACTCTAATTTAAGGTTTCGCGTGCCGATAATACATTTTAAGGTTTTTAGAAGGTCTCTTTCTATAAGTCTATAATATATAACTAAACTATTGTATGTAAAGTAAACAAGGTTTTCAAAATGTTTAAGAAGCTTCATTTAAAATTAAATTAAAATGCTGATCTTAGGCCACCAGCCTGCTCAGCTCGCTGCCAGCCTGGGGTTCTGTTCACCTAGGCCGGCAGCGGGCTGAGCAGGGCCTATGGCCGGGACCCCAGACCTGGGGGGGGGGTGTTTCAGGGATCAGGGCAGAAGGCTGGGGTATGTATGGGGGTTCAGGGATCAGGGCAGAGGGCTGGGGTGTGTGCGGGGTGCAGGGCAGAAGGCTGGGTGTGGTGAGGAGTTCAAGGGTCAGGGCAGAGGGATGGGGCTGTGGGGGTACAGGGCAGAAGGCTGGGTGTGTCTTGGGGTGTGGGGGTGCAGGGCAGAGGGCTGGGTGTGGGGAGGGGTTCAAGGGTCAGGGCAGAGGGCTGGGGGTATGGGGGTGCAGGGCAGAAGGCTGGGTGTGGGGAGGGGTTCAAGAGTCAGGGCTGGGTGTGGGGAGTGGGTGGTGCAGGGCAGAAGGCTGAGTGTGGGGGGGTTCAGGGCAGAGGGCTGGGGGAGTGGGGGGTGCAGGGCAGAAGGCTGGGTGTGTGTTGGGGTGGGGGGTTCAGGGCAGAAGGCTGGGGTGCTTGACTCATGGGGGTGCTCCCATCCTCCTGCCCTGAGCGGCTCATGGCAGGGGGCTGGAAGGGATATGCCCTGTTCCACCCCTTTCCCCCAGGCTCTGTCCCTACCTCTCTCTGCCTCCTCTACGGAGCTGTGTGCACGCTGCTGCTCTTCCCCCTCCCCCTTGCTAGGGCCATCAGCTGATTGGCGCAGGGCGGAGAGGAGGAGGGGCAGGAAAGCACCGCTGGGGGAAGAAGCGGGGGAGGAGAGAAGCTTGGCTGCCGCAGAACCAAGCTTCTGCCTCCTGCCCCCGCAGGGCAGAGCAGTGGGAGGGGGGGCTCAGTGGGGCAGGGGCCGGGACCGTGGCAGGGAGCTGCGCACCACTCAGAATCGGCTCGAGTGCTGTGTTTGGCACACGTGCCGTAGGTTGCCGACCCCTGGCGTAGAGCTTCAGTTTGTAGCGAAGTCCCTCCAGAGGTAAGAAGCAGGATTGAAGACAAGATGGAGATGAGGCATCAGCCTTTTATAGTCCTTTCCAGGTGTAAGATCACCTCTTTGTTCTTACTGTGGAAAATTACAGCAAAATGGAGTCTGGAGTCACATGGGCCAGTCCCTGCATACTTTGCGGAGTTGCAAGGCGTATTTGTCTTCTCTCAATGGGTCAATTGTATAGCTGAGGGTCCTTAATGGGCCATCAAGCAGGCTAGGCAGAGCTAACACCAACTTCTCTGGGATATCTCCCAGAAGCATAGCATAAGTTTGAAATACAGACAGTATAGAGCCAATATTCATAACTTCAATTACAAAACTGATACACACATATAGACAGCATAATCATAACCAACAAACCATAACCTTGTCTTAGACACCTCATTTGACCCCCTTTATAAAAGATTTGGTGCCACTACAGGACTTTGGTTGCAACCATGTTCTATATGGTCCCAGATTATGTCAATAACGTCACAGGCATATTTACCACTAATAATCAAAGATCAATTAATTGCCAAAATTACACTATCCCACCATCCCATCCCCTCCATAAACTTATCAAGCTTAGTCTTGAAGCCAGATATGTGTTTTGACCCCTCTACTCCCCTTGGAAGGCTATTCCAGAACTTCACTCCTCTAATGTTCTTGTAACTTTGTCAGACTGAAACGGTTGGGGTTGAAATTTCCCCAGCCAGGGGTCGGCCTCAGGCTGAACTTTCTGAGGTGTTTCAGCTAACGCGGCTCAGCAGTTGCTCAGAAAGGGAGGTGGGGAAAATACTCGGTTTTCCCATGATAAAATGAAGCTGTTTAATTGAGAAGCTCCCTGCCTCGGAGCAGAGACTTGACCCTTGGCCAGGAGGTCGCCCTGGGGTCAGGGAGGTGCCCTTTGCCTTTCCCATGACTTGCAGCCCCATTTGGCTGATTGGGAAGCCCCTGGGAATGGCAGGACCCACATGCCCAGCAGAGGCTTGGAGTTTGGCAGCATTATTCTGCGAGGAATCCCTCTGCACCGCGCCTGCTCCATCCCCTCCTACGTGCCGACCGGCCTGCGCGCACCTTCGCCACAGAGCGACTGAGCCTGCTCCAGCCTGGGGCCACAGGGGCAGAGCAGGATTTTCCTGAAATGGCTCCTCCCGGCCAGCAGGACCTGCGGTGGCACTGGGTGTGGGAATGGAGCTCCCGGAGACGGTGCCTCTGGTGCTCCCAGTGCTCCCCTGCCCGTCCCAGGCAGCCTGGAGGAGGAGGAAGCCACCTGAGTGAAATGTGCAGAGGGGGCAAGGAGGGGGTGGGGGATGGGTGCAGAGGGGGTAAGAAGGGGGTGGGGGATGGGCGCAGAGGGGGCAAGGAGGGGGTGGGGGGATGGGTGCGGAGGGGACAAGGAGGGGTGGGGGATGGGTGCGGAGGGGACAAGGAGGGGGTGGGGGGATGGGTGCAGAGGAGGTGGGGGTGATGGTATCTTGCCCCGCCAGAGAGAGGGATGGACGACGTCCTCCCAAAGCTCTCAGGGGCTGGGAGTCAGGAGACCGCGGCTCTGTCCCAACTGGGGGCTGCTCTGAGTGCTGGCAGCCTGCCCAGGGCCTGGAAGCCCAGTCAGACGGCCATAGTGAAATGGGCCGGGACCCGCCCTCCCCCTGCCAGTGCCCGTACAGTGAGCGTGCTGCCCATGGCACCCAGCACCGCGCGCACCGCGGCATCTAGGGGCTGCCCGGTGGCCAAGGCACTCCCCAGAACTGTTCCCCAGGCGGGCGGGGGCGTTGGGTTCTGGGCACCAGGGGACCAGACAGATGCTGCCGCGGGGGAGCTCGGGGAGCGCGGCCGGCCCCATGGGCGGGTGCTGCACATTGCAGGGGGGCGGCAGCTCTGCTCGAGCGGAGGTTGAGTGTCGCTGGCTGTTTAAAGAGGAGTGTCTGAGTGCTCTGACATCCACAGCCTGGCCTGAGATATGCTGTGCCTCATGGCAGGACAGGGTGGGGCTAGTGGGCCACATGGGGGGTCATTTGAGTGGGGGGCCCAAGATACAGCCCCCCTCATAAAATGGGTTTACACGACCACCCAGTTCTCATCATGCTGTTTGCCCTGATTGGGGGGGGGGGCAACCTGAACTGAGCCCAGAGAGTGGGAGGCACATGTGCAGCCAGGCTGGGGCTCCGTGGAGCCAGTGGGTTTGCAGGCAGTCTGGTGTCACAGTGAGCCGAGCTCTGCAGCGGCTCCATTTGGCAGTTTTGCCCGAGACTGAAATCTGGGGTTGAGGGCGACATTTTCAAGGGCTGTAAGAGCCACGTGCAGACGCTGCCGTTCCTGCAGGGGGTTGCCAAGGAAACGAGCATGGAGCAGAGGGAAGAACAAAGCCTCCAGCACCCAATTAGGAGAATCCAAGCAGGCTGCTCAGGGCTGGACGGCAGCAGACTGGACCCTTTGAGGTTCACGGGCCTCTCTCCTCCTGTCGCAGGCACAGCTCTGTGTGATGGGATCCCCGGTACACCCTGGAACTGGGATACTGCTGTGCCCCCTTCACTCTCCAGCCTGGGCTGTCTCTCACAGTGCTTTGCTAGTAACAAGCAGCAAACCCCTCCAGGCGCTGTGATCACTCAGCACAACAGCATGTGGAGCCCCCCACCCAGCTAGATTGCATGAATGCTCCCAGAGCCGCATACGAATCATACAGAGAAAGGCACCAGCCAATCTCCCAAGCCCCTCGCCTTGCACCTCGGAACTGTACCATCTTACCCTGGTCAGAAGCCTGGCCAGTGTAAGTTTATTACCCAGCCCACCCCTCCCTCGATGTGGAGAGGACACACACCAGCCTTTATAACCTCAGCTGAGATTTCCCAAGACTTCAACCAAAACACCCTGTTTTCTGTAAAATATAAAACAGATTCATTAACTACAGAAAGATAGTGATTAAGTGATTATAAGTGGTGGGCACAAAAGGTCAGAGATCGTTACCAAAGAAAATAAAAGGTAAGTGCACAGTCTAGATCTTAAACCTTATTACACTAGGCAGTATTTGGATCAAGCAGTTTTCTCACCACACTAGAGGTTACAGTTCTTAACACACAGGCTTCCCCTTTTACGCCTGGGACCAGTCTCCTCAGCTGAAGTCTTTGTCCTCCCAGCGTTCTTGTTGTTTCCAGCATAGGTGGGGGAGGAGAAATGCGAAAGTATGATGCCACAGTCCCCTCTTTTAGCAGCTCCTGATGCTTTTTCCTCTGTCTTCCTTCTCACCCAGGATGCGGCTTTGAAAATTCTCACCAACACCAACACCAAGGAGCCCTGTGAACATAAACACTTTATAACACGTCGTGCTGTCCTAACCTCGCCTGTCTGGTGGGGCCCCGCATTGTCCTCACCAGGTCAGTGGACTGGGCACTTCCATCTCTCTTGATCAGCAATTCCAAATGCCCTCTCTGCCCTCTGAGCGGAGACGGCCCTGTGGGCTCATAGATCGGGCCTGGAACCTGGGTTCTGATCCTGGTGGGGATTCTCCATTGTTCTCAATGGGGCCGGGGTGGGAGGGTTTCTCCAGGGTTCTCAGTGGGAGCTGGGCACACGTGATCATCTGACCCTTCCAATTCAGCTCTGCTCCTCCCCCTTCGGCTGGAGGCTCTTTGAGGCAGGGCCTGCAGCTGCCTGTGGAGGGACGGTGCCCGACCTCCTGCGGGCACCACCCCAATACACATGCTAATCACACTGTGCCAAGTGGTGGTAACCACGGTATTGCCCGGCTCCTTGCCTGTCTCTCAGTGACTCCAGCCCAGATACACTCGCTTCACACGGAGACTGATGGCTTTTCTAGCTCCAGCCCCACGCGCTGCCCTGGGATCTGAGAGTCAAGCTGGGTGTTATGGAGGCGATCACATGGGGTCCTGCAATGCCCACTCGTGCTCGATGGTTGCGGTAGAAATGCACTGAGCCTCCCTAGGCCTCCATGTCCCAGCTGCTCAGTGTGGCTAATGATTTGACCTGCCTGGCTAGCGGCTCTTTGTGCAGGGCTCTGGGAGTGCAACGTACCCTTAACGCTGCTCGGGGCAGAGCTGGGACTGAGCTCAGGACTCCCTGGCTCCCGCCCATGTGCTGAATCATAGGACTGGAAGGGACCTCGAGAGGTATCTAGTCCAGTCCCCGGCACTCGTGGCAGGACTAAGGATTAACTAGACCATCCCTGACAGGTGTTTGTCTAACCTGCTCTTAAAAGTCTCCGATGATGGAGATTCCACAACCTCCCTAGGCAATTTATTCCAGTGCTTAACCACCCTGAGAGGAACTTTTTCCTAATGTCCAACCTAAACCTCCCTTGCTGCAATTTAAGCCCATTGCGTCTTGTGCTATCCTCAGAGGTTAAGAAGAACAATTTTTCTCCCTCCTCCTTGTAACAACCTTTTATGTACTTGAAAACTGTTATCATGTCCCCTCTCAGTCTTCTCTTTTCCAGACTAAACAAACCCAATTTTTCAATCTTCCCTCATAGCTCATGTTTTCTAGACCTGTAATAATTTTTGTTGCTCTTCTCAGGACTTTCTCCAATTTCTCCACATCTTTCCTGAAATGTGGCGCCCAGAACTGGACACAATACTCCAGTTGAGGGCTAATCAGCGCGGAGTAGAGCGGAAGAATTACTTCTTGTGTCTTACTTACAACTCTCCTGCGAATACATCCCAGAATGATGTTCACTTCTTTTGGAACAGTGTTACACTGTTGACTCATATTTAGCTTGTGGTCCACTATGACACTCCAGAACCCTTTCTGCAGTACTCCTTCCTAGGCAGTCATTTCCCATTTTGTGTGTGTGCAACTGGTTGTTCCTTCCTAAGTGGATACTTTGCATTTGTCCTTATTGAATTTCATCCCATTTACTTCAGACCATTTCTTCAGTTTGTCCAGATCATTTTGAATTATAATCCTGTCCTCCAAAGCACTTGCAACCCCTCCCAGCTTGGTATTGTCCAGAAACTTTATAAGTGTACTCTCTATGCCATTATCTAAATCATTGACAAAGATATTGAACAGAACAGAACCCAGAACCGATCCCTGCGGGACCCCACTTGTTATGCCCTTCCAGCATGACTGTGAACCACTGATAACTACTCTCTGGGAACGGTTTTCCAACCAGTTATGCACATACCTTATAGTAGCTCCATCTAGGTTGCATTTCCCTAGTTTGTTTATGAGAAGGTCATGTGAGACAGCTTTACGAAAGTCAAGATATACCACATCTACTGCTTCCCTCCTATCCACAAGGCTTGTTACCCTGTCAAAGAAAGCTATCAGGTTGGTTTGACATGTTTGTTCTTGACAGATCCATGCTGACTGTTACTTATCACCTTATTATCTTCTAGGTGTTTGCAAATTGATTGCTTAATTATTTGCCCCATTATCTCTCCGGGTACAGAAGTTAAGCTGACTGGTCTGTAACTCCCTGGGTTGTCCTTATTTCCCTTTTTATAGATGGGCAAATATCATGCCACTTTCCAGTCTTCGGGAATCTCTCCTGTCTCCCATGACTTTTCAAAGATAATCGCTAATGGCTCAGCTATCTCCTCAGTCAGCTCTTTGAATATTCTGGGATGCATTTCATCAGGCCATGGTGACTTGAAGACATCTAACTTGTCTAAGTAATTTTTAACTTGTTCTTCCCCTATTTTAGCCTCTTCTGATCCTACCTCATTTTCACTGGTGTTCACTATGTTAGACGTCCAATCACCACCAACCTTCTTGGTGAAAACCGAAACAAAGACGTCATTAAGCACCTCTGCCATTTCCACATTTTCTGTTGCTGTTTTTCCCCCTACTAGTGTGTGCTGCATCTAGGGCACCCACAGCCTGACCCCCGTCCAGCCCCAGCCCTGCCACTGGCTGCTCCCAGTTCAGGTCACATCTGGGCAGGGGTCAGTGCCACATCCAGTCCCCAAAATGTCCCCAAATATTGAGACTTTACAGGTAAACACACGTCAATCATCGCCTGGATTTGCCCCCAATACAGTGTGGGGTTCCCTCAACCCCTTTGCATCTTTTCTAGTCATGACCCCTGAGAACATGGAGGCAAGTGTAGATAGTGCAGCAGCGACCCCAGTGAGCAATGCCCGGCCCGTGCCGGAACCCAGCACCCAGGAGGAGCCAGCGCCACGTGCGTATTTCCCAGAGACATGGCTGTGGGACCTGGTGCCTGTGGGGTGAGTGAGGAGCTGTCACAGACCGTCCCTGCGGAGCGACCTCCAGGCCAGACCCTCGAAAGCAGCAGCTCCCAGAGGCAGCGCACTGGCTGGGGGAGGGCTGGCTGCCCGTGTGGGGCTGGTTCCTGTGCCCTCTTGCCAGCGGAGAGGAACCCAGCACAGCAACAGGGAATAACAAGCCCCCAAGCTCGTGGGATTCGTCTCTTTACAGATGTAATGAACCCACAGAGCGGGGGAGAGGGCTGGGAACCGGGGCAGCACTGAGACCCTGTGTCTCACCAGCAGAGCGGGGTTCGCGCCAGCCCCTCCCTGCACCCTGTCGCGGTCGGCAGGGGGTTTATCATCCTGGCCCCATTGCCCTTCGTGGTGTTGTCATTCCCATGCGGTGCCTGGAAGCTCCAACACTGAGAACATGGGAGGGGTTTGAACCCCCAGGAAGGGGGCATGGAGGGTGGCACATGGGGTACAATTGGGAGGGGCAGGGGATCCCGAGCAGGGGGAATTCAGGCTGACACCCAGGAATAGCCCCCTGACAGGGAGATCTGTCTGACTGCAGAAGGGGGGATCCCCATCCCGTGGAACATTGAGCCGAGCCCGGAGAGTCCCAGGGCAAGGAAGGATCCTGCGCTAGCTGGCGTGGGCGGAGGAGGGGACAAGAGGGGGGCACTGACAGCTCTTCCCCTCTCTGCTGTCTGAGATTGGCCTGTTTCTGTGCCACCGGCCCAGGGCCCCAGCCCAGCAGAGGGTCGGGCAGCGATGTCTCCGGTGGCCGTGCTTCTGGGTGCTTCCCACGGGGCGGCCGCGTGTCTGACGCTCTGTTTGTGTCTGTCCCGGCCCAGTGAGGTGGGTTCCAAGGACATCCCAGTCTCGGTGCCCGACACCATCACGGAGTGGAAAGCTGGGATGTTCTGCACGGCCGAGGTGGGCTTTGGGCTCTCCGCCATGGCCACCTTCACGGCCTTCAAACCCTTCTTTGTGGAGCTGGCCTTGCCGTACTCCGTGATCCGGGGAGAGGCCTTCGCCCTAAAGGCCACCGTCTTCAACTACCTGCAGCAGTGCATCCAGGTGAGCGCCGCCCCGGGCTGAACTGCTGGAGCTGCTGGGGCTGGTGACCTGGGGCTGGGGAGCTGGGCAGCGGCACAGGCCGGCGAGTGGCACCGGCAGTCACTAGCTGTGACCCTGTGACCACTGGGGTCAGCACATCGCGGTGAGGGGGCCTGAGCCCCAGAGGGGTCACATCTCAGCTGGAGCTGGCGCGTGTGAGCGCGTCCCCCACAGCCCTAAGGGGGATCTCGTGTTGGGCCCCACAGGTGCGAGTGACGCTGGCAGAGTCTGCGCAGTTCCAGGTGCTGGCGGGCGAGGACGGCGCCTACACCAGCTGCCTCTGTGCAGACGAAGGGAAAACCTTCCAGTGGGAGGTGACGGCGAGCAGCCTGGGTAAGGGGCGCTGGGGGCTCTGTGCCGGAGGGGAGGGGCAAGGAAGGGGTGGGGGCCTCTGCACAGTGTGGGGGCAGAGAAGGGGTGCTGGACCCTTTGCACTAGAGAGGCAGGTAGGGGCCTTTGGAGGCTCTGCATGGGAGGACAGACGGGTAAGGGGCATTGGAGGCTCTGTGCTGGGAGTGAGGAGGAGGGCACAGAACAGGGTCACTGAGGGCTTGGTGCTGAGGGGAAGGGGAGGGGATGGGAAGAACTGTGGGAGGTGGAGGAGAGGAAACCCCAGCAGAGAAACCCCTTACGGCCTACTCACCATTTCCCCCAGTCACCACTTCCCTCCGTCCTTCCCTTCCCCTCTGGCCTTCTCTCTCTTTTCTCCCCTTGTCAAGGCTGAATCCCCACTCTGGCACGCCGAGTGCAGAAGTGGGGCCCACAAGGATTCTAAACATTAATACTGGCCACTCCAGGCTTCTATTAAACTCCCAAGGTTACAGCTTTTCCCTGACCTTAGCTCGGTAAATGCTGCCACCACCCAAATGCAAAAAGACCCCTTGGACCCAGGAAGGAGCACTTGGGAATTCCTCCCTGTGGGGTACCCTCAAGCCCTTTCACACACACCCCTCTGGGGAAGAGGTGAGAAAGAAAACAAAGGAAATTAGCTGTGGCTACCAGCTAATCAAACAACATGCCCAAACCTCTTAGGACACCAAAAATCCAATCCTGTTCATTAAAAAGGTAAATTTTATTAAAAACAAAGACGAAGAAATACAACTGGAACTTAGGCTTTTGCTAGATTTTAAAAGAGCAATTCCAAAAATTAAGCACCCAAAATAGCTGTCTTGGGGGTTCAACTCAAAGGTTACAAGCAAACAAAAGCATCTGGGGTTAGCACAGAGGAGTCCACAAGCCCTTTTCTTTACCTGGGGGACTTTTTTAACCCTTACAGGTAAAGCAACCAGAGAACAGCTACCAAGAGGGATTTTACAGCTAACTGGCTGGCTGGGTATCCATCAAAGGGAGCCACACACTTTATTTATCACACGCCCCCCAAATCACAGCCGGTGCCGGCCAGCCTGGTTTAGGATGGGATTTCTTCCTGGAGGTTTAGGAAACAGAGTTAATAAGATACATGCACCTCTAATGTCACTAATAATTATATCAGAGGGGTAGCCGTGTTAGTCTGAATCTGTAAAAAGCAACAGAGGGTCCTGTGGCACCTTTAAGACTAACAGAAGTATTGGGAGCATAAGCTTTCGTGGGTAAGAACCTCACTTCTTCAGATGCAAGTAATTATATGAAGAACCAAACAGTACTTTTTACATTTCAAGGACTACAATGACTTAGAATGCAGAGACATTTTTACCTGGCTGATTTTGGGAAACCTTCCCAGGAGAGTGCATCAGCCACTTTGTTAGAGGCTCCTGAAACGTGTTGTATTTTAAAATTAAAGTCTTGAAGAGCTAAAGTCCACCGAAGAAATATTTTGTTAGTTTCTGTGACTGAGTGAAGCCACTTCAGTGCAGCATGGTCCGTCTGCAGGTGGAACTGCCATCCCCAAACCATAGAATCATAGAATATTAGGGTTGGAAGAGACCTCAGGAGGTCATCTAGTCCAATCCCCTGCTCAAAGCAGGACCAACACCAACTAAATCATCCCAGCCAGGCCTTTGTCAAGCCGGGCCTTAAAAACCTCTAAGGATGGAGATTCCACCACCTTCTTAGGTAACCCATTCCAGTGCTTCACCACCCTCCTAGTGAAATAGTGTTTCCTAACATCCAGCCTAGACCTCCTCCACTGCAACTTGAGACAATTGCATCTTGTTCTGTCATCTGCCACCACTTAGAACAGCCGAGCTCCATCCTCTTTGGAACCCCCCTTCAGGTAGTTGAAGGCTGCTATCAAATCCCCCCATACACGCCAAATGTATGGGCGTAGGTTCTCCAGAGCATAGACAATGGCGTAACATTCTTTTTCTGAGACTGACCAGTGACTTTCCCATTCAGAAAGTTTTTTGCTGTAGTGTGGTACAAATCATCGGTAATACCTGGCGAAGCCCAAGAAGGATTGGACCTGCTTCTTTGACTTAGGGACAGGCCAATTTTGGATAGCATTTACCTTAGCCTGTAGGGGGTTGATAGTACCTTGACCCACTTGGTGTTAAAGGTATGTTACCCTGTTTAGGCCTATTTGACACTTTTTGGCCTTTACGGTTAATTCTGCCTCCCTTATGCGCTGGAAGACAGCCTGAGGGTGTTCCAGGTGTTCTGCCCATGAATCTGAGAATATAGCCACATTGTTAAGGTAGGCAACTACAAATTCCCCAAATCCAGACAGAAAGTTATCTACCAAACTCTGGAAGGTGGCGGGTGCATTTCACAGTCCGAAAGGGAGCACATTAAATTCATACAGCCCTACATGGGTGATGAAGGCTGACCTTTCCTTTGCTGGGTCATCTAGCGGCACTTGCCAGTACCCCTTACTTAAGTCTAAGGTGGAGATGAACTGGGAACATCCCAGTTTCTCCAACAGCTCATCTGTGCATGGCATTGGATAGTTTTCTGGGCGAGTTACAGCATTTAGCTTACGGTAGTCTACACAAAAGCAGATTTCTCCATCTGGTTTGGGAACCAGAACCACTGGAGATGCCCATGCACTCTCAGAGGGGCAGATTACACCTCTCTGTAACATGTCCTTGAGCTCCCTTTCTATTGTGGTTTTGGCTTAAGGAGCCATCCAGTAGGGGGAGGGATAGCTCAGTGGTTTGAGCATTGGCCTGATAAACCTAGGGTTGTGAGTTCAATCCTTAAGGGGGCCGTTTAGGGATTTGGGGCAAAAATAATCTGTCAGGGATGGTACTTGGTCCTGCTATGAAGGCAGGGGACTGGACTCGATGACCTTTCAAGGTCCCTTCCAGTTCTAGATTTCTATTATTCTAACTGGGCGAGCATCACCTGTGTCAATGGTGTGGTACACCTGTTCTGTCTGTCCTGGCGTGGCTGAAAGCATTGGCGTGAAGCTGGTGCACAGCTCCTGGATTTCCTCTCGCTGCTTATCCCCAAGGGTCATGGAGAGGCTCACCTCTTCTATGCCACCATTGCTTTTCCCTTTATAGTAGACTCCTTCAGGCCACTCAGCATCATCTCTCTCCTGGGCTGTAAACTGGAGAACTTTGATTTCTCTGGAATAAAAGGGCTTTAGAGAATTACCATGGTATACTTTAGGTTTTAGGGTAGGGTCTGGGAACACTATGAGGTAATTAACAGCTCCCAGGCGCTCTCAGACCATAAATAGCCCCTCCCACAATGCTTCCATCTTATTGGCCTGGAGCGCTTTCAGGACCATGACTTGGTCACCTACTCTGAAGGAACGCTCTCTGGCATGTTTATCATACCAGGCCTTTTGCTCTTGTTGAGCATCCTGTAGGTTTTCTCGAGCAAGGGCTAGAGAGTCCTTGAGGGTGTTTTGCAGGTTGGTTACAAAGTCCAAAATGTTAGTTCCTGGAGAAGATGTAACCCCCTCCCATTCCTGCTTCACCACCTGTAACGGCCCCATAACTTCGTGGCCATAAATGAGTTCAAAGGGTGAAAGTCCCAAACTGGGAGGTGGTACAGCCCTGCAAGCAAAGAGTAACTGCTGCAACACATTGGAGTGCTCATTCACGAATTTACGTATCATGGCCCCCAAAGTCCCATGAAACTTCTCCACTAGGCCATTCGTTTGATGGTGGTAAGGGGTGGCAACCAAGTGGTTCACCCTATGAGCTTCCCAAAGAGGTTTCATGGTCCCTGCCAGGAAGTCAGTTCCCGAATCTGTAAGGATGTCAGAGTGCCAACCTACTCTGGCAACGATGTCTGCCACTGCCTGGCTCATGCTTTTAGCCCTGGTGTTGCTTAGAGCTACTGCTTCCGGCCATCGGGTAGCAAAATCCATGAAAGTCAGTATGTACAGCTTTCCTCTGGGTGTCTTCTTAGGGAAAGGACCCAGAATATCCACACTACATGCTGAAATGGAAACTCAATTATGGGGAGGGCTGGAGAGGGGCCTTGACCTGGTCTTGGGGCTTTCCCACTGTCTGGCACACCTCACAAGACCAGACATAGGTAGAAACGTCCTTGCCCATCCCCTCCCAGTGGAATGACTTCCCCAAATGGTCCTTGGTCCTGTTCACCCCAGCATGGCCACTAGGGTGATCGTGGGCTAAGCTCAAGAGCTTTTCCCTATACTTAGTTGGAACTACCAACTGTCTCTGAGGATGTCAGTCCTCCTTGTGCCCACCAGAAAGGGTCTCCTTTTGTAAGAGTCCTCCTTCTATAACAAACCTGGACCTGTTAGAAGAGCTGAGAGGCGGTGGGTCATTCTGTGCCGCCATCAAAGCTCCCTTGAGTCTCTCATCTGCTTCCTGCTCTGCCTGGTTCTGGTCCCTTGAGGCTGGAGACATTAGTTCCTCCCTGGGTGGTGGACCTGGGCTTGCTTCCACTGGAAGCGATGCAGGTGATGGGGTTGTTTCCGTTGACTGTGAACCGCTCTCCACTGGTGCACTAGGTTGTATTTCAGGCTCTGGTTGAGCCTCTTGCACCGGTTTAGCTGCTGCTGTAGGTGCAGGCTCTGTGGCCCCCTTTGGTGCTGGCTCCCCGACTCTGGTGGGGTTGCAAGCATGGGCTCTGGTGCTGACTGCTCCACCAGTTCCGATCCTTGGGCTGGTTCTGGCTGGGTTCCAGGAACTGAATTTACAACTGCTGCCATAGACTCTGGTCTGGGGTCTGGTTCCACCATCTCTGGCTGGGTCCCCGGGCCTGTGGTATCTGGGGACACAGACTGGGCTCTTGTAGGAGGCTCAGGAATGGAGTTAGGTGTGGAGGCCTGTTTAGCCTGGCTGCGGGTGACCATCCCCACCCTTTTTGTTAGCCTCACGTGGTTGGCTAAGTCTTCTCCCAGCAGCATGGGAATGGGATAATCGTCATAGACTGCAAAAGTCCGTATTCCTGACCAGTCCTTCTACTGGACAGGCAACCTGGCTGTAGGCAAGTTAGAAGAGTTGGCCTTAAAGGGTTGCACCATCACTTGGGCCTCTGGGTCGCTGAATTTAGGGTCCAACAGGGATTGGCGGATAGCTGACACCTGTGCGCCAGTGTCTCTCCACACAGTAATCTTCCTCCCGCCCACACTCACAGTTTCCCTTCGCTCTGGGGGTATTTGCGAGACATCTGGGCCTCAAGGTTCTTGGTGGGACTCCGGGGTGATGAATTGTAGTCGGCTGGTGCTCTTGGGGCAGTTGGCCTTCACATGCCCCAGCTTATTACATTTAAACATCACCCAGCTGACTGTGGGCTGGGGGGAGGCGGGTGGTTGGAGAGTGGGGTGGTGGGACAAGAGGGCATCGGGGGTCTCCCTGGCTGTGTGGAGGGCTCCTCCTTGTGAGGTGGGGCCTTGGGCTGACTCTGACGGTGGGGTGTTGTCTCGGGTTGTCCCTTCTGGTACCCCCACCAACTGCTACTAGCTTTCTTCTTCTCCGCCACCTCCACCCATTTGGTTCCAATCCCCCCACCTCAATTACAGTTTTGGGCTTCCCATCTAGGATGTACCTTTCTATTTCCTCAGGAACACCCTCTAAGAACTGCTCCATTTGCATTAGGAGAGACAGATCTTCCAGAGATTTAACACTTGCTCCTGATATCCAGGCATCCCAATTTTTTCACAATGTGGTAGGCATGTCAGGAAAATGCCACGTCTGGTTTCCACCTTAGGGCTCTGAACCGCCGACAGGCATGCTCGGGTCTTAGCCCCATTCTAATTCTAGCCTTTTGTTTAAAAATTTTGTACTCGTTCATGTGCTCTTTAGGCATTTCAGCTGCCACCTCTGCTAAGGGTCCACTGAGTTGCGGCCTCAGCTCCACCATATACTGGTCTATAGGGGTGTTGTACCCAAGGCAGGCCCTTTTGAAATTTTCTAAGAAGGCCTCTGTATCATCGCCTACCTTGTATGTGGGGAATTTCTTGGAATGGGGAGCGGTACCTGGAGAAGGACTGTCAGGGTTACATGGTGGACCCAGCTTAGCCCTTTCCAGCTCTAAGCGCTTCAGCTCTAACTCTGCCTCTAAGCGCTTCGCCTGTCTCCTCTCCTCCGCTTCCAACTCCAAGCACTTCACCTCTCTTTTGTCCTCTGCTTCCAAGCGCATCATCTGTAGGAAGAAATCCCTGTCTTACGCAGTCAAAACTCGGTCTGGGTTAAGGGCATCCCTCCAGCTTTGCACCTGGATCTCGGTCGGGGGAGGGCTGACCCTTCCCTTCTGGGAAGTTCCCGGTCCCCCATCCCCTCCCTTCATTTCTGTCATGGAGCTGGATGTCTGGGCTTGATCTGGGTCTGTCTTCTCCGTGGCGAGCCGCCTTGGGTAGACTGGTTGCTCTAGGGTTTTCGTGCCCGACCTCAACCTTCTGCACTGGGCTGCCCTACTCTAGCCTAACTATTTCGTTGCCACGAAGCTAGAAAAGAAAAAAAAAAAAGTTGGACTCCCTGTCTTTGCAGGCTAATCCTTTGGAGTGCCTGTTCCTCCTCAGGCAGCAAAGAAAAGAAAAGAAAAGAAAAGAAAAGAAAAGAAAAGAAAAGAAAAGAAA
>NW_020698617.1:0-9461 GCF_002925995.2 Terrapene triunguis
TTATGGTCTAGAAGGGCCAGATTTGTAAATGTATTTAGGCACCTAATGATACAAAGTATTGTTTAGTGAGATTTTCAAAAGTGCCTAGGTGCCTAACTTAGGCCTGGTCTACACTAGGCGTTTATGTCGAATTTAGCGCCTTTACATCGAATTAACCCTGCACCCGTCCACACCACGAAGCTATTTAGTTCGACATAGAGCTCTCTTAAATTCGACTTCTGTACTCCTCCCCAATGAGAGGAGTAGCGCTAAATTCGAAATGGCCATATCGAATTAGGCTAGGTGTGGATGGAAATCGATGCTAATAGCTCCGGGAGCTATCCCACAGTGCACCACTCTGTTGACGCTCTGGACAGCAGTCCGAGCTCGGATGCTCTGACCAGCCACACAGGAAAAGCCCCGGGAAAATTTGAATTCCTTTTCCTGTCTGGGCAGTTTGAATCTCATTTCCTGTTTGGACATCGTGGCGAGCTCAGCAGCACTGGCAACGATGCAGAGCTCTCCAGCAGAGGTGACCGTGCAATCCCAGAATAGAAAGAGGGCCCCAGCATGGACTGATCGGGAAGTCTTGGATCTCATCGCTGTGTGGGGCGATGAGTCCGTGCTTTCCGAGCTGCACTCCAAAAGACGGAATGCAAAGATCTACGAGAAGATCTCTAAAGCCATGGCAGAGAGAGGATACAGCCGGGATGCAACGCAGTGCCGCGTGAAAATCAAGGAGCTGAGACAAGGCTACCAAAAAACCAAAGAGGCAAACGGACGCTCTGGATCCCATCCCCACACATCCCGTTTCTACGAGGCACTGCATTCCATCCTAGGTGCTGCCGCCACCACTACCCCACCACTGACCGTGGACTCTGAGGATGGGATATTGTCCGCGGCCGGTTCCTCGTCGGACATGTTAGCGGACGGGGAAGATGAGGAAGGAGATGAGGAGGACGAGGCAGTCGACAGCGCTTGCACCGCTGATTTCCCCGACAGCCAGGAGCTCTTCATCACCCTTACAGAGATCCCCTACCAACCATCCCCAGCCGTTACCCCGGACACAGAATCAGGGGAAGGATCAAGCAGTAAGTGTTTTAAACATCTAAACTTTTATTTGTAACAGAACTGGAATTTTAATAATGTTAACAATGGGTTTTTCATGATTTGTTTGAACTAGGAGCTTAACTATTTAGTCCCAACTCTTTAAAAAACAATCTAGCAATGTCCGGTTTTTCATGATTCTGCTGCCCAAGCCGCTCCACTCTTTAGTCCCTGCCAGTGCAGCTACACCAAAATCCGGTCTATATGTCCGGGGATAGACATGAAATCCTCATGGGAGATCTCAACGAAGCTCTCCTGGAGGTAATTTGAAAGCCTGTTCATCAGGTTCCTGGGGAGAGTGGCCTTGTTGGGTCCTCCGTGGTACGAAACGTTTCCACGCCAGGAGACGATCAAGTACTCAGGGATCATAGCCCTGCACAGCATGGTGGCATACGGCCCTGGTTTTTGCATGCTTTCCTTAAGCATCCGTTCCTTTTCGCTGTCCGAGATCCTCATGATGGTGATGTCGTTCAGGGTCACCTGCTTTGAATTAGGTAGGGGAATGTTAGTATTGGGACTGCTTGCCCGTTCCTTTACAGAACTGTAACCGCCGGTTTACAGCCACGCGGTGGAGGCGGGAGAGGGGCAGCATACAGGGATCTTTCCCTGGGACAGCCGCGAGGGGGTGGGACAGGGGCAGAGTTCATGCTTGCCTGATTGCTGGCAGCAGAGACTGGCATTGCTTTCAATGTGAAAGGAGGCCAGTGCTACTATTAAAGTTTTAAGCAGCCACAAGTCTACGGCTTACCATGTTTGCCTGCTACACAAAATCCGGTGTCCTGCCCCGCTTCTCAGATCGCCACTGCAAGACCCCAGGCACTGAAGGCGAGGGCCGAAAATTCGACCTTGTCCTGAGTGCGCATGTGATAGGTGCAGTGCATGGTCTTGTTCTCAGAGAAAGACTATGTTCTTTGTTCACAACTTCATTTATCTGTCTCAGGAATTCACTCCCTTTTTCCCATTCCCACAGACACATCTGCGACTGTCTCCCAACCCAGCCTGGCACCACACTCCCAGAGGCTAGCGCAGATTAGGCGGAGGAAGAAGAAGACGCGTGAGGACATGTTCTCAGAACTAATGTGCTGCTCCCGAGCCCAGGCAGCCCAGCAGACACAGTGGAGGGAGAACTTGTCCCAAATGCACCGAGCAATCATGGAACGGGAGGAGAGGTGGCGTCAGGAAGACCAGCAGGCGACTCAAACGCTGCTTGGACTAATGAGGGAGCAAACGGACACGCTCCGGTGCCTTGTGGATGTTCTGCAAGACCAGAGGCAGGAGGACAGAGCCCCGCTGCAGTCTATCTCTAACCGCCCTCCCCCGCCACCAAGTCCCATACCCCCCTCACCCAAAGTCCAAAGAAGGAGGGGCGACAAGGACCGTTAAAACTTTCAGTCAACCCCTGCAGACTGCTCTAGCACTAGAAGGCTCTCCTTCCCCAAAATTTGAAAAGTCCTTTCCTACCCACCTCAGACAAGCCCCCGTCCAAGTTTCACCCCCCCCCCCCGTTCCATGTGTGGTTCATAATAAAATATTCATTTCTGTTAATTACTGTTTCCATGATTTTCTTTTGGAGGAGAGTCTGTCTGAAGGGGGGGAAGGTGGTTGGTAATTGGACAGGACAGTCACCTTTAGCAGGGTTCAGAGGCGGGGACAGGTCCAGCAGCAGGGCACATACACAGTGCAGTCACTAGTTACCCTGGTCAGTCTGGGAGGTCGTTTTCATGTTCTGTGGGGGGAGGGCGGTTGCTCTGTGACTTTGTGGCGGGGGAGGGCAGTTACAGATCTTATGCAGCGGTCCTTATCCTGGATCACAGAGCCACGCAGCAGGGGATCTGTAACCCTCCTCCCCCTGCCAGAAAGTCACATAGCCGACACATACACGCAATCCCGCCCAGGAGGGCTGGCAGGCTCCGTTGAAACAACCAGTCCACCACTGCGGAGCCTGTCATTCCTGGAGTTTAGAAGCATCATTTGCATCACAACACTAAACCCGCCCCCCGCCACAGTCTGCGTCCCCGGTTTAAAACATTCCCGCGAAAACAGTAATAAAGACAACGGTGTTCATTAACAAAACAGAACAGATTTTATTTTTTGGGAAGGGGGTATGTAACTGGAGAGGATAGTCAACATGAACTGGGTAAAGAAACGGGGGCAGGTTCAGCTTCTGTGTCCACAAACTTAACAGTCACTGGTTACCCTGCTCAGTCTGGAACCTAGCTTTCAAAGCCTCCCGGATGCACAGCATGTCCTGCTGGGATCTTCTAATTGCCCGGCTGTCTGGCTGGGCGTAATCAGAAGCCAGGCTATTTGCCTCAACCTCCCACCCCGCCATAAAGGTCTCCCCCTTGCTCTCACAGAGATTGTGGAGCACACAGCAAGCTGCTATAACAATGGGGATATTGGTTTCGCTGAGATCAGAGCGAGTCAGTAAGCTTCTCCATCTCCCCTTGAGACGGCCAAAAGCACACTCCACCACCATTCTGCACTTGCTCAGCCGGTAGTTGAACAGTTCTTTTTCTGTGTCCAGGGTGCCAGTATAGGGCTTCATGAGCCAGGGCATTAGCGGGTAGGCTGGGTCCCCGAGGATCACTGTAGGCATCTCCACATCCCCAAGAGTTATTTTGTGGTCCGGGAAGTAAATAACTTCCTGCAGCCGTCTAAACAGACCAGAGTTCCTGAACACGCGAGCGTCATGAACCTTGCCCGGCCATCCGACGTTGATGTTGGTAAAACGTCCCCTATGGTCCACCAGTGCTTGCAGCACCATTGAAAAGTAGCCCTTTCTGTTAATGTACTGGCTGGCCTGGTGGTCCGGTCCCAGGATAGGGATGTGAGTCCCATCTATAGCCCCACCGCAGTTTGGGAATCCCATCGCGGCGAAGCCATCTATGATGACCTGCGCGTTTCCCAGGGTCACTACCTTTGAGAGCAGTACCTTAACGATTGCGTTGGCTACTTGCATCACAACAACCCCCACGGTAGATTTGCCTACACCAAAGTGGTTCGCGACTGACCGGTAGCTGTCCGGCATTGCAAGCTTCCAGAGGGCTATGGCCACTCGCTTCTGGACAGTCAGGGCTGCTCGCATCCGGGTGTCCTTGCGCTTCAGGGCAGGGGACAGCAACTCACAAAGTTTGAGGAAAGTCCCCTTCCGCATGCGAAAGTTTCGCAGCCACTGGGATTCATCCCAGACCTGCAGCACTATGCGGTCCCACCAGTCCGTGCTTGTTTCCAGGGCCCAGAATCGCCGTTCCACAATATCCACATGACCCATTGCCACCGTGATGTCCTCGGCGCTGGGTCTCGTGGTTTCTGACAGCTCTGTGCTACTCTCCGACTTCAGGCCCTCACGGCGGTGCCGTAGACTCCTCGCCTGATTTCTCTGCATCTGCCTCTGGGAAAGGTGTATGATAAGCTGCGAGGCGTTGAGAACGGCCACAACTGCAGCAATGGTCGCAGCGGGATCCATGCTCGCAGTGCTGTGGCGTCCGCGCTGTCACTGACCAGAAAAGTACGCGAACTGATTTCCCGCCGGCGCTTTCAGGGAGGGAAGGAGGGCGGTAGTGATGGACGGATGACGACAGTTACCCAAAAGCACCCTCGACACATTTTTTTACCCAGAAGGCATTGGCGGCTCGACCCAGAATTCCAATGGGCAGCGGGGACTGCGGGAACTGTGGGATAGCTGTCCACAGTGCACCGCTTCCAATGTCGACGCTTGCCCCGTTAGTGTGGACTCACAAAGTCGAATTACTGTCCTTAGTGTGGACACACACGTTCGACTTTGCAATATCGATTCCACATATTCGATTTAAGTGAAATCGAACTACCCTCGTAGTGTAGACATACCCTTAGACACTTTTGAAAATCCTACTAGGAGGCTATCTGCATCTTTACTCATCTAAATTGCCTTTACAAATCTGACCTAAGTACCTACATGGGGAGAAGATTTCTGAACAGTCTGAAGATTTCTCTTTAAGTCAGCAGACAAAGGCATAATAAGATCCAGTCGCTGCACAAATCAGGACTAGAAATAAAAGGCAAAATTTTAACAGTGAGGGTAGTTAACTATTGGAAAAAACTTACCTAAGGGTGTGATGGGTTCTCTGTCACTTGAAGTCTTTAAACTAAGATTGACTGTCTTTCTTAAAGATATGCTCTAGCTCAACCAGAAGTTACAGGTTTGATGCAGGAATCGCTTTGTGAAATTCTATAACCTGTGTTACGCAGGAGATGTCAGACTAGTTAAGCAAAATGGCCCCTTCTGACTTAAATTCTATGAATCTATTAATTGCAGTACTTAGATCTTATGTTCTCCTCTCAATGTAAGTGGAAGTCTAGTTGACTTGAGCCAAAGTTTCTGTGCTTGCCAAAGCCACAGTGAACTCAAAATATATTAGGAGAGAGAACCAGAGTGTGAACAGGAAAGAAGAAGGAACATGATATCTTTCTCTGTCATAAATCTGACCCAGTGTAGAGAAGGGAAATCTTGATTTGCTGATTTTGAACTTATTCAGAATCTCATCCCCTAGAGTAGCATGAATGACTAGTTAATTATATAAGCAGATGCTGCTAATTTTATAATACTGTGATTTGAGGAAAGAGAATGAGTCTATGCTAGAGAATTAATAGCACACATGTGTTAGTCATAAAAAAATGATTTTTTTCCTTGGACATTACAAGTCAAAGAAAAGTCCAGATATTTTTGCTATACATTTTGGCCAAAATTTTCAATTTAAGTAAATGCCTAAATAAATCTTTAGGGTCTTAAATAAAAATGGCCTGATTTTTCAAAGATGCTGAGCACCCACACCTTTGAAAATCTGATCCTTTATTGAGGTGCCTAAATACAGGTGTAGGTGCCTAATTTTAGGCAACCAGGTTGGAAAATGCTGGCCTTCTGGTATGCAATAAACCTGCTCTTACGTTACAACCAGCTTCTAGGAGCGTGCACTATCTTTAGTGGTTAGAAGTAGAGCTAGCTGGAAACTAGAATTTCTATTTTATGGGAAATTCTGAAATTAAAAAAAAAAGTTCCAAACAGAATGAAAATGAAACGTTGAAAGGCTCCCTGCGCTGCTCAGAGCCTCAGCATCTTGCCAGGCAGAGAGCTTGGGAGCTGGGAGACTGGGCTGCTGATGAGCTGGGAGCAGGTTCCCCAGCACCCCCAGAGGCAAGTTGTCAATGAGTTGGCTGGCTGAGTTGGCAGGAAACCGGGCAGTGTTTCATTCCAGTTCCCAAGACATCCAGTCGGAATTTTGTTGAAATCAACATTTTCCTTTGGAACATTTCAACTTTGACAAATCAGCACTTTCTGACAGAAAAGCATTCCATCTGAACATGTCTGACCAGCTCTAGGTAGATTTGATTATTATTTTTTATTTATATTAATGTTATTTCTCATATTAAGTAACTGAGTGAATAGTAACCAGTTGTGAAATGTTTCATAGACTTTAAAAGTCAGAAGGGACCATCATGGTCATCTAGTCTGACCTCCTGCACATTGAAGGCCACCAAACCTCAACTACCCACTCCTCTAATAGAGCCCTAATCTCTGTCACACTGACCAGCCCTGCTGCTATAACTGTCTGCTGTGGCTACTTGCAAAAGTGGCTACTCCATTCAAACTTGGAGGCTGATAAACAGATTCCCATTGCAATGGAAAAGGTACTAATGGAAGCAGACAGAGTCAAAGGGTCAGTGAAAGGAGCTGACAAAGCAGCCAGGAAAGATGCCAGAAAAAAAATGCTGAGTTTGAAAGACAGAACACGACAGAATCCACCATGAACATGACTAGTGAGAGTAGCAAGGAAATAACAGAATAGTCCGCCTGTACTCTCACATGATCCAGGAACTTAAAAAACAGGGTCGCTATTTACTATGACTGCAAGGAAAAGCTTAATAGTGCAATGCCAGCAGTTTAAAAAATGAGAGGTAGTGAGTCGTAATATCATTGAAACCCTATTTGAGCTGTTCAAAGCTGAAAGCCTGAGAATGTTCCTGCTAGTGAGCTATTTGTGTAAAACAAAGGGATTATAAAACAAGGGCAGAAACATGATTTTTAACAATGGGCAGCTTGACAGCTGGAGAAAGCATTATCCCTGATACCTAATAAAACCTGTGTGGGCAGGCTGCTGGGGCTTGATGAGACCGGGAATTGGAAAGAGACTGCTTCAAAAGTGCTCTAAGGAGTGGGATTCACTTTCCACTCTCTTTCTGCCCTCTTCTCCCTTCTGAGACCAATCATCACCATTACTGGGAAGGCAGTTACTGAGAAGGAAGGGAGAAAGTTTTTCTTTCTCCTCTCCCAACTGCTGGGTGAAGATTAGGGCTCCCTTGTTTGTCCCCTCCTCCCCCTTCCAGGAGAGGAAGTAGCCTTTTCTCATTGCCACCATCACCTCCTTGGTTTCTAGAAAAGGGAAGGTGTTTCTGTTCCTTCCCTCAGCCCATTCACTCACTCCCCCCTCCCCCACGTACATACACGCACCCCAGTCCCCCTCAGATGCACTGCACAGCTGAGGAACTGACCTTTATCTTCAAATACAAATGAAATGAAGAGACTGGGACAAAATATGGCATCTCTTACAGCCTCTCTGTAATTTCCACTATTCATTCACAATGTGTCTTTTTTTGCCAAGTTAACTCAAATTATTATCTACACTGTAATTAATTCCTCTCAAATTAGCTTAGCTTCATTGAGAGTGGCTACACTGCAGAATAACATTCAAGCTGCACAAAGTGGTTGCATTAACTGTTCACAAGCAGAGCTAACTTGTGGGGTAGCCTGTACTCCCTAGTGGGCTGGCTAACTCGAGTTAAAAGCACCATCCCACTCAAGAGATTCTGTGTGTGGATAGGACTCTAGTTAGGGGCAATACATGAACTCTAACTCACATTAACTCTGCTGTGAAGACAAGCCATTAGCCATTTTTCCTCAAACACAGGCTGGTTGTGTCAGAATCATATACTTTTGCAACATTCACAGATTATGAGGTTGACTGTGTACTTCTGGCCCCCTTGCCTGTACCCATCAGTTATTAACTGTTACTGACTATAAAAAAGATTTGTGAATTTACTGGCATTGCTTAAGCCTGCTGTCTGCAACATTGAGACCCAAATAGCCAGCCTCCTGGCACGTATTCAGTTTTCCACTACAGCCCTCACTAATGTGTTGTAATTCATTACTTGAATGGAATATGTTCCAGAAAGTGGATTATATGAGTTATTAATTATTTAATTTTAACAGTGAAAACAAGTCTTTGTTGGTTTTATGTTAATAGGGAAAACCTTTCCTGATGGGACACCTCAATCATTCAATTAGTTACTCTTCCTCAATGGATACACCCTATCACCATTTACCACACCCACAGAACTCTCTGGGCCCAGCAGATCTAGAACAGGACTTGGGGACTCGGCACAGGAGCTGTCTGGGCAGGGGTAGTGACTGGATCCAATCTAAAGTAGCTCCAGTTATCAAACCATGCTTAACAGACTGGAAGGACAGCAACTGTAGAGGCTTTTGCACACTGTAGAGCTACAGGCTGTGCTGCTGCTCCTTGGTCAGGGTGGAGGGGAGAGAAAACTCCCCCGTGCACACACAGCCCATGTACTCAAGGTCTATGAGATGGCTCAAGGCAATTTACTATGAGGGGGAACAGAACAGCATACAAGTTTCCTTGAAAATAACGGGTTGGTTATTTTTAGAATTGACAAAGCAAATGGTTTCTGAACTTGGTTAGGGAGGAATTAAATAGCCTAAATAAACATCTACTAAGCACTGCACAGACTGCAAGCTTAATAGTAAGTAGCCAACATTATTATATGTTTAGAACACAAGCTCTTTGGAGCAGGGACTATATTTATTATATATATGTCTGTACAGTGCCTGATTGCTGATCAGGGCCTCTAGGTACAATACAACTTAACAAATAATATTAATAATTAGAATACTCTGATCAAAAACACCTGGATGCCCCAAACTACAGAGCTCGAACAGGGGCTTTGCTGCTACTGCTTGCCTGATCCTGCACACCTCCTCAGGTAAGATTCCTCTTAAAATCAATGGGAATTCTGCCTGAACAAAGCATGCAAACTTCTACCCAAAGGCAGTAGATGCTTGATTAGGAAGGATTTCTCAGCAGTGAATGGTGCTTGTGTGTAGAAGACAGCATTCATTGTTACAGGCGACTGGCACCACTTCCTAGGGAAGGATGATTCTAGCTAAGGTTGCTTGTTTCCCCCACCATTCAGTAAAATGGTCAGGTTCATGGAGCCACAGTACTTTTTTTTACAAATATGTATTTTAACAGTCAGTAGGTGGGACAAATAGACAGTTGAAAGCATATGCTTTACACAGAGGGCTCAGGCACAGTGTA
>NW_020698618.1:0-1445 GCF_002925995.2 Terrapene triunguis
CAATGACATCTATTGTGGGCTGTTGCAGAACCTCTCCCCTCTGATGGTAAGACACATAGCCAAAAAAGGGAAACCCCATCATGCAATCACACTCCTACATTTCTCTATCTCTCCCTCAAAACTAATGAAGTTGCTCCCCCAACAACTCCTATTGTGAGGCTGTTGCAGAACCTCCCCCCTCTGATGGTTAGACACCAATTTCCAGCCTGAGTTTGTGCATGGCCAGGTTAGTGGTTGGAGCAGGTTGGGCTGGATGGCAGAACAGTGCAGCAGACATGGAAGAAGCAAAGCAAGAATAAAGCTGTGTGTGAAAACCCACCTGGCTGTGAGATCTCAGCCTCCTCATCCCGCCTCTGCTATGAAGGGGGTAGGGCAAGAGGGGGCTGATATCTGCTCTCTGAGCCACTGGGTGCCTGGGACGTGGTCTCTGGAGTGGGTGGGAGCAGCCAGATCTGGATTTGATCCCTGAATGATCTGTGGACACCCAGGGGAGTACCAGGGAGAGCACACACCCCCCCCCCAGCCTTTCACACAGTCCCAACACCCCCCCCCACACACATATTTCCCCACACACATACACACAGCCTTCCACAGAGTCATCCCCACCCCGCAGCCCTCCCACAGCACACACACACAGACCTCCCTCCCACAGCACACACACACACACACAGACCTCCCTACCACACACACAGCCCCCCAACCCCGACAAACAGGACTTGGGGGTGTTAAGATGAGGCCACATTAAAAGTCCCCACACCAGCCCCTTGGACACATGGCAAATCCCAGGCAGGGGCTGGCAGCACTAAGGCAGTGGTCTGTGTTCTAGCAGCCACATGCGTCTGACGAAGTGGGTATTCACCCACGAAAGCTTATGCTCCAATACATCTGTTAGTCTTAAAGGTGCCACAGGACTCTCCGTTGCTTTTTAGCAGGTGCTGGGTTCTCTCGCTCTATCCAACCACTGAGAGGGGTTCATTCCCTCCAGCAGACAGCAGCAGGGACACACATAGGCCCTCAGCACCGGGCGAGCCTTCCCTGAGCACTGTCGCTGTACGTCTGTCACCCAGCAGCCCCACCCCAGAGCTGGCTGCATCTCAGCACCAGGCGAGCTTTCCCCATGCAGTGCCACTGTGCGGTTGTTCCCAACCTTCTCCACCCAAGAAGTGGCTGCATCTCACCTATGCTGTATACATGGAATCGAAGGGCAAAGATGCTTTATAAACACAGGCCAAGTGTAGACCTCGCACTGCGGGGGGATGATGTATTTCTTCTTTTCCAAGCCAAGGGAAGAGCAAAACCCTTTATGTGTGGGATCCCCATTGTGTGGGTCTTATACTCACCCAGCACCTCATTAATCATTATTATTAATTAATTAGAAGCACACTTCCCTGCTTCTCTAGGCCAAGCTGTTTACCCAGCTGGGCCCTGCCTCCACTATGGCCAGC
>NW_020698619.1:0-2276 GCF_002925995.2 Terrapene triunguis
GTGGGCTCAAATCCCTGCTCCCACATCAGGCCGGGGTAGGGGAGGGAATTAAACTGGCTCTACCATGTCCCAGGCAAGTGCTCTAACCCCTAGGCTAAAAGCTAAGGGAAGCACCAACAAATTCTTCTCTGGCACAAGGGGGCTTGGGCTTGTTTTTGTATGTAAACAGCTGAGGCACCTGATTCCAGGAGAGGGCTGTGAATCCCAGCTGGAGTGAGGCACCGAACTCCCTTGAACAAGAGGGACTTAGGACCCAACCCGCTCCTCAGCATTTCCTAGGGGGTAGGTCAGGCAGCTCCCCACTCATTGTGCTAGCTTTTTTACATCCCAGTATCAAGCCCCTAAGTCTCCTCTACACATGCATGTTACCTCTAGGGCAGCCCCCCCTGCCCATATGGGGAGTTGCATATGGGGACTTCTCTCACACACCCCTGGTGGCCCCTTCTCAGCCACAAGGGCTAGTCCCAGCCAGTGTCTTCTCCAGGTTCTCCCACTGGGCCTCCTGGGTCTAAGACCATCACACAACAGTTCAGTCCCTTCTCAGGGGCAGCTCTGAACCAAAGGTCCTTTCCCTCTCCTGGGCTTCACTTCAGTCCCTCCCCTTTGTGAGGATACTGGGCCCCTAGAATCCTCCTTCAGGGAGTCCATATGCCACTTAAACTAGCCTTCCACCCTTCATGGGCTTCTAGCTCACTCCCTGGTCCTCACAATCCCTACCTCAGTAGGGCCCCCCTACAGGAGTTCACCCCACTCCCGTAGCTCTGCTTTCTGGCAACAGCCTGTCCCACACTAACTAGACCTTCCTCCAGCAACTCTGCCTGGATCCCCTCCCTCTAGGCCTCTCCCCCACTACTGAGCTCCCAGATGTATTGAAGCAATGCTCAGACTCCTTCACCACCACAGCTGGGCTCAGGGTTTCTAATGGAGCCCCATTACACCCAGCTGGGGTCACTAATGAGCTCCTATGTTCCCAGCTCATCAGTGAGGCTGAGGCAGGGATCGGCAACCTTTGGCACGTGGCTCTCCAGGGTAAGCCCCCTGGCGGGCCGGGCTGGTTTGTTTACCTGTCGCGTCCGCAGGTTCGGACGATCGTGGCTCCCACTGGCCGCGGTTCACTGCTCCAGGTCAATGGGGGCTGCGGGAAGTGGTGCGGGACAAGGGATGTGCTGGCTGCCGCTTCCCGCAGCCCCCATTGGCCTGAAGTGGTCAACCGCGGCCAGTGGGAGCCGCGACTGGCCGAACCTGCAGACGCGGCCTGGCTCGCCAGGGGGCTTACCCTGGAGAGCCGTGTGCCAAAGGTTGCCGATCTCTGGGCTGAGGAATAGCTGCAAAGTCATGGGCCAGGCAGAGCCCAGCTTGCCTCAAAAGGCCCATCAGCCTGTGACATCTGCTCATGTGTTTAATAAGGGATGTGTGTACCTAACTCAGGGGGTGGGATTGCACTAGGTGGCAGGGTCTTAAAGTTAGCAACTCCAGGCCTCAGCCTGACTTCCCTTTGTGGATCTAGCCCCTAAAGAGGCAGATACCCTCTTATTGAGATATTCATGTGATTTACCCCATGATCCTAAGTGATTTAGTCATGTCTGACTGAAAATGAAATCTCATAATGAACTGTCATCCAAACCCCTACGCTGATTTTAAACCTTTAGGATTTCAGATCCCATCTGGCTGTGGATCCCGCATTCCTGATTCAAAGTGTCCCGCTTCAACCTTACTGCACTTTTGGAAGGTGTGAATTCAACAGAGGATGTTGTTTTTTCACTGTACGTTTGTGAGCCGTCCAGCCCTGGCTCCCGGGCTTTAACCATAAGCCCATCTAGTCCCTCTTTGTGCGCTTGAAACACAATCCTGCAAATCCAGCCTTCTATTTAAGGCCTGAGCTCCTGCAGACACTTTGCAAACTACCTGCCCCACTTTCTGCAGCCCCAAATCTCTCTCTCTCCATTCATCACCATTGTCATGAGCTCAGCAGTGCAAAAACTCCCAGGCACAGCACCAAGAGAAGTCTTCACTGGCTAAAGACTAAGAAGATTTTCCAAGCTTCCTAAGGGAGTTAGATGCACAATTTGGGCTTCCAGCTCCATTCATTGGCTTTGAAATTCACCTAGGTGGCCAACTGCTAGGCAAGTTCTCATTGTTGGCTATGCCTGTAATTGCTTTGTTTGTCTGTTAATTCAGACAGCACAGAGAAAGACGTCTGTACATACAGAGCAAACTGAACAGGACTTCTTTGAGTCACACGTTCTAAACCGAGAAATGAACATCTCGTCCGAGCT
>NW_020698620.1:0-1290 GCF_002925995.2 Terrapene triunguis
TCTACCCTAAGGGTATGTCTACACTACGAAATTAGGTCGATTTAATATAAGTTGATTTTTTAGAAATCGATTTGATACAGTCAATTGTGTGTGTCCCCACTAAGTGAATTAAGTCAGCGGTGTGCGTCCACAGTACCGAGGCTAGCTTTGACTTTCAGAGCGTTGCACTGTGGGTAGCTATCCCACAGTTCCCACAGTCTCTGCCGCCCATTGGAATTCTAGGTTGAGCTCCCAATGCCTGATGGGGCAAAAACATTGTCAAGGGTATTTCTGTCGTCAGGCCCCCCTCCCTCCCTCCCTCCCTCCGTGAAAGAAACGGCAAAAAATTGTTTCTCACCTTTTTTCCTGGGTTACCCTTGCAGACGACATACCACGGCAACCATGGAGCCCGCTCAGCTCACTGTCACTATATGTCTCCTGGGTGCTGCTGGCAGATGTGGTACTGCAGTGCTACAGCAGCATCCCCTTGCCTTGCCTTGCGGATGGCAGACGGTACAATATGACTGCTAGCCGTCATTGTCGTCCCATGGGTGCTCCTGGCCGACGTCGGTTAGGTTGGTCGGGGGCATCTGGACAAAAATGGGAATGACTCCAGGTCATTCTCTTCTTTAAGTTTTGTCTAATGGAGATTCAGTTCTGCCTGGAATATCATGCCAGCTGGAGGCTTCTGCCTCAGGCTTCTCTCCCAGTCGGCAGCACTGCGCGGTCGCACCTACCCCAGCCTACTCCTTGCTCCTATGGCTCATGAAGCCTGGACTGTAGTAAGGAGCAGTTTAACAATAGGCTGAGCAAGAGCATAATGGTGGTAGAATGTGCCTTTGGACATTTAAAAGTACGCTGGTGCAGTTTACTGACTTGGTTAGACCTCAGCGAAACCAATATTCCCATCATTATTGCTGCCTGCTGTGTGCTCCATAATATCTGTGAGAGTAATGGGGAGACGTTTATGGCGGGGTGGGAGGTTGAGGGAGATCACCCGGCAGCCAATTTTGAACAGCCAGACACCAGGGCAATTAGAAGAGCACACCAAAGCAGCCTGCCCATCAGAGAGGCTTTGAAAAACAGTTTCATGACTGACCAGGCTACGGTGTGACAGTTGTGTTTGTTTGCCCTTGATGGAAACCCAACCCCTTTGGTGAATGTACTTCCCTGAAAACCAATCCCCCTCCCGCCCTTCGACCACAGCTGGCACAGGAAATAAAGACCCTTCTTTTTTTCTTCACTGCTTGGGGCAGCAATAACAATGGGAATGTTGCTTTCACTGAGGTCTAACCTACTCAGCAAACTGTG
>NW_020698620.1:1300-1580 GCF_002925995.2 Terrapene triunguis
TGCTAGCCACGGTATTGAGGACTCACTCCACCAACCTACTGTGCTTAGTGGGGACATGCACGATCAACCATATAAAATTAGTGACTAAAGATCGACTTCTATAAAATCGACCTAATTTTGTAGTGTAGACATGCCCCTAGATTCCAAATTGTTGCCCCAGTTTAAATGTAAAGCAGCCTTGTGGCCCTTGCCCATCAGAGAACAACCTTTTCACAAGGTGGCTGTGGACATAGTGGGGCCCCTCAGCAAGGAGACCCAGTCAGGGAAGAAATACATACTG
>NW_020698621.1:0-11513 GCF_002925995.2 Terrapene triunguis
GCAGATTTTTATTCTGCACTTGCCAGGGTGCACTTAGTCTGTGCAAAATAAGCAAACAGCCTAAGGAAGCGGATATAGTGCTAAAGCGGATTCCACAAAGAGGGAACCCACCGAGTGGAACAATGTTTTAAAAAAAAGTAGTGACATTTGCAACGCTGTAAAGGGTTAAAACTGGGCTGGGATTTGAGGGTCTGCAGAGCTCGAAGGGCACAAGCAGAGGCCGTTTGAGAATTACACGTACTGTAGTCATAACAGTAAAGCAATGAGCAATTTATTTTCTCTCTCCTTCAGAGCAGACGCCCCAGCCCCCAGATGTAATCATCTCTCGGGGGCAGAGCCTGGCTCTGCACAGCACGCATCCCCGAGGGGCCCCTTGGGCCAGACCGCAATGCACAGTCAATAGAAGAAGGAGGAGCAGGATGCACCCACACCCCGGTGCCCTGAAAAGGGGGGCGCGTTTGCACCACGGATTAAAGCACCCGACGGGGGAATCTGGTCTCCCCCCCGTCTAGAAACGGGGCTCGTGGGGTGACGGGAGGGGAGGCAGTGAAATGACTGGAGCCCTAAGGCGAGGAGTAAGCAGGGGGCTAATCCAGAAGCAATCGGGGGAGAGGGAGAGGGGGTGGGGGAGGCCTTAGGACTCGGTGATCAGAGCCCGGGCGCCCAGCCCGCTCCCCCCACCTATGGGTTCCCAGCAGCCGCCCGGTCTGAGTCAATGGGAGCCGTTACGGGAAAGGGCCGGAGCCCGGCCGGGCTCGGGTCCGGGTCCAGGTGCGGGTCCAGCCCGGGCTCCCGGGCCGCGCTCACCCACCTTGCCGGGCAGCGAGCCCCCCACGTGCAGCAGCAGCGCGCCCACCAGCCAGCCGGGCCCCATCCTGCAGCCCCGCGGCGCCGCGACTGAACCCCGCCGCCGGCAGCCAGCCCAGGGGTGGAGCGGGGCGGCGCCGGCTCTAGGACATCCCCCCCCGGGGGCTGAGCGGAAACCAGCGCCGGCCTCCCTCCCTCCCTCCCTGCTAAGGAGTGGGGGCTGCTAGGAAAAGCCCCCCCTGGGGGGGCCAGATGGCCTGATGTTATAGGGACAGACCCGAGACTTGGAGCTTTTTCTTATAGAAGTGCCTATTACCCTCCCCATTTTTCACACTTGCTATCTGGCATCCTACCCTCTTCCCCCCCCCCCAGCGCTCCTTGCATCGGGGGCAGCTGTGGCCCTGCAGGGTGGGAAGTACTTGGGGGGGGGGGGGCAGAAATATCCGAGGTGGGGTTGGGGATCCAAAGGAATAAGGCAGGTTGCAGGAGGCTGATCCAATCCCCCAAAGGTCAGTCCCGTCTCTGCACGGCGCAGGAGGGCTCGGCTTGCAGGTGCCTTGGGCTTAGGGCAGGGCAAATGGGGCTCCCCCAAGTAGGGTGACCAGACAATAAGTGTGAAAAATCGGGACAGGGGGTGGGGGTAATAGGATCCTATATCAGAAAAAGACCCCAAAATCGGGACTGTCCCTATAAAATCAGGACATCTGGTCACCCTACCCCCAAGGTTTGGGCCAGCTCAGGGCCAGCGCTAGCCCGAAGCAAGAATATTTTTGCTGCCCGCTAAGGGCTGCTGCTTGCCTTGCATTGTTTCCACAAAGCAAAAATATCCCACCCCAACCTGCACTAATACAGGGGGTAAAGAGTCCTCATTAAATGAGATGAATGGGATTTGGGGGGGCAATACTAAAGTGAGGTCCTTTCCACCTGCTGGGGGCCCTAAGAAATGGCTTACAAGCCCTGGCTACACTACAAACGCGTGGGTATAACTCCGGATTGCTCAGCGACGCAGTTATCCCGAGCGGACCAAACTCCTGGTGTAGACAGAGCTGTGTCGACAAGAAGCCTTCTCCCACTGATATAGCTACCACCTCTCAGGGAGGTGGATTAACTACATCAGTGGTTCTCAAACTTTTGTCCTGGTGACCCCTTTCACATAGCAAGCCTCTGAGTGCAACCCCCCGCCCCCCTTATAAATTAAAAACACTTAAATATATTTAACATCATTATAAATGCAGGAGGCAAAGCGGGGTTTGAAGTGGAGGCTGACAGCTCGTGACCCCCCCATGTAATAACCTTGCAACCCCCTGAGGGGTCCCAACCCCCAGTTTGAGAGCCCCTGAACTACGCTAATGGGAGAACACCCCCCCCCCCATGGGAGTAGGTAGGATCTTCACTAAGCACTACAGGGGTGCAGCTGCTGTGCTGTAAGTGTAGACAAGCCCTTCGGCACTACTGCCCGGATTAGACAGATTCCTCCAGAGCAGATGACACATTTTTTCCCTTCCAGCACTCCACCCATGAATTGCAGTCCGATTAGCTGCACCTGTCTGATGGGAATCTAATCCCTGGGGCCTTGTGTACACTGGAGAAGTGACTCATGATAGAAAACATGTTACCTAGCTACCAAGCACAATTTTGTCTTTAGTCAGACAAAGAGAATTGTGTTTAAGAACAGGTCTGCTACTTGTGATTAACCCTAGGGTACCTTTCCAAGGTTAACTATGACCAGCTAACTGGCTTTAAAACATGAGAGTAAACATGACGTAGCACCTAGTGTAGACAGAGACACGGCATGTTTAAAAATATGGTAGCTGATTGTGGTGAATGCCCCGGTCCTCTCCAGAGTTAACCATGACTGAGTAACACGATCCCTGGGTGGGAGTGGGGAAAACCGTGACCAGCTCATAAGTTTTTACACATGCTTTGTCCTGCTCTACACTAGCCCCTGTCATATTTGACATCAAGATACATTTTCCCATTGTAGACACAGCCTATGAGTATAATAAACGTTTCCTTGTCTGAATTTACTCTGTAGCAAAAACTGTCATGTTTTATGGGCCAAACACTACTCCCCTTACTCATGGGAATAGTCCCACTGGCTTCAAGTCACCTCTTGGGAAGGGAGAGAAGGTGGGGTTCAGATTAGGGGGAAGGGGGGAAGACAGGAACAATACAGCAGGGTGGAGTGGAGATGGGACGTGTAGTCTCAGCGGGAATCTCTCCAGCTCATTGGTCCCTTTTCTGTTTCCCTTTCATTATTTATTTCTCTGATCTGCTATTTTGCCTCTCTTAACATTCCAGCTTTTTTCCAATCCCTTCTACAGCTTCATCCCCCACCAAGTATGCTTTTAAAACTCGTGATGTTGGGGGGGATGGGAATCACACTCTAAGCAACCCATACAGTCACTGTACAAACATCTGTGAAATTGCTCCAGTGGTTGCTTGCAGGGTAATAAATCAGCTATTACATACATTCCAGTGGAGGCAAGGTGCAGACTGAACGTCGTAACCTATGATGTAATCTCATGCTCCAGGAAGGATAAATTTGGTTCACACTTCAGCACTCAGTTGAGTATCTGGGCTTCAGGCTGCAGCTCTTCAATCCAGTACTCCTATCTTGGGCTGGGGGGGGAGGGGGTGTGCACAGCCATTGACAAGAAGGTATATCGGGGGATCCCCATATAAGGGGAAAGGGGACTGCTGGCATGGTGGACAAGGGGGAAAATGAAGGTTCACACAAAGCACCTGCCATGGAGCTGGAACGGGGGACCCTGCTCTAGGGGAAGGAGAGAACGGAAGTTATATAAACACTTGCCACCGGGAAGGGGGAAGAAGGAATGGGTGTGCCCAAAGAGCCACTAGCAGGTGGAGATTGTGGGGAGTTTCAGGGAGTCCCTGAAATAGAGGGGAACGGGAGAGGGGTGCCTAGGGAACTCGTCGGAGGGAATGGAGGGATGCCAGGAGGCCCTGGTGAATGCGATACACTCGGCCTACCAAAGCGAATAAGTGTGCAAACCCCAACTAAGATCAACTAAGACAGGACTTAAACCAAATTTTTTGGGCCTGATCCAAAGCCGAGTGCAGTCAATAGAGACTCAGTGACTGCAGGGGCCTTGGTCCTTTCTCCGTCTCACCCTAATTAAAATAAACCATAGCATTAACCCAGGGCCAGCCTCACTCTCTTTGTCCCGCTCCCCAGTTCTGCTCCATTTTGTCTTAGGCACACACACAGGTTTGAACTTGGGGGTTGTTTGGGGGAGGAAATAAGTAATTTCCCTCAATCTAATATCTCAGCCCTTGTGAAGAAGATGATTGTGATGTCCGAATTTTACCTTTACCCCCTCCAGTCACAACGCTATAGCTATATTTTATACATGGCCTCTGGTGCACGCAATACATTTTAGCACAAGATCTCTATGGATATATCTGCTCTTCTGTTCTAATTAGAAAGGGGAACTTTCCGTTCTGAGCCTGAATTGAATTTACACTGAAGTTTATTGACACCCAGATGAAAGCTTCTTGAAAGCTTCTGCCCAAATGGTGTAAATAAGCCTTAATGGCAGAGGTGAAAGTAAGCCGGTATGCCCTGCCGGACCGTATCGGCTTCCCCAGGCCGGCGATTTAAAGGGCCTGGGGCTCCCCTGCAGCCGGGAGCCCCCGGCCCTTTAAATCACCACTGGAGCCCTGGGCTGCCGCCATTACCCCAGGGGCTCCAGCAGCAGGGCTCAGGCAGCGATTTAAAGGGCTTGGGGCTCCACTGCAGTAGTGGCAGCTGGAGCCCCGGGCCCTTTAAATGGCCCCCTAGCCCCAGGGCTCGCAGCCGCCTCTGCAGCTGGTAGCTCCAGGGGTGATTTAAAGGGCCTGGGGCTCCCTGCCGCTACCACAGGTGGAGCCCTGGGCCCTTTAAATCAAGACTTAAAGGGCCCAAGGATTTAAAGGCCCCGCCTCTTCCGGTTGAGGCCCCGCCCCCTGCTCAGGACTCCGGAGTACCGGTAAGTCTTTTAAGTTACATTCATCCCTGCTTAATGGGAATGAGAATCAGACCCTTTGGATGTGAATTGCATTCCCTGGTGATGAGGGAACCTGCAGCTGCCAAACTGCTGTCTTAAAGGTTAAAATTGTTTGGTCTTTGAAACAGGAAAAAAAAAAAAAAAAAAAAAAAAACCTTTTCATTTGCCTGGGACCCATCTGATTCTTTAACACTTGCTTAATTACAGGGCACTTTATACAAACTTTCCTCAAGAATATCAGAAAGAAAAGTGTGCCCACAGGCTAAACCACATTTAATTTTTTCATTACAAAAGTTAGCAAAATTGTCATTTTAACCAACTACACTAGATCTAGCAAGAAAATGCATTTAATCCCCCTTGAAAAAACTATTGTATTAACCAGATTAACATATGCACAGGGCACACACCTCTATAACTAATTCCATTATTGTGGAAAACCCTTACAATCACAGTCACATGAGCATTGTTATTCAGAACCGCGTCAGTGTTCATAGCTGAAAGAAGAGTCATTTCTCCATAACCCATGCTGAGCCCTGGGAAACAACGAGGCACCCGTGGTTAAAATGAAGAAAGTCTGCGCAAATTTGTCCTCTGTGGTTTCACTTCCTTCTTGCATCTTAGTTTAATGACAATATTTGGTGAGCTGGCCTTCTGCTGCACAATATCAAGAAGTTTTAGCGAGAAATGTTATTTCGATTTGCTTCCGTCTTCACCACCATGTGCAACTTCCACTGAAGACGAGCACTAAGAACAGTAGAGACCCAGACTGTTGCCTTTTGGTTTTAGGAGCAGCATGTCTTCTGCATGTAACAAACAAGTACAACAGAGAAGGCCCACACCAGAGGTTTCTTTAACTTTGCAGAGGAGCCGAAGACACGTGCAGCAGCAATAGCAACTGGTGTTAAGCAGCTCAGAAGCTTTGTGGAGAGGAAAGGAGAATTCAAGAAGGAATATGTGAAGGAGCTGCCCATGTTTGGACCTAGCGCCATTCAGCAAATGAATTAGAGGCAGCAAGTCAGGATGGTGGGATTCTCCGGCTTGCTCTGCCTTACCGCGTCCTCAGAAAGTCACACTCTCTGTGCCTCTGGTCCCAACCATAACATAGTTCTTCTCTCCATCACATGGGTCGCGCGAGGCTTAACCAATGTTTGTAAAGTGCACTGAGTCTCAGATAAAAGGCAGGTTGAAAACTAACATAAGGACAGTGCTTAATTTGTAATGAAAGAGGTAACTGACAGGGCAAACCCAGAGGTGACAGGGCTGTGAACTGCCAAGCCCAGAGGTGTCGGGGCTGTGAACTGCCAAGCCCAGAGGTGTCGGGGCTCAGCCCCGGCACAGATTAAGCCCTGCATAAGGAAATACTTCTCCACGCAATGCACAGTCAGCCTGGGGAATGTATTGTGGGGGGATACTTTTGGCTTTCACAACATAACTGGGTAAGTTCATGGGGGATAGGTCCATCAATGGTTATTAGTCAAGATGATCAGGGATGCAACCCCAACCTTCGCGTATCCCTAAACCTCCAACTTCCAGAAGCTGGGACTGGTTGACAGGGGATGGATCACTTGAAATTACCCTGTTCTGTTCATTCCCTCTGAAGCATCTGGCACTGGCCACTGTCAGAGACAGGATACTGGGCTAGCTGGACCATTAGTCTGATGCAGTATGACCGTTCACGAATGCATTAGAGAAGCACAATTATCCGTCACTGTATTCTGTCCAATATAAAAACTACTGAGCCGGTAGTAATTCCGTGGTTCCTCTTTTTTTTTTTTTTTTTTTTGTTAAACCTATCAAGAAACACTTTGTCATGTAACTCATTTTCCATAATCATGTGAAAGCGCGGTCAGCACTGATGCATTACATTTACAGTTATAGACTTAGCAGCATGAGAGGTTAGCATCTTGCGTAATTTGATTACAAAACTTGAGAGGTTTTTAAAAAAAATAATATGTAAATAAGCGCTTCCCAGATCATCACCTGCACTTCTTCCAAACGCAGCAGAAACTGACATGGTTTTAGGAAACCAGCAATGTGGCATTTAAAAAAAAATAAAAAAAATCTTTGTTTGTTTTGGAAAACCTTTTGTTTTCCTTATACAACCATATCCATATTCGCCAGGCCTGCTTAATTCAGACTCGGAGGCAAAGTTCACTTTCAGTACAACATCTAAATATTCAAAACCCTTTGGCTTGTATTGGAGAAGGCCATGATGTAGTAGCACTGCCAATCCCAAACATCAAAACCCTGGAGTCTGAATTGAAAGAAACGTGGACCCCTTTTTTAGATACATTTGGATAAAACACATGTAGAGAGGGCTCAAAGAATGCCAGACCTCCTTTCTCTTTTCCTCTCCCTCTTGGACTCCTCTTCCCTCTTCTCCCTATTCATGTATGTCTTCTCCTATTTTATTTCTAGCATGTTATGTCTATCTAGTAGTGCCTGGTTTTCTATTGTCCGGTCTTGCAGCTCTGACAGGTTCTGAAACAGCATAATTGCATTGGAGATCCCGTGAAGCATGCAGTATTGGGAAATATATACAAGCTGTAAGTCATTTATCTTTTTGTACGTTTCATTGTCTGTTTTCTTTATCAAAATCAAAAAGTTAATCACGGAAGTCCACCTTGAGTCCAGCTTCAAACTATTCATGAGATTGGCTTAAAAAAAAAACACTTGTATAAATGTTGGGTTTGTTTTATTTACACTCTAGTATCTGTGCCTCGAGGGCACACTTGGGTCATGTTTCCAAGCTTTTCTCCACTACCGTCAGGGCTAGAAAATTAAAAAAAAAAAAAAAAAAAGGAGAAAAAACCACCAGAACAAAAAAAAAAAAAAAAAAAAAAAAAAAAAAGTGAGCTGAGATTCCCATGTGATCACATGACTCCAGGAGCTGGGAATTTCAGAAAAAAAATGTTGTGAGAATAGCAATAAAATCCCAAGAGTTGGCAACAATGATAGGAACAACACAACTACAGATAGATGATTCAGAGATAGGCCCCAATCTTCAGTCTTTGGATCCCGACTTGAATTTTCACAATGGATTTATATCATTCAGTTATGAAGATGGGGCAACTGTGGGGTTTGGATCAGGATCCAAAAGTCCTCAGAGTTTTGGAGTGTTCAAACGTGGGGTTTTGATTCAGTCCCATCTGTAACTGGATGTGAGGAGGAGAAGTGGAGAGAAATATTTGATGTGATCCATAAGTGTAAATCCTTCTTGTTACTATTGACGATTCTCTTGTTTCCTGGATGAAATCAATTCTATGACACCTTGTACCAAAGTGCTCCCATGACCCCCAACCATCCTGCCAGCATCTGAGACAATAAGGCATTCATGGCTCCCCAATGCACTGGATATCACTAGCACAATTGGCATCTGTGTAGCTTTAGTCTTCAAGAGCTTCTCTGCAAGACATCACTTCTCAGTGGCAGTGGTAGGGTGATGAAATTCCTTGCCCTCCTCCTCCACCGGAATCATTACATCACTTCCTGGAAACGATTCTGTCTCCTGCTGCGGATAATGCATTGCAAGTTCGTTTTCCTCCATGTTTTCTTGAGCCTTAGCATCATTTTCACATCCTCTAACCGCGCAGTTCTTGCTGACGGGCACTTCCGAAATGGACCCCACAATCACAGTGTCGGCTTTCATTATGTATATTTTGTCTGCGGAAGGAAAGCAGATAGGAATCAGTCCTGAGCATTACTAATGATCATTTCTGGTGCTAGCCAGAGACGGTTCCCTCTGTTGCAACGCTTGGATGCCTATCTGAGGTTTCTCAAAGTTCAGAGGTGTGCAGATCTGGCCCATCTAGACCATAATTCCCCTCTATAATTAAGGGTTAAGCCATGCTGGCCTTTGGTATGTGCCCCACTAGTTATGAATAGTAAGTCTTGGATATTCACAAGGCACCTTTCATTTGGAATCTAAGTACTGAACACAGAGAATGAAAGAGAGAGCTGTGGAAAGGCCATGTGCAAGAGAGCTGGATATTTCATACTATAACATTTCCAAATTTTTTGGATCATGTAGAAAGTTTTGGGTCAATATTTGTTCGCGTCTCCTGCAAATCTCATCTGTGATTACTGAACCACCTTCCCCTCCACCAGCAACATAAACTATGTTTCAAATTCTTCTCTAACCGAAAGACGTGTTTGCTGCTTAACAATGCTTTTGCAAGGGCCAGAGAAATTAATAACACCAACAAACAGGATGTAAGAGTCTTCTACGACCCCAGGGCATACGCTCTAGGTGGTTTTTTGCTTTAATCTACAGCGACGCCAAAAGCGGCATGAAAAGGCTGCCTTTAAGCAAAGTTTTCAATTGACAGGAAACTCAGATAGCTGTAACAAGAGAGATAATTGAACTCTGTTTTTAGGTCTTGCACAGGAGACTTGGTATCAGGGGTCAGGCAATGCAGGATCAGCTACGCTGGAAAGGGTATTTTAGGACAGATTTGTAGGACATGAACGTAGTGTCCAAAATGTTAAACCTGGTCCTGATGGGAAAGGGAATTCAAGGCCTTCCTTAGGACTTGAATGGCACACTCCACCCCAGAGGTCACTGCAGTTCAGTGGTGCGGGGGGGGGGGGGGTGAGGGCAGGGAGGTGTACCTGGGGATGACAGGCCTTACAGACTTTACATTGTTATCATAGAATCATAGAAGATTAGGGTTGGAAGAGACCACCTCAGGAGGTCATCTAGTCCAACCCCCTGCTCAAAGCAGGACCAACCCCAACTAAATCATCCCAGTCAGGGCTTTGGCAAGCCGGGCCTTAAAAACCTCTAAGGATGGAGATTCCACCACCTCCCTAGGTAACCCATTCCAGTGCTTCACCACCTTCCTAGTGAAATAGTGTTTCCTAATATCCAAACTAGATCTCCCCCACTGCAACTTGAGACCATTGCTCCTTGTTCTGTCATCTGCCACCACTGAGAACAGCCGAGCTCCATCCTCTTTGGAACCCCCCCTTCAGGTAGTTGAAGGCTGCTATCAAATCCCCCCTCACTCTTCCCTTCTGCAGACTAAACTAGCCCAGTTCCCTCAGCATCTTCTCGTAAGTCATGTGCCCCAGCCTCCTGATCATTTTCATTGCCCTCTGCTGGACTCTCTCCAATTTGTCCACATCCCTTCTGTAGTGGGAGGCCCAAAACTGGACGCAATACTCCAGATGTGGCCTCACCAGTGCCAAATAGAGGGGAGTACAACACTTCATAATTATCCAATAGGCACCCAGTCCAAAACACAGAAAAGCCCATCTTCGTGCAGCTCTTTTCTGTGAATGAGTAGACGAGTTGAGTATGGGAAAGGGAAGCTGCATTTCAACCCGTCCATCTGCCATTAGCCTTCTTGGCAACAAAGGCACACTGCTGACTCATATCCAGCTTCTCATCCTGGCTCTATGATGAAACTTCACAACGCTGCTGCTACCAATGTCCCTCAAGTCAGTATGTTTGTAACTTGGGAACAATTAACAGGCATCAGAGGGGTAGCCGTGTTAGTCTGAATCTGTAAAAAGCAACAGAGGGTCCTGTGGCGCCTTTAAGACTAACAGAAGTATTGGGAGCATAAGCTTTCATGGGTAAGAACCTCACTTCTTCAGATGCAAGTAATGGAAATTTCCAGAGGCAGGTATAAATCAGTATGGAGATAACAAGGTTAGTTCAATCAGGAAGGGTGAGGTGCTCTGCTAGCAGTTGAGGTGTGAACACCAAGGGAGGAGAAACTGCTTCTGTAGTTGGATAACCATTCACAGTCTTTGTTTAATCCTGATCTGATGGTGTCAAATTTGCAAATGAACTGGAGCTCAGCAGTTTCTCTTTGGAGTCTGGTCCTGAAGTTTTTTTGCTGTAAGATGGCTACCTTTACATCTGCTATTGTGTGGCCAGGGAGGTTGAAGTGTTCTCCTACAGGTTTTTGTATATTGCCACTCCTGATATCTGACTTGTGTCCATTTATCCTCTTGCGTAGTGACTGTCCAGTTTGGCCAATGTACATAGCAGAGGGGCATTGCTGGCACATGATGGCATATATAACATTGGTGGATGTGCAAGTGAATGAGCCGGTGATGTTGTAGCTGATCTGGTTAGGTCCTGTGATGGTGTTGCTGGTGTAGATATGTGGGCAGAGTTGGCATCGAGGTTTGTTGCATGGGTTGGTTCCTGAGTTAGAGTTGTTATGGTGCGGTGTGTGGTTGCTGGTGAGAATATGCTTAAGGTTGGCGAGTTGTCTGTGGGCAAGGACTGGCCTGCCTCCCAAGGTCTGTGAAAGTGAGGGATCATTGTCCAGGATGGGTTGTAGATCACTGATGATGCGTGGGAGAGGTTTAAGCTGAGGACTGTAGGTGATGGCCAGTGGAGTTCTGTTGGTTTATTTTTTGGGCCTGTCTTGTAGCAGGAGGTTTCTGGGTACACGTCTGGCTCTGTTGATTTGTTTCTTTATTTCCTTGTGTGGGTATCGTAGTTTTGAGAATGCTTGGTGAAGATCTTGTAGGTGTTGGTCTCTGTCTGAGGGGTTGGAGCAGATGCGGTTGTACCTCAGCGCTTGGCTGTAGACGATGGATCGTGTGGTGTGTCCGGGGTGGAAGCTGGAGGCAACCTTAAGCATATTCTCACCAGCAACCACACACCGCACCATAACAACTCTAACTCAGGAACCAACCCATGCAACAAACCTCGATGCCAACTCTGCCCACATA
>NW_020698622.1:0-1957 GCF_002925995.2 Terrapene triunguis
AATGGTTGCCAATGCTGCACGGATTCAAAGAGAGGTTTTCTAGTGACCCAGAGAAGGCACCCCGAACTTTGCAAGAACACGTGGATAACACTACAATGTTTGCAACACTTGGGTGTTGTATGTTTTAAACCTTCAGAAGGCCTTGGGCACACTGCCTCCAAATTGGTCAGTGACTAGCACTCCTGCAGTAAACTGAGGGGGAGGTGTGACATTCTGCGCCCCAAAGCAACACCCTGCCACTCCCATATTTACCACGGTGAGATGATTATGATATATTTTATAGAAAGTATGTCATGTAAGGTATCAATGAAAAAGTTATGATTTTCTGAATATGATTACCCTCTTTGTATGCATGTATCATTTTTGTACCTAAAAATCTGAAAGCATGCAAGGGCATGTGACCAGCTCATGTGACACTGGATACCATTTGTGCCTGTACTTTTCCACTAACTGTGCTGGGGGCTTTTGCTTGGGAAAATGAAGCTCAACACCTGGACACAACTTAGGAACAAGGACCGAACTGGGGATTTGGTCCCAAGCTGAAGGGATTTCTAGCCTGTGTATAGAAGACAGGTGGACTGTTTGTACCATCAGGGAGACACACTGCGCGATTCAAATCCTGCCTAGTTTCTAGAACTCAAATTGTGATTTTGCTTTATTTCTTAGGAAATCTACTTTGATCTGTACACTTATTACTTATAATCACTTAAAATCTATCCTTCTGTAGTTAATAAATCCGTTTTTTATTTTTTTACCTAATACAGTGTGTACTTTGAAACAGAAAATGGAAATCTGCTCAGGAACGGGGGCTGGTGCATTGTCCACTCCACATTGAGGGGGGGTGGACTGGGTAATAATTTTACACTGATCAGGCTTCTGACCAGGGTAAGAGGGTACAGCTCTGGGGTCCTAGGCTGGGGAGCTGGGGTGGGGGGGAATTGGCTGGAGTTTCTCTATTGTTTGCTCATGAGTGCCTAGTGAAAGCATTCATGTAACTGCAGCTGGGTGCGTCCCTGGCTGTGTCTGGCTGTGGAAGTGCAAAATTTGGACTGGACTGCAGCTTGTCACAGACTCACAGTGTGAGGGGGAGCCAAAGTTGGTATGCCAGAGGGCTCAAGGGAATCCCCATTCCAGGTTGCATCCTGGGCAAGTCCGTCACACCACCTAACTAACGAGCCCTGCTAGATTCCTTCTTGTCATGCACAACAGGGAAGTCAGGACTCCTGGGTTCTATCTGTCAATCTCTGTGTGACCGTCACCAAGTCACGTCTCCCTTTGCCTCAGTTTACCTATCAGTATAATGATGATATGTTCATAGTGACTTTCCTTTGCTAGGTGTTTAGAAGATCCTTCTATGAAAGGTGCTAAACAGTATGATAGTTACTGATGAGAATTACTGATCTCTGATCCCTTAGCAATAGCCCCATGTGCCTGCAGAAAGTGTTCGTGTCTCCCCTCAGTCACCTTTCTCCAGATCTCTCTGTCTACTATCTACCCATTAATACTGGATATTTACAGGTTATCAGACCCTATGGAGAGCTGGGCATTATCCCTAGTTTTCTTACTAATCAACTATACTTTTTAAAAATACACCAATACACAGAGCAGTCAATTCCTCTCTGACTCAGCGGAGAGCCTAGGAGTTCTCATCTCCCTCTGGGAAAGTCCCTTAATTACTGTTTACTCCTAAAGCTGGATAAAGAACACAGAAGCGCAGACATTGAAAGAGAGACATTGGCTTGAGTGTCTCTGGTCTCCAGCCTGTTTCCATTCAGATGCCACTTCTCCCCTAGAGGCTGAGCGAACCCCCCCGGGATTGCACACTGCTATATTATAAATGGTGCACACCCCTGTATCTCCTCTCGGCGTGGGATGCTGCTGCAGATGCTGGGTTGAGAGAGGTGTGGGAAACGGCTGCCTGCGGGGGATTCCCAGGGAAGACACGTCCATCTCAGAA
>NW_020698623.1:0-6062 GCF_002925995.2 Terrapene triunguis
CCATCCCAGAAAATTCCCCACCTACAAGGCAGGCGATGATACTGAGGCCTTCTTAGAAAATTTTGAAAGGGCCTGCCTTGGATACAGCATCACTCCAGACCAGTACATGCTAGAGCTGAGGTCGCAGCTCAGTGGGCCCTTAGCAGAGGTGGCGGCTGAAATGCCTAAGGAACACATGAACAGTTATGAACTTTTTAAAAACAAGGCCAGAATCAGAATGGGGCTAACACCTGAGCATGCCCGTCGGCGGTTCAGAGCCCTAAGGTGGAAACCCGATGTGTCATTTACCCGACATGCCTACCAAATTGGGAAAAATTGGGATGCCTGGATATCAGGAGCAAATGTTAAATCTACGGAAGAGTTGCCCTTCCTAATGCAAATGGAGCAGTTTTTAGAGGGTGTTCCTGAGGAAATAGAAAGGTACATTCTAGATGGGAAGCCCAAAACTGTAACCGAGGCGGGGGAGATTGGAGCCAAATGGGTGGAGGTGACAGAAAAGAAAAAAACTAATAGCAGTTGGAGCGAATATCAGAAGGGGCAAGCCGAAACAAAACCTTACCACCGGGGACAACCCAAGGCCCCACCCACATCCCAAGGAAAACCCCAGACGCCTTCTCACCCCACCACACCAGTCTCCACCAACCAACATCGCCCCGGTGATACCTTAGCAGGGCGATGTTTTAAATGTAATGAACTGGGACATATAAAAGCTCACTGCCCCAAGAACCCCAACCGATTACAGTTCATTACACCACAATCACACCAACGATCCCCAGACCCAGATGCCTCTCTCATACCCTCGGAGCGAAGGGAAACCTTGGGAGTGGGCAGAAAGAAGGTTATCGCTTGGAGGGACACTTGGGCACAAGTGTCAACTATCCACCAATCCCTAGTGGACCCCAAACTCATCAACCCGGAGACTCCAGTGACAATTCAACCCTTCGTGTCACAGTCTGTAACCTTGCCTACAGCCAAGTTGCCTGTCCAGTACAAGGGCTGGTCAGGAATGTGGACTTTTGCAGTCTATGACAATTATCCCATCCCCATGCTGCTGGGGGAAGACTTGGCCAACCATGTGAAGCTAGCCAAGAGGGTGGGAATAGTCACCCGCAGCCAGGCTAAGCAAGCTTTCACCCCCATCCCTGTTCCTGAGCCGTCCACCAGGGCCCCGTCTGTGTTACCAGAGACCCAAACAAAGGTGGTGGAACCGGATCCCCTGCCAACGACTGCAACAGCCGTAGTGGATCAAATCCCAGAGACCCAGCCAAAGCCAGTCCCAGAACCGGAACTGGCAACGCAACCAGCACCAGAACCATTGCCAGCACTGAGTCCAGCGCTTGCAAACCCGTCTACAACTCCAATGCCAGAGGGCACCAGCGAGCCTGAACTGGCGGGAGCAGCAGATAACCCTACCCCAGAGGCTCAGCCAGAGCCTGAAATACAACATAGTGCACCAGCGGACAGCAGTTCACAGTCAATGGAAACAGCCCCAGCACCTGCATCGCTTCCAGAGGGACCAAGCCGCAGTCCACAGTCCAAGGAGGAACTGATGTCTAAAGCATCAAGGGAACAGTTCCAGGCCGAGCAGGAAGCAGATGACAGCCTTCAGAAAGCTTGGGCGGCGGCATGGAGCACCCCACCGCCTCTCAGCTCTTCTAACCGATCCCGGTTTGTTGTAGAACAAGGACTTTTATACAAGGAGACTCTTTCTGGTGGGCACCAGGAAGACTGGCATCCTCAAAGACAGTTGGTAGTTCCCACTAAGTATCGGGTAAAGCTCTTGAGCTTAGCCCATGATCATCCCAGTGGCCATACTGGGGTGAACAGAACCAAAGACCGGTTGGGGAAGTCCTTCCAATAGGAGGGAATGGGCAAGGACATTGCTAATTATGTCCGGTCTTGTAAGGTGTGCCAACGAGTGGGAAAGCCCCAAGACCAGGTGAAAGCCCCTCTCCAGCCACTACCCATAATTGAGGTCCCATTTCAGCGAGTAGCTGTGGATATTCTGGGTCCTTTCCCAAAGAAGACACCCAGAGGAAAGCAGTACGTACTGACTTTCATGGATTTTGCTACCCAATGGCCGGAAGCAGTACCCTTAAGCAACACCAGGGCTAAAAGTGTGTGCCAGGCATTAGCAGACATTTTTGCCAGGGTAGGGTGGCCCTCCGACATCCTTACAGATTCGGGAACTAATTTCCTGGCAGGGACCATGAAAAACTTGTGGAAAGCTCATGAGGTGAATCACTTGGTTGCCACCCCTTATCACCATCAAACCAATGGCCTGGTGGAGAGGTTTAATGGAACTTTGGGGGCCATGATATGTAAATTCGTAAATGAACACTCCAATGATTGGGACCTAGTGTTGCAGCAGTTGCTTTTTGCCTACAGGGCTGTACCACATCCCAGTTTAGGGTTTTCACCATTTGAACATGTGTATGGCCGCGAGGTTAAGGGGCCATTACAGTTGGTGAAGCAGCAATGGGAGGGGTTTACGCCTTCTCCAGGAACTAACATTCTAGACTTTGTAAGCAACCTACAAAGCACCCTCTGACACTCTTTAGCCCTTGCTAAAGAAAACCTAAAGGATGCTCAGGAAGAGCAAAAGGCCTGATATGATAAACATTCCAGAGAACGGTCCTTCAAAGTAGGAGACCAAGTCATGGTCTTAAAGGTGCTCCAGGCCCATAAAATGGAAGCGTCGTGGGAAGGAGCATTCATGGTCCAGGAACGCCTAGGAGCTGTTAACTATCTCATAGCCTCCCCCACCTCCAACATAAAGCCTAAGGTATACCATGTTAATTCTCTTAAGCCCTTTTATTCCAGAGAATTAAACGTTTGCCAGTTTACAGCCCAGGAAACAGATGATTCGGAGTGGCCTGAAGGTGTCTACTACGAAGGAAAAAAGGAGGGTGGCGTGGAAGAGGTGAACCTCTCCACGACCCTTGGACGTCGGCAGCGACAGCAGATCAAGGAGCTGTGCACAAGCTTTGCACCAATTTTCTCAGCCACTCCAGGACGGACCGAACGGGCATACCACTCCATTGACAAAGGTAATGCTCACCCAATTAGAACCCCACCCTACCGGGAGTCACCTCATGCCCAAACTGCTATACAAAGGGAGATCCAGGACATGCTACAGATGGGTATAATCCGCCCCTCTAACAGTGCATGGGCATCTCCAGTGGTTCTAGTTCCCAAACCAGATGGGGAAATACGCTTTTGCGTGGACTACCGTAAGCTAAATGCTGTAACTCGTCCTGACAACTATCCAATGCCACGCACAGATGAGCTATTAGAGAAATTGGGACATGCCCAATTCATCTCTACTTTAGACTTAACCAAAGGGTACTGGCAAGTACCACTAGATGAACCTGCTAAGGAAAGGTCAGCCTTCGTCACCCAGGCAGGGGTGTATGAATTCAATGTACTCCCTTTCGGGTTGCGAAATGCACCCGCCACCTTCCAAAGACTTGTAGATGGTCTCTTAGCGGGATTGGGAGAATCTGCAGTTGCCTACCTCGATGATGTGGCCATTTTTTCTGATTCATGGACAGAACACCTGGAGCACCTGGAAAAAGTCTTCAAGCGCATCCGGCAGGCAGGACTAACTGTTAAGGCTAAAAAGTGTCAAATAGGCCAAAACAGAGTGACGTACCTGGGGCACCAGGTGGGTCAAGGAACTATAAATCCCCTACAGGCCAAAGTGGATGCTATCCAAAAGTGGCCGGTTCCAAAGTCAAAGAAACAGGTCCAATCCTTCTTAGGCTTGGCCGGATATTATAGGCGATTTGTACCCCACTACAGCCAAATCGCCGCCCCGCTGACAGACCTAACCAGAAAGAAACAGCCAAATGCAGTTCAGTGGACTGATGAGTGTCAAAAGGCCTTTAACCAGCTTAAGGCAACACTCATGTCTGACCCTGTGCTAAGGGCCCCAGACTTTGACAAACCGTTCCTAGTAACCACAGATGCGTCCGAGCGAGGCGTGGGAGCAGTTTTAATGCAGGAAGGACCGGATCAAAAATTCCATCCTGTCGTGTTTCTCAGCAAGAAACTGTCTGAGAGGGAAAGCCACTGGTCAATCAGCGAAAAGGAATATTACGTCATTGTGTACGCGCTGGAAAAGCTACGCCCATATGTTTGGGGACGGCGTTTCCAACTACAAACAGACCATGCTGCGCTACAGTGGCTTCATACCGCCAAGGGAAATAACAAAAAACTTCTTCGGTGGAGTTTAGCTCTCCAAGATTTTGATTTTGAAATACAACACATTTCAGGAGCCTCTAACAAAGTGGCTGATGCACTCTCCCGGGAAAGTTTCCCAGAGTCAACTGGTTAAAAATTGTTCTTGGATTGGAACATATTGTTAGTTTTTATATAATCAGTAGTATGTCTAAAGGTACATGTGTCTTATTAACTCTGTTTTCTCCTAGAGCTCCAGGAAGAAATCACAGCCAGTGTGGAACCGGACGTCCAACACTATCTGTGATTTGGGGGGCGTGTCATAACTATAAAGGGAAGGGTAACAGCTCTCCTGTGTACAGTACTATAAAATCCCTTCTGGCCAGAGACTCCAAAATCCTTTTACTTGTAAAGGGTTAAGAAGCTCGGGTAACCTGGCTGACACCTGACCCAAAGGATCAATAAGGGGACAAGATACTTTCAAATCTTGGGGGGGGGAAAGGCTTTTGTTTGTGCTCTTTGTTTAGGGGGTTCGCTCTTGGGACTGAGAGGGACCAGACATCAATCCAGGTTCTCCCCATCTTTCTAAACAAGTCTCTCATATTTCAAACTTGTAAGTAAAAAGCCAGGCAAGGCGTCTTAGTTTTACTTTGTTTTTTCAACTTGTAAATGTACCTTTTTCTGAAGTGTTTATCTTTGTTTGCTGTACTTTGAACCTAAGACTAGAAGGGGGTCCTCTGAGCTCTTTAAGTTTGATTACCCTGTAAAGTTATTTTCCATCCTGATTTTACAGAGATGATTTTTACCTTTTTCTTTAATTAAAAAACCTTCTTTTTAAGAACCTGATTGATTTTTCCTTGTTTTTAGATCGAAGGGGGTTGGATCTGTATTCACCAGGAGTTGGTGGGAGAAAGGAGGGGGATGGTTAATTGCTCCTTGTTTTAAGATCCAAGGGGTTTGGATCTGTATTCACCAGAAGTTGGTGGGAGAAAGGAGGGGGATGGTTAATTTCTCCTTGTTTTAAGATCCAAGGGGGTTGGATCTGTATTCACCAGGGAATTGGTGAAAGGTTTCTCAAGGCTTCCCAGGGAAGGGAATTAGCTTTGGGAATGGTGGCAGCGGACCAGATCTAAGCTGGTAGTTAAGCTTAGAAGTCTTCATGCAGGCCCCCACAGTTGTTCCCTAAAGTTCAAAGTGGGGATACAGCCTTGACATGGTGGCATAGCGGTGGGAATCATTTTAAACCCAAAAGCCAGTAAGATTTTTTTCCCCTTCTAGCTGCTTGGAAAGCAGAGCTGAAGGTAGATGCATATCTTATCTCTCCTTGCCTGAAGGCAGAGGTGTTAAGTTTTTTTAACAAGGGCCTTTGTTAAGAGAAGGGTTCAATTAATGAGCAAACGACTGGTAAAAGGAATTTACAAGCTGAATTGTTTTTTTTTTCTTTTTACATCCTCGGGAGTAGCTAGTTAGAAAGTCTCTGTTAACTCAGCAGCAGCCTGAGCTGAGTACATCCCAGTTTCAGTCAACTGCAGAGGGGTGTGACCCAGCACAAGAAAACAGGAAAATGACTACCAAAGAAGTAGCTAACAAAAAAGAACTGGCCAGACTAGAAGCAGAAGAAAATGAAAAAAAACATCAAAAACTGCTTCAATTAAAAAAACTCGAGACAGAGCAGAGAGAAAAAGAAGAGAAAGCCAAAGAGGAGGCTCACAAGAAAGCTATGGAGCTAGAAAAAGCCAAAAAGAAGGCTCACAAAAGAGCTATGGAGCTAGAAAAAGCCAAAGAGGAGGCCCACAAGAGAGAGATGGAGCTGAAATAAAAAGAGATGGAGGAGAGAGAAAAAGAAAGGAAGCATGAACTGGAAGTAGCAAGGGCTAGGC